>NW_026536060.1:0-478152 GCF_028551555.1 Melozone crissalis | reverse complement strand
CCTAAAATTCCTGGAAAATCCCTAAACCCTGGGCACCCTGCCCGGCCTGGCACGGCTGGCACTGCCCGGGGTGGGCATCGGGCACAGGGGATGCGCAGCCTCTGCCAGCCTGGGGCCGCTCTGCATTTAAAAAGCTAAAAAAAATCCCCAAAAAATGCCCCAAAACCGGGAAAAATCCCATCAAAATCACCCAAGAAACAGCAAAGAAATGGCAAAAATCCCACAAAAAGTCTCGAAAAATTCAGAGAATATTCCAAAAACAGCCCCAAAGAAATGCCAAAAATCACCAAAAAAGTCGAGGAAAATATCCCCAAAAAATCTCCAAAAGTTCTAGGAAATGCAGGAAAAAACCCAAAATAATCCCAAAAATTCCCTAGAAAATCACAGAAAATTCACAGAGAAAGGCAGAAAATCCCACCAAAAATCCTGAAAAAACTCCCAAAAAATACCAAAAATCCACAAAAATTCCTAAAAAAATCCAAATGAAACACCAAAAAATCCCAAAATAACTCCCAAAAATTCTGCCAAAAAATCCAACAGAAAATACCCGAGAAACAGCAAAGAAATGGCAAATATCTCACAAAAAAGTGAGAAAAAATACCCATAGAAAATCTCACCAAAGACCCAGAAGCAGCAAAGGTAAAAATCCTGCAAAAAGATAAAAAGTAAAAAAATTCCTAGGAAATGCCTAAAAACCCCCAAAGAAAGGCAGAAAATGTCACTAAAAATCCCAGAAAAATTCCAAAAAATTCCCAAAAAGTCATCAAAGAAAAGAAGAAAATTCCACAAAAATCCCTGAAAAAATGGAAAAAAATCTTTGAAAAAACTCAAGGAAATGCCAAAAAAAGCAAAAAAAAATCTCCCAAAAAAGTTCCCAAAACTCACCAAAAATTCCAGAAAAATCCCAAAAAATGGCAGAAAATCCCACCAAAAATCGCAGCAAGGCCATTAAAAATCCCAGAAAAATTCCTGAAGACTCATGGAAAAAAAACTCCAAAAACCTGAAAAAATCCCCCAAAAATAAAAAAAAAAATTCACAAGAAATCCATGGAAAAAATCTCTAAAAATTGGCAAAAGAAGGAGCAAAATCTGGCAGAAAATTGAGAAAAAATCCAAAAAATCGCCCTAGAAACAGCAAAGAAACGGCAAAAATCCCACTAAAAATCACAATTATCACACCAAAAAAATCACAGAAAAACTCCTAAAAATTCCAGGGGAAAAAAATAAAAAAACAAAAAACCCCACCAAAAAAAAAAAATTCCACAAAAAAAATCTCACCAAAACCACCCAAGAAATGGCAAAAATCCCGCAAAAAATTGAGAAAAAAATCCCCAAAAAATCCATAGAAACTCCCAGAAGCAACCCCAAAGAAAGGCAGAAAACTGCAGTAAAAGCCCAGAAAAATTCCCTAAGAAATGGCAAAACTCTCCTAAAAAATCTGAAACAATCCTGAAAAAATCCCTTTAAAATTCCCCAAAATTGTCCAACAATTCCAGAAAAAATCCCAGAGCCATCACCAAAAAATGGCAGAAAATATCCCCAAAGAATTTAAAAAAAATATCCCCCAAAATCCCCAAAAATCCTAGAAATCCCTTAAAACACCGCAGAAGTTAAAAAAAAATCACCAAAAATCTCCCCAACAATGGCAAAAAATCCTGGAAAAAAATCCTGAAAAAATCCCATTAAAAATCCCCAGAAAATCCCAAAAATTCAAAGAAAATCCCCCCCAAAAGTCCCTAAAAATAGCAAAAATCCCACAAAAAAGTGGAGAAAAAAATGCCAAAAAAATCCCTAGAAAATGCCACAAAAAATCAAAGAAAATATACCCAAAAAAAATCCCCAAGAGTTCCTTAAAAGTTAGTTAAAACACCGCCAAAATTAAAGAAAAAATCAGAAACAAATCAGTGCCCATTACCTCCGAGGCAGCCTGGACTCCTTCATAGGCAGCCAGGATTTCTTTCTCTGTTGGAGTATAGTTGGCTTCAGACCCTCTGTAGCTTCGACTCCAAAATCCCAGTGGTCGACCCTGAGTCTCCTCAGGCACCTTCTGCCAAAGGCTCCAGGACAAGCCATGGTTCCCGGCTGCAGAGTAGAGCATGTTCTTTACCTCTGGTCCTGTCCTGACCGGGCCAAGGGCTACTGCATGAGCAATCTCCTGCTTGATCTGGACAAAGGCTTGTTGCTGCTCAGGGCCCCACTGGAACTTGTTCTTCTTGCGGGTGACCAGGTAAAGAGGGCTCACGATCTGACTGTACTCAGGAATATGCATCCTCCAAAAACCTATTGCACCCAAGAAAGCTTGTGTCTCTTTCTTATTGGTGGGTGGAGACATTGCTGTGATCTTGTTGATGACATCTGTAGAATCTGACGCCGTCCATCTTGCCACTTCACTCCAGGAATTGAATGTCACGAGCTGGTCCCTTTACTTTGCTCTTTTAATGGCGAAACCAGCTCCCAGGAGGGGAATCTGGATGATTTCCTTCCCTTTCTCGAACACTTCCGCAGCTGTGTTCCCCACACAATGATGTCATCAATATACTGCAGATGTTCCGGAGCCTCTCCCTTTCTAGTGCAGTCTGGATCAGTCCATGGCAGATGGTGGGGCTGTGCTTCCACCCCTGGGGCAGTCGGTTCCAGGTGTACTGCACTCCCCTCCATGTGAAGGCAAACTGAGGCCTGCATTCTGCTGCCAGAGGAATGGAGAAAAATGCATTGGCAATGTCTATAGTGGCATACCACTTTGCTGCCTTGGACTCTAGCTCATACTGGAGCTCTAATATGTCTGGCACGGCAGCACTCAGTGGTGGAGTCACTTCATTCAATGCACGGTAGTCCACAGTCAATCTCCATTCTCCTTCAGATTTTCGCACAGGCCAAATGGGGCTGTTGAAGGGTGAGTGGGTCTTGCTAACCAGCCCTTGGCTCTCCAGCTCTCGGATCATCTTATGGATGGGGATCACAGCATCTCGAGTGGTCCTATACTGCCGTCGATGCACTGTGGAAGTGGCAATTGGCACTCGTTGCTCTTCTCCCGTCAGGCATCCTACTGCAGATGGATTCTCAGACAACCCAGGCAAGGTGTTCAATTGCTGGATGCCCTCTGTCTCTACAGCAGCTATTCCAGATGCCCATCTGAGTCCTTTTGGGTCTTTGAAGTACCCACTCCGAAGGTAGTCTATGCCCAAAATTCATGGGGCCTCTGGGCCAGTCACAATAGGATGCTTCTTCCACTCATTTCCCGTTAGGCTCACATCAGCTTCCACCAAAGTGAAATCCTGGGATCCCCCTGTCACACCAGCAATAGAAACAGACTCTGTCCCCACATGTCTTGATGGGATTAATGTGCATTGCGCACCAGTATCGACCAAAGCTTTGTACTCTTGTGGTTCCGATGTGCCAGGCCAATGAATCCACCCAGTCCAGAAAACACGATTTTCCCTGGCCTCTACCTGGCTAGAGGCAGGGCCCCTCTAAGCCTGGTTATCCTTCTTTCCCTGGGCGTATGTTTTGGATGTTCCTTCGAGAGGATCAGACATGTCATCATCATCATACCTGGCTGTTCGGCTACGGGCAACTGGAGCTGCTTTCCTCCTGGTGGCTTCCTTCAGTTCACGCACCCGTCGTGCCAGAACAGCAGTAGGTTTCCTATCCCACCTTCTCATGTTTTCCCCACAATCATGCAGGTAAAACCACAGCTCAGCTCGTGGGGTGTACCTTCTCTCACCATCTTGGAAACGCCTGCCTTGGAGACCAGAACCTCGGATCTGTACTGCTGAAATTTGGAGAAGGTCTTCTTTAATCTCCTCTCTAAGCTTCTTATGGTTCTCCTCTATCTTATCCTCTAAGTTCTGCAGACGTGTTTCTACCACTGTGATTCTGGCATGTCTCGGGCCATGTACAGCATCTGCATATGCTCGGAGCTTCCTTGCCATGTCAAACACAGTCTCACCCCTCTCATCCCTCTTCATGATGGCTAAGGCAGAAGCATATTCGTGTGGCCCAAGTCGTACGAGTTTTCGCCACATCACAGACGTGCATGGTACTAAGTCTGAGTTCCTAGTTGTTATGTCATCTGAGAAGACAATCTCTGCCCCAGCCATTTCTCTCAGGCGTTGGATCCCTTGCTCTATTGTCTTCCACTGAGTTTGCTGCATATAGAGATCGTCTGCACACAGGTATCTTTCTGCTACGCTTCTTAGGACCCGTTCCCAGAGGCTGTGAGAGTTAGCCCCCCTCATCATTCCTTGGTCTATGACAGGATCCTGTGACAGGGATCCCAAATGCCTGGCTTCAGTGCCATCCAGAATTGTAGCCTCGCCTGCAGCATCCCAGAGACGGACCAGCCAACTAATTATGGATTCATCAGACCTTCGAGTGTAATCCTTCCGTAGGCCACGAAGGTCCTTCAGGGAAAAGGACTCATCTGATCTTGCACCTGCTGCTTTGACTCCTGATTTTATGTCAGGAGGCATTGAGGTTCCTTCTCCTTCATCATCATCATCATCCCCTGGTCGATTGGTCTTGTCCGTGCATTTCCCACTTCTAGTGCTGGTAGCAACAGCCATGGGTTTAGATGCTGGCTTTGAGCCTGGAGTGTTCGCTGCAGCCTGAGTCACCGGGACAGTTGCTGATTTATCTCCCTGCCCCCCTGCCTCTGTCTGCTGCCCGACAGTATCTAGCAGTGTGCGATAAGCATATGCCAGGGCCCAGCTCACTGCAATGACCTTCCTCTCCTTAGGCTCATCCTGGTACTTCTCTTTCAGATATTTCCCTACCTCAGCTGGATTCTGAATTTGTTCATGGGGAAAATCCCAGACTATAGGGTCAGAGAATTCCTTCAGGATTTGGCCCATATCCTCCCATTTCCCACACCACTTAGGATTTTCCACACCGGGGCTTATTCCTGAGTCAGGGGTCTCATCAGCCCGTCTAGAAATCTCAGCCCTCATTCTAGAGAAGCAGCAGGCTGTATAGAGGAAGGTTACTGTGGGATCTCAGCCTCTCAGAACTGGGGTGCAGGGTGACCAAGACCACCCCTGGGGGGCTCGGGAGTCCTGGAATGTTGCCAGAAATGTCTGGTGGCTGGACTTTGATCCCACATGGGAGATGACATCAGTATGAGGATAGGAGGATTTCACTGGGGTGAACGGTGAAGGGATGAGTTAATTGGAGTGTGAGATAAAGGGTTAAAGATTTCTTTACAGGGGGGTCTAGAGAAGTAAGATGGAGGAATTGGGGCGTGCCCTTCTCCTTCTTCTTCTTCTTCTTGGCCTCCATCTTCTGTGGTGATGTTGGCACTTTGAGATTGGTTCTTACTGAATGTACACTTGTCAATAAGGGTGAAAGGTATTGGAGAAAAATGATAAATATTGTATACGTAACTCCGAGTATAAAGATAGGTGACCGCCCCAGGGGCTCTCAGTGTGTGCCCATGGCTGACTGCTGAGCAGAACTCTGTCAGGCCCAGAGAAAATCTTTTAGATAAGCATTTAATAAACACCGAGACCGAGAAAAGATCTAAAGTCCCTTCTCGTCCTTTGGAGCGCGGGCAGCCCAAGGCCACCTCGGGCCTTCCCAGACCATATAAACAGCCGAAAATCCGACAAGTGGCGTCCGCTGCGTGGGCTATCTCCCACCAAACCTTTCGGGGGGGGGAAAAGCCCTGAAGAGCTGAAGAGCCAAGAGGACAGCACTGATAACTCCTGAGGAGAGAAGCCTGAAGAAAGAAAGAAGAAAAAGAAAAAACGGCCAGGAGAATCTGCAAAAATCAGCAGTCACTGAGAATTCCATCTCTCAGCTTCTGCCGAAGACAGTTCGTAGCAGAGCGGCCTGGACTGGGACCAGAAAGGCGCCTCTAATCCATCTCTCGTGACCTGCTGGACGGAGAGCGAGAGCTTTCAGACCACTCTGACGACAGATTCGGTAAGAAGGCCAAAACAAAAATATGGGGGCCACACTCTCCCAGGAACAACGGGAAATCTTGTCCACCTTACAAGGCGTGGCTGAATTATATACAGAAGGGATCCCAAAGAAAGAATTAAAACAGTTATTATTATGGGCAAGACTCAACTACCCACTGGCAGAGACATGCCTGTTATTCGAAGTGGGGTTTTGGCAAGAAATTAATAGGCATCTGTATGTCTTAGCAACGAAAAAAGATGAGACAGGGTTAAAGCTACTCTCACCAGCAAGAATTATGTTACAAGGTATCTCAGTGCAGTCTAAAAGACTGGAAAAGCAGGAAAAAACTGCGGCACCCTCAGAGGAGGGGGCGGAGCAAAGCTCCGGGAAAAAATTAGCTCTGGCTTCAAAAAGCCAGGGGGAAAGGGCTCTCGAGGAAAGAGAGCAGAAAATAATATTTAACCTCCCGGTCAAAAGATGCAAGAAACCCCAATAGCGTCCTGAAACCCCAGAAAGTGTAGAGGAGTCAGGAGCGGAAGGGGGGGAGCAGGAGGAAGACAAGGGATCGGGGGGAGCGCTTTCTCGCAAAGGGCACGGTGGGGCGGCAGCGGCAGAGCAAGGTGGCGGCGCGGCGGCGGCAGCGGCAAACGCGGGCAGCGCGGGTGAAGATGAGGAGACGCGCGCGGCGGGCGAAACTCGCAAGAACCCGGGGGGTGCGGAGTCACATACCAGCGCGGGGGCGGCGACCGCGGGCGGCGAACTGGGGGAAACCGCGCAGCCCCAGAGGGCCACCGTGGTGAGACGCAGGAAGCGCGCGGTTGTGACGTCAGACCCGGTGCGGAGGTCGGCTCGGATCGCGGGGCGGGCCCGAATGCCGGCGGGAGGCGGGCTGGACACACCGGAGGGAGGAGTGAACACAGCGTCAGAGGAGGAGGAGGCAGAGACAGGGAGAGACCGAGGGGAGGAGGCCTCGGGGGTGGAACGAGGGGGAGAGAGTGACGTCAGCTTGGGAGACACAGGGAGCGGCTCGGAGAGTACGCATGCGCAGAGAATGGAACGCGGGTGGCGGCGACGAGCCCGATCCCCTGTGACGTCCCGGGCGAGGAGGGGCCCCACACCTTCTCCAGACTCGGTGCCCCTGGTTGAAACCCTCGGAGTCCCAGTCCCTTCCCTTCACGGGAGACGCTTTGGTGTTCAAGCCCCATTTTTACCTGAATTAAAAGCCAAGCAAACACGGTCTCAAATGAGATCGCCGGCACGCCGAGCCGGAAGAGGAAATGGGGCAGTCGAGCTCACTCTGTCATCCGAGCCAGGGAGGCCGGTGACAGCGCCACCTAGTGGCAGGAGGGCAGAAGTGCACGACATGCCGGATCGGTTCGGCGGAGCCACAGCGCCATCTCGTGGCGAGACTGCAACAATGCAGCAATTTTTTCCAACAATATATAAAAAGAAAAGAACTTCAAAGAAGACAATGTTAACACAACAAAGGGATTATTCATCCACTTTGGAATTTCATGAAGATGATGAAAGCTCAGATGAAGAACAGTTACAAGGGGAAGATGTCATAAGGATCACAGCATCGGAAGGTGTCCCAACATGGATGATATCAGCAGCAGAAGCAGCAAAAAGCTTCTTGCATTCATTCGATACAGTAAAAAAGAAATATCAACAGGATCCTCGAGTTTCCTTTTCGGATTTAGGAGCAAGGCCAAAAACCTCAAGGCGAAAAATGAGACTCGATGAATCACCGATGACGTCCACAACACCATTATTCATGCAAATCCCAATGGAGTCTGAAGAAGAGGAATTTCAAGAGCCGGTGAAGACAATGGATTGGAAGCGAATCAGAAAAGCGTTGGCAAAGGAAAAGCATTTATTCCCGGGATCAGGAGATTTGACAATGCCAGTGACATATGATGCCCAGGGACAGAATCCAAGGTGGTAAAGGATGGGTCATGAGACACTCAAAGACTTAGGGAAGGCGGCTCAAACTTTTGGGCTGAACTCACAATACTTCAAACAGCTACTAAGAGGGACATTCACTATGTATGATCTCACACCATATGACATTCGAAGTATTGTGGCAATGATCCTCACTGACACACAGAATCTTATCTGGGAAAAAAGGTGGAGAAAATATCTTGCTGAGTTGCGGAACAGATATCAAGGTGGGCCAAATGCGAACCTCACAGAAGGGCAATTAGCAGGGGATCCTCCAGATGACAATCCAGGGGAACAAGCAGCGCGGCTTCCACGGAGAGTGTTAAGCGACATCAAAGAAGCGGCGCGATTGGCAATCATACAAATTACGCCGACAGGAGCTCCGGATGTTCCGTTCTCTTGCATCAGGCAAGGTCCCACAGAGCCATTCATGTCATTCATCGACCGACTCACGCAAGCCGTGGATCGACAGGTGACGACAGAAGAAGTGAAGAGGCCTCTCTTGGAGAGTTTAGCTTTCGGCAATGCCAACCCGGATTGTCAACGGGTGATTAGCACCATGCCAGGACGGCCATCCTTGGCAGAGATGGTGGAGGCATGCAGCAAGGTGGGGACACCTCAGCACGTCGCAGCGATTGTGAAGAATGAATTAAAAGAGGAATGGGAAGAACAGCTAAAGGGACGCTCAGAAGGGCAATCAGAGGACAAGACATTGGAGAAGATGTTCGAGAAATTACTCCATCAACAGGACGAAAACGTCAACAAAGTTCTTGCGACAATGCAGAAAAAGAACAAACCCCAAGGAGGACAGTGCTACAGATGCAGGGAGTCTGGGCACATGAAAAGGAATTGCCCACGAACACATATACCAACGCCAGCCCAGAAAGCAGAAAGGCCAATTTGTGCACGGTGCGGAAGAGGAAGACACTCTGTAAAAGAATGTTATTCCCGGACAGATGTGGAAGGAAATCCGTTACCGCATCCGGGAAACGGGAAATTCAGCGCAGGAAATCACCAGCGCGCCCAGACACAAGTACTGGCGGTGTCACAAGAACAGACAGGGCAGTCATCAGTGAGCGACAAGCAGATACCCTCAGCAAAACCCTCAGTCGATTCCACAGTGACCCAGACCTCCTCCCACCAGGGGCACAGTGTGCATTGGCAGCTTCAAAACTAGTATGCTTTCTAGATGAAAGTCATGCGGAGATACCAACAGGTATCCGCGGGGATTCATACAAGAAACAAGATTTCTTGATAATTGGACAAGACAAGTGCAGTATTCTTGGACTCATTGTTTATCCAACAGTTGTCTCAGCAGACAAAAATACAGAGTTAACAGTTTTGGCAAGAGCCCTTCGTCCACCATTGACTGTACCGGAAAATACTGTGGTTGCTAGAGCCTTCCCATTGCCGCCACACGCAGTTGGAGAGGTCATGTCAATCTTCGACGAAGAAGGTCTCCCTATGAAAGAGCATGTTGAAGTACATACAACATGGGTGAAGCACATAGGTCGAGACTGACCCACGCTCACGTGCCAATTGACATGTGGGGACAGGACAATATCGATCAGAGGTATGCTCGACACAGGGGCGGATGTAACGGTAATATCGTACATCTTTTGGCCACGCAATTGGAGCTTGGTCGCGCCATTGGGCTCTCTCTCAGGCATCGGGGGAGCATCTCTGTGTCTGCAAAGTGAGAATTCCGTCGTTGTCACGGGACCAGGAGATAAGACGGCGATCATTCGTCCTTTTGTCGTCCAAAAGCCGATCACAGTCTGGGGTCGGGACCTTTTGGCACAATGGGGCGCGAAGATCGAAGTGGATTTTTAATAGGGGTCACTGCAGCACTCGCCACACTGAAGCTGACATGGAAAACAGATGATCCAGTTTGGGTGGATCAGTGGCCCCTTGAGCGGAAAAAATTGAGTGCTTTGAAAGACCTGGTCCAAGAACAATTGCAGAAGGGACACATCAAGCCAACAGACAGCCCTTGGAATTCTCCGGTGTTTGTCATCAAGAAAAAGCTATCGGGCAAATGGAGGTTGTTACACGATCTCAGGAAGATCAACGAAGTCATAGAAGACATGGGGCCACTTCAGTTGGGACTTCCATCTGTCTCGATGATTCCCAGAGATTGGCAGCTTGTGGTCATTGACCTCAAGGATTGTTTTTTCAGTATCCCACTCCATCCAGATGATGCTCCGAGATTTGCCTTTTCAGTTCCGAGTATCAACAGGGAAACGCCTCTGCAGCGGTACCATTGGGTCGTTCTTCCACAAGGTCTAAAGAATTCTCCGACGATCTGTCAATGGTACGTGGCACGAGCTTTGGCACCAGCACGGAAGAAATTTCCGAAGGTGAAGATCATTCATTACATGGATGATTTGCTCATTGCAGCATCAACACGACAGGAGCTGCAAGAAGCTCGCGACTGTGTGATCGCAGAGGTGCAAAAGGCAGGTCTGGAGATCAGCATTTTGAAGATTCAAGAGGTTGCACCTTGGAAATATCTAGGGTGGAAAATTTCAGAGAAAACAATAAAGCCTCAAAAAGTGGAGATCAGCACAAAGGTCAACAATTTGCATGATTTGCAACAGCTTTTGGGAGAAATCAACTGGATGAGACCAGTTTTGGGAATCACAAACAGCGACATTCCAGCACTGCTTGATCTCTTTAGAGGAGACACAGACATTCGTTCTCCCAGGACACTCACGCCAGAAGCGAGAGAAGAGTTGGAGAAAATCATGAACGCGATGCAGAAAAGGCAGGCACATCGATTTGTTCCATCGTTGCCTTTTCAGTTGGCAGTGCTGGGGAAGAAAACACAGTTCCATGGTTTGATCTTCCAATGGGATGAATCACAAAAGGACTCTTTGATAATCATAGAGTGGATTTTCCTACCACACAGGCCCGCGAAAACGATTCTCACAGATTTGGAGATGGCAGCACAAATCATCATAAAGGTGAGAACAAGGCTGCTGACAATGGCAGGAAGAGAATTCTCAGTCATCAGATTACCTCTGAAACGAGACTATTTCGATTGGGCAATGCAACAATCGAAAGACCTGTTAATCGCGTTGTTAGCGTTCCCATGAACTTGCACAGTCCACTTTCCACAGCATATAATACTGCAATCGCAAATATGCTATAGAGCAAAACCACGAATAAGTGAAGAACCTTTGAACGGGATCACATTGTTCACGGATGGCTCAGGGAAGACACACAAGTCAGTGATCACGTGGAGAGACTCAACGACAGGGGATTGGGAATCAGACGTGAGGATGGTTCAGGGCTCTCCACAAATTGTGGAGTTGGCAGCTGTTGTCCGGGCATTTCAGTTGTTCAAACAGCCTCTCAATCTGGTGACAGATTCCGCATATGTTGCGGGTGTGGTCAAGAGATTGGAGGGTTCGCTCTTGAAAGAAGTCAGTAATGAGGTTTTATACTCATACCTGACAAGCTTGAAAACACTGCTAGAGAGCAGGGAAAGAGAGTATTTTATCACACACATTAGAGCGCACACGACACTTCCGGGGTTTTTAGCGGAAGGGAATGCTCGGGCGGACAGGTTGACAATGCCCATTTTGCAAACACTGCCGGACATTTTTGAGCAGGCAAGGTTGAGTCATGCGTTCTTTCATCAGAATGCGCAAGCGCTAATGGAGTCCTTTCGTCTCACAAAGAGTCAGGCGAGGGAGATTATTAGTGTTTGTCCAGACTGTCAGCTTGTGCAGCCACCCTCTTCTACCAGGGCCGTCAATCCGCGGGGGCTGCAAAGTCTTCAGTTGTGGCAAGCTGATGTCACAAAATATCCATCTTTTGGGAGGCTCAAAAATGTTCATGTTTCTGTAGATACATTCTCAGGTGCAGTCTTTGCTTCAGCACATGCTGGGGAAACAGCAGACCATGCTTGCCGACATTTTCTGCAGGCATTTGCAGCATTAGGTGTGCCTCAGGAGATAAAAACAGACAATGGTCCAACGTACACAGGCAGGGTGCTTGACAGATTCCTGAAAAGATGGGGTGTCAGACACACGTTTGGTATTCCACATTCACCCACAAGTCAGGCGATCATTGAGAGAACACATCACACCCTGAAATCCCTTCTGGACAGACAGAGAAGGGGTGAGCCAGAGGCAACACCTCACATGAAATTAAATAAGGCACTGTACGTGCTGAATTTCCTAAATAGCTCATCCTCAGAACCTAACCCACCGATTGTGAGACATTTTCTAAACAACACACAGGCAAAGCTAAAGGAAAATCCTTTAGTTTTGATCAGAAACCCAGAGACAGGAAAAATAGAGGGTCCTTTCAAACTAATCACTTGGGGCAAGGGTTTCGCTTGTATTTCCACAGATCGAGGCCTGAAGTGGGTGTCGGCGCGGCGCGTGAAGCCATTCCGAACGCGAGAACACGAGAACGCTGATCCAAGAAACAAAGAGACGAGTACTCAGACAGAAGTCAAGACTCAGACTGCGAAAAATGACCCGGAAGAGAAATAAAAAGAAACTAAGGACTTTGGGGGTTTTCACATAAAAACGAAAGAGATCTTCTTGGTGCAAACAGAAGGGGGAGATGTGGGATCTCAGCCTCTCAGAACTGGGGTGCAGGGTGACCAAGACCACCCCTGGGGGACTCGGGAGTCCTGGAATGTTGCCAGAAATGTCTGGTGGCTGGACTTTGATCCCACATGGGAGATGACATCAGTATGAGGATAGGAGGATTTCACTGGGGTGAACGGTGAAGGGATGAGTTAATTGGAGTGTGAGATAAAGGGTTTAAGATTTCTGTACAGGGGGGTCTAGAGAAGTAAGATGGAGGAATTGGGGCGTGCCCTTCTCTTTCTTCTTCTTCTTCTTCTTGGCCTCCACCTTCTGTGGTGATGTTGGCACTTTGAGATTGGTTCTTACTGAATGTACACTTTTCAATAAGGGTGAAAGGTATTGGAGAAAAATGATAAATATTGTATACGTAACTCCGAGTATAAAGATAGGTGACTGCCCCAGGGGCTCTCAGTGTGTGCCCATGGCTGACTGCTGAGCAGAACTCTGTCAGGCCCAGAGAAAATCTTTTAGATAAGCATTTAATAAACACCGAGACCGAGAAAAGATCTAAAGTCCCTTCTCGTCCTTTGGAGCGCGGGCAGCCCAAGGCCACCTCGGGCCTTCCCAGACCATATAAACAGCCGAAAATCCGACAGTTACCAGATTGAATACCAGGAAGATGGGTTCTTTAACACTGAGGGGAAACTGAACATCCTTCACTAGTGATGCAACTGATTCATAGGAGAAGAAGGAAAGCAGAGGCTGAAAAACCTCATTCCCTCCTGCTCCCCCCTCAACAAACTGGATGCATAACCATAGCCATGAACCATTCATACCTGGAGCAGACCCTAGCATGTTTATAAACTTCTTGCACATTATTGCCACCAAGCCCAGCAGGATAGCTACTCTGGTCACTGCCCCTCTGATGTAAAAACTACGTATTAGGGGCAATACTAAAGCTATTTCTGGATAAGAAAATAAACCTAGGGACCAGAGAGGTATTAAAATCTGAAAAAACCCTGGAGACCAGAAATGCATGCAAAGCTTCACCCCAATAGACATTATGAATTCAAAAAGCATGGCTATTAGCTGATTTAAACAAACACAGAGTAATAGCAACCAAAATGCAGTCAAAACAGGGTTTTTCCTCTCTCTCTCTCGCCCCACGTTTGGGCATCAATATTTTGTTCTGGTTTAGGGCAAATTTGTTAAAGAATCTGCAAAGGAGGGCCCCTCCAGAAAGCAAAACCCACACGGCCCTTCCCCCCAACCGGTTCAGGAAAAAATTCCTTGGAGAGAGGTGGAAAGAACCTGTTTATTTCAGGAACAGCACCCCCCAGCACACAAAATGAACAATATCCGATGACACCGCTCTGAGAAAGATGGCATAATCAGAAAGTCTCTTTCGGGGGTGGTTGCTCTGTTCTCAGTCCCTCCGGCACTGGGCAGCTGCTGCAGCCAAACCTTCGGTGTTCCCGGGTCCCAGTCCAGAGCAGGTTCGAGATGGTCACAGAAACAGGAGAGGAGAAACAGTCCAGGAAGGAATTTGGACTGTTTAGCTAGACCTAGCTAATAAGCAGAAGCAAAAGCAAGAGCAGAAGCAAGAGCAGAAAAGAGAGCAAGCAAAGCAGCAAGCTGAAAGCAAGAAGCCAAAACAACCCTATGTACTGCTGTCTCTGTGTCCCTGATAAGAGAAACCCAAACAAAACTTCCACTCTTCAGAGCCGGTCTTAAAGGCACAGAACAGATGAATGGGGATACAAGCATCATAACGTCACCCCAGGACAATCCTCCTAAAACCTATGGTACCTAGGAAAGCTTGTGTTTCCTTCTTGCTGGTTGGTGGAGACATCGCGGTGGTTTTGTTGATGAACTCAGTGGGAATCTGACACTGTCCATTTTGCCACTTCACTCCCATGAACTGAATCTCACAAGTTGGTCCCTTTACTTTGCTCTTCTTGATGGCAAAGCTGGCTTCCTGCAGAATCTGTATGATGATCCTCTCTCCTTTCTCAAATACTTCTATTGCCATGTTCCCCCACACAATGATGTCCTCAATGCACTGCAGATGTTCTGGAGCCTCACCCTTTTCCAGTGCAGCCTGGATCAGTCTATGGCAGATGGTGGGGCTGTGCTTCCACCCTTGGGGCAGTCGGTTCCAGGTGTACTGCACGCCCCTCCAGGTGAAAGCAAACTGAGGCCTGCATTCTGCTGCCAGAGGAATGGAGAAAGATGTGTTAGCAATGCCAACAGTGGCATACCACTTTGCTGCCTTGGACTCCAGCTCGTACTGGAGTTCCAGCATGTCCGGCCCAGCAGCGCTCAGCGGTGGAGTCACTTCATTCAAGCCACAATAGTCCACTGTCAATCTCCATTCTTTGTCAGAATTGCGCACAGCCCAGATGGGGCTGTTGAAGGGTGAATGGGTTTTGTTGACCAGCCCTTGGCTCTTCAGCTCACAGATCATTTTGTGCATGGGGATCACAGCATCTCGATTTGTTCGATACTGCTGGCAGTGCACCGTCGAGGTGGCAATCGGCACTCGTTGCTCTGCCACCTTCAGGAGTCAAACTGCAGATGGGTTTTCTGATAGTCCAGGCAAGGTGTTCAACTGCTTAATGTTCTCTGTCTCTACAGCAGGTATTCCAAAAGCCCACCTTAGTCCCTTTGGGTCTTTCAAATAGCCCTTCCAGAGCGAGTCTATGCCCAGAATACACAGGGCCTCTGGGCGGGTCACAATCGGAATTTCTGCCCCTCCTTCCCAGTCAGGCTCACCTTGGCTTCCAACAGGATCACCTGCTGCACCCCAGCAATGGAAGCGTGGAAACGGGTTCTGCCCCCACATGCCCTGATGGGATTAGAGTACACTGTGCACCAGTATGGACAAAAGCCTTGTATATCTATGGCTCTGGTGTGCCAGGGATCCATACAGCCCAAAAGACATAATTTTCCCGGGCCTCTACCTGGCTAGAGGCAGGACCTCTCTAGTCCTGGCTACCATTCCCTCCCTGGGAGCATATTCTTTTTTGGATCCAGTGAACCAGTGTCCCAAGTACAGCACTAGGAGACACTGAAGAGGACACCTTCTCCCATTGCCACTGGAGCTCTAGACATAGTTGATGATTGGTACAGCTGAGCCTGTGGCAAGCTCTCGTGGCTTCAGCCCTCTCCCTGTCTGTAGATAGCGCCCTCCCTCCAGCCCTCAGACACTGTCCATCCACTTTTTCCCCTCCACCCTCCCTCCCTTTTGACAGCTCCATCTCACCAGCCCTCAGACCATGCCTATTCCTATGTTTTCCTTCCACTCTTCCTTTTGATAGCTCCATTTCTCAAGCCCTCAGACCCTGCCCATTCTCTTTTTCCCTCCCATATCCCACTTTTTTTGCCTTTCATTAATAAACAGTTTGGCTTCTTCACTTTGCCTGCATCTCTGTGGAGCTGAAGCAAACCTGGGGCCCTGGGACGCACAGACCCCTGCTGCTGCCGTTCTCTTCCAGGCCCTGTTTTGTGCACAGACCCAGAGGAACGAGGGCAGGTCAGGCTGGAAAGGGCCCTGTGCTGAAGGTGCAGTTCCACAACACTGTGCAGTCACAGATATTGCTGAGCACACTGAAGGCCAGCAGTGGGACAAGGAGCCTGTGTGTGTCAGGGACCAAAGTTGTGTCTCAGGCCCTGCCATATTTGGTCCCCCGCTGTGCACGTCAACAAGAGAATGAAGAGCAGAGAATGAAGGAAACCTTATGGTTTAACTGGTGGGAATTTGACCCTTAAGGGAAACAATGGACTGGTCAATCGATGGGAAGTGAACCTGTGAAAGAAGAAGATGCACAATGGAGCTGTGGTGGGCATGGGGGTGGTATCAAAGGTCACTGCAGCCTCATCTCATGCACTGGCCAAGCATGAGATGACCTTGTAACTGGAAAAATTCCACGGCAGAGGAGGAGATGTCAGGCTGGTTCCGGGCTGGAGGGATGAAAAGGACAAAATGCCCGTTCTTTTGATGCAGGGGACGACCTGAATGTGGGAGGCCTGCCTGCCCCTCTCACTGGAGCACCATGCTGAGATAGCCTGAGAGCAGCCCAGTGCTCCTCGCTCCTCTCTGCTGACCCACGAGTGTTTCTCTGCTTTCAGGATGGCCCTGGCTGTGTCAGGGCTGCTATGTGGACACGAGACAGCCGATCCTGTCCCTCTGGGTCCCAGCAGTGCCTCGCAGCAGCCCTGCACCCACGCCACGATGCTGGCCAAGAGAGGCCCTGGAACCTGAGGCAGCTGATTTGAAGCTTTTGCAGATCCACACAGGGGATGGCCGCACACAGGGGATGTCCAACAGCTGTCCTGAGGGGTCTCCCTAATTCAAAGAAATTGGCAGACAAATGCATTGTTCACCAAAAGCTCTTTTATTGAGCTGGCAGGAGGGCAGGGGTCTGCACCCCACTAAAATGCTTCTCTGCCACATGTACATTTCAGTGGGATGATGTCAGAAATTGATCTCAAAATTACCATCCATCTTGACTCTTCTGAGGTGATTCGATAGGCAGGGTGTTAGAAATACATTCTGTCAGGTTCCTGTACTTGAAGCTAATGTCCAGGCGCTGGCCAGGAGCGGCCTCCATGCCCTAAAGCAGCTCTTCTTCCTCATGGCTTCCCTGCACAGGGCTCATTTTACACTTGCCCTTAGTTCTTCTGGTAGACTGTGTCTAAAGCTTTTTGTCAAGTCCCTCTTCTGTCAAGTTAGGGCAGCCAGGTTTTTCTTATGGTAACTGGTGCTAAGTGCTTGTGTAGGTCTGTGCTAAGTACTTGTTTACTTATGGGAATTGCTTGTGCTTATGTCAAACAAAGGCCTTGTTTCATTCAGCTCTTCTCTTTATCCTGGTGCAAATTCTTTTGCAAGATACTCTGGACAGTCCACAGTACAGATGTACTGTTCTGCTGCTGTTTTAATTTTCTAACCACATCCATAGGTTTGTGATGGTTAAGAGGAGGGTTAATTTTTTTTAAATTAGAACTGGTTTGCTGAGGAAGCTAAAAATCTGAGGAGCTGTTGGTGGTTCCAGATTTGTCCATATCACAAGACGACATCTGACTCATGATGTTCTCTTTCTTTCTCTCTTTTGGTGATGATTTCGATAACAACTTTGATACCGGATTTGAGTGTCCATCAGGCTCTGTGAGATGCATTTTTGACTTCTGCTACTAGCCATTCTATATTAGGCTGGTACGGCATTTGCTTTAGAATGTTAGCGTGCCATGCAGTTTGGAATTTGGGCACTTGGTGATACTCATCATGTGCATTCTGCAGAATCTCAAGAGAAGTTCTTTCGTGGTGCAGCTGAAGTCGCATCCACTTTTGGTTGTGAAATTACAAATAGAGATGTTAGTACCATTAGGAGTTTCATTAAAAGACTCTATTGTAATAGTTGTGGAAGCAGATCTCACACAGGCACAGCCCCGTCCCACATAACACACCTGTGATTGTGCACGGGTAACTGGGCTCATTTCAAAAATACAAGTGCTGCCCTCAGCATGCAGACACCGATCCTCTCTTTCAAGCACCGCATTTTTTCACACAAAATTCAGTGCGTCCCTTGGTACACATGCTTTGATACTAAGAGTTTATCACCTTCTAGTTTTCTTGTTGAAAATGGCCCAGACATTATGCTGAATGGGTCTGACAGTTACGTGAGTTCTTATAACTCCAAGGGCCAAAATTGGAATGACATGGTATTTTGTTGCATTCTTAATGGTTAATACAAAAGACTGCAGGGTTCCATTCATTCTATGTGAAATTGACCAATTGCAACTAAGTGTGGGAGTCTTTTTCCAAATTGCTTTGTGGTTTCATTTTTAGGCATGATTTAGTTAATTCTTGTGGCAATTTCCCCAGCTCTCCTTTTTTTAAGTTCTCCTGGGATTACAGACCGTAGCTGCACACAGTTGAGCTTGTATACATTGAAATACTTAAGAAATGTTACTCTGTAGTTTTCCCATAAAGCCAACAACTGCTTGAAAATCCTGCTGTGTATTGTTGGCCGGGGTGGTTAATAGGTTAGCTGCCAGGCTTTGGGTATGGGCAAGTGACAGCAGGGTTGATCTGAGAGGAGTTTGTGTCTGTCCAATATAGGAACTCCCAGTGCTTACTTTCTTAAGTAAGACTTCTTGATCAATAGAATTTAATACTCCCAGTTCAGACCTAAACCATCCCCTTAAGTCTTTTTCATACCTATGATTTGGTGTCTGGGAATGTGTCCACAGCTCCCATTCTTGTAGGCTTTGCTGTATGAATGGGCAGAATTGCTGTTTAATTATGGAAATATTAGCTTGTACTCTTCACCTCCAGCTTTTTCAGAGAGTACTGTGGATTTAGAGGCAACAATTGTTCATTTGTTTGTCTTACCCCAGAGTGAAAGACTCTATTATTTCACATATGGGTCCCATTCTACAGAGTTGTTTGCTGATGTAAAGTTGTTTGTTTTGGTTTTAATTTTAAATGTCTGTGGTGTGACCCATTCCGTTTTTCTCCTTGTCGAGTACCCAAGCATGGTAACTGGTTTCTTCAGATACATTGCCTGCCTTTAGGCAGGCATTTTGGAAACCTCCAAAAACCTTACACTGGCCCCTGGTAGTATTACAAAGGATACTTTACCAAGTTCCCAGTGCAAATAGTTGAGTATCCTGAATACCTCAGCCCATCAGAGGATGCAGTTGTGCTATTTGATTCAATGCATACTTGGGTTGCCATCACATGGTCATGGAATTGGATGTGATATACCCGAACAGGCTGATTGTGCTCCTGGCTACCCCTCCCGCTTGTCAGGTTACTATTTATGATGGCCTGAAATATCCCAAGAATGAAATTCAATTCTCAAAAGCAGATCCTGTATGAGACCTTTTCCATGTACTAAGGGTCCAAGCAGGACAATTTATAACTCTAGTCCCACAAGAGTTGCCTGTTGGAAACAATATTTGTTGGCGGATTGCTGGCGGGCTCAATTCCTGTATCTCTGTGTGATGATGGTCCTCCCACCCCACCTGTGCGCCACAGAAGAAGGGAACTATCTTGGCTAGGTTATAGTCTCCCATTTTAATTTGCATAGGGCAAAAATCTTGATAGGATTCACATGAAAATGAATTCACACACTGCTTGTTAGAAAGGTCGCAGATGCGCATGATCACTCGGGCAATCTTCTCTGAAAGAGGTTTGTGAGTTTCCAATTTACAAGCCATAGAGATCCTGCTTTCAGGTGGGACAAGAAAGGCAGGCATGGAGTCAGGGTTTCCTCAATCTTTAACTGCTCAGTCATTAATCCTTAAAATGGCATAAAGTGTTTTTACCTTTTTAATCCCTTTTAGCCAGTTAGGTCCTGAGTATTTTTGAGTGTTCCATCTACCAGGATCTTGCAGGCCAAGGAGATCATTATGGTAGTGACAGTCATCTGCTGTGGCTTGGATTCTGATCAGAAGTATCGGGAAGACAATGATCATGTGAAATGTATCTTGGTTTCTCCTGTTCTTTCTGAGGTCCACTTTTGGACTCCACTTGCCTTTTGCAGAAGTATTTTAATTCTGGAATAATGTATCCAAGAGATTAATGCTTTAAGCTTTAAAGGCTGTGTAAGTGATTAAAAGTACTAAATAGACTCCTTTCCATTTTGGGATAAGAGGCTTTCTACCTGGTCTACCTGGTCCCCAGGCTGGATTGTGGAGAGGAGCATCCTCTTGCTCATGTGCTCAAAATGTGTTGGTTTATTTTCTGCAGCTGTAGTGTTAGTTGGACAACATGGTTCTGGAGATACCCCTCTCCACTTTGTACAGTATCCTCCCCTTGCTAGTTTTGCTTCCATGGTCTTCTGTACAGTATTTCAAAGGGATTCAGATTTTCTTTTGTTCTTGGTCTTATCAAATCCATTATAAAGCCAAAGGCTGGGCCTGGGGCCAAGGTATGTTGGCCTCTGGTACAGTTTTGACTATCTGTTGTTTGACTGGATAATTCATCTTTTCCACCTGGCTACTGGCCTGGGGCCAATACAGTGTGTGTAGGTGCCAGTTGATTTGGAGATTATTGCAAATTTGCTTGCAATATTTGCTAGGAAACATGGTCCTCAGTCAGAGGAGATGTCTAAAGGCACTCTGAACCAGGGCATGATATTGTTTAACAAAATGTTGAAAACTTTGGCTTTATTTGTTTGGGTTGGGAATGCCTCAGGTCATGCTGAGAAGGTATCAGTTAAAGGCAGAAGGTATTTATACCCCCCTTTTCTTGGCAATTCAGAAAAGTCAGCTTGCCAGTGCTGTCCAGGATATTGTCCCTTGTCTACTGGGCCAAGCTCAACTCTAGTCCTGGTTTGTGGATTGGCTCTAAGACGTTATTTCACACCCTTGGGTTACCTGCTTTACACTAGAGTACGAGTTGCATCTTACTGTTGTCCTTATCCAATAATTATGTAAGACATCCCCTTCCCAGTGTATACAATTATGTTCATCTTTAATTAGTTTTCATGATGCTCTTTCTGGCATAACTCTCTATCCCTGAGGAGTTGAAAAAAACACAGTGTTTTCATTCTGCTTGCAAATTCTTTGTTAATTCTAGATCTTTCTGATTATATGGCATACATCATTGTCATATTGTTCCTTACCTTCTATCCCCTATTGCTCCGTGCTAATTGTATATCCTGATTTTCACTGATCTGCTCTTACAAAGCCACTCCCATCTGTGTACTGAGATTCTGCTCTTGGAATTGGGGTTTCTTTAAGATCTGGGCAGCTGGAATAAAGTGGGCTGAATGGTTTTGATCCAGTCATGCTACAAAGGCTCCTTGTCTGTCTAGTGAGTAGCTGGGAATGGTGCTGGGTTAACTAGAGAAGAGATTTGTTTTGTAACGCTGCATTGTTCCACCAAAATTGCCTGATATTTAAGGAATCTGGAGAGGGAAAGCCAATGCCCACCCTGTTGGTCAAGAATTGCTGCTACTGGATGTGAGATAAACACAATTATTTGTTGACCTAGAGTGAATTTCCAGACTCCTTGGATGTCTGAAACAAGAGCAGCAACTGCTTACAGTCAGGCTGTCCCCTACTTACTTCATCCAGTTGTTTTGAAAATGATGCTATTGCTCTCTTCTATGGTCCAGCTGTTTGAGCTAGTGCACCTAATGCCATCCCTTGCCTCTCATAAGAGAAAAGCTGAAAGGGTTCCAAGACATCTGGCAAGCCCAGAGCAGGTGCTTTTCTCAAGTCCTCCTTTAGCTTTTGAAGGCTTTCTTACTTTTGGGTGTCCATTTCAGGTCTCTGGGATTGTCTTCTAACAGCTGCTACAGTGGCTTAACCAGCAGCCCAAAGTCACTACCATGGTTAATACAGCATCCAGTCATTCCTAGGTTCTCAGTTCTTTGGCATTAGTAGGGAGTGGGGTTCGGTTATGGTCCCTTTGCCGTCCTGTCTTAGTCCCTGCTGTGCTTGGGATATTTTGTATCCTCGGTAAATGACTTCCTGTTTGATTATTTGAGCTTGATTTCTGGATGCCTTGTATCCACTTAGTCCCAGGTCATTTCAGAGGCTTACTGTCCATTCCAGTCTTTTTAAGTTTCAGTGGCTAAAAGTAGATCATCTACCTATTGTAACACAATTCCATTTGTGGACGGGCTTACCCAACTTTCAAGGTCCTCAGCAAACTGTTTTCCAAACATGGTTGGACTATTGTTGAATCCTTGTGGACCTCCAGTCCAGGTAATTTGACTTGTCCTTCCAGTCTCCGCGTTTCCCCATTCAAAGGCAAAGTGGTTTTGGCTGCCAGGGTCCAAGGGTATACAGAATAAAGCATCCTTGAGATCTGAAATGGTAAACCATCCATATTCACCTTTTAGTTTGATTAGCAAAGCATATGGATTTGCAACCACTGGGTGGAGATCTCCAGCTATTTTGTTAATATAGCCTGTAGGTATTGAACCAGACTGTAGTTCAAACCATCAGGCTTTTGTATGGGTAAAATGGGTGTATTCTATTCAGATTCACATTCCAGTAACAACCCAAATTTTAGAAAATTTTCTATGATAGGCTTAACACTTTTTATTTTTTCCACCTTAAGTGGATATTGTTTAATTCTTATTGGTCATGTTCCAGGTTTAAGTTTAATGATTACAGGTTGTGCTGCTTTGGCCTTACCAGGAGTCCCATCCACCCAGACTTTAAGACAAACCTGACTAAGAACTTCTTCTGTGTCTCTTCTGATTCGGAAAATCTGTAAGGAGAGCTAGACTTAGAACATGATATTTGTTTGTCATTGACTTTGATCTGAACTCCTCCAGGGGTAAACTACATTTCAGCCTGTTGGAACCTGTTACAACATTCTCATGTCTCCAACAAATCCTTCCAATGAGGTGTTTTTGGAGGCGTAGGCATATGTAGGATCTGATGTATTCCTACTGTGTTTCCCAGTTCATAAGATCGTGGTTTTAAAAAGGATACCTTCTGCTGTTGACTTGTGGTTCCAATAACATTCACAACTTTACCAGGATGATTTTCTTCCAATTTTATATCTAACACAGAATGTGTTGCACCCGCATTCACCAGACATTTAATTTTCCTCATCTTTTCCCCCAGTGTCGGATTTTTGGGGCTGTTTAGATGGTCTGGGAAAAGCCCAAAGATGGCCTTGGGCCCCCGGGGTTCGAAAGGACGAGAGGAAGCTTCAGATTTGTTCTCGGTCTCGGTGTTTATTAATTGCTTATCTAAAAGATTTTCTCTTGGCCTGACAGAGTTCTGCTCAGCAGTCAGCCATGGGCACACACTGAGAGCCCCTGGGGCGGCCACCTATCTTTATACCCGGAGTTACGTATACAATATTTATCATTTTTCTCCAATACCCTCTACCCTTATTAACCAGTGTTCCCCTAGTAAGGTCCAATCCCAGAGTGCCAACTCCACCACAGAAGATGGAGGCCTAGAGGAAGAAGAAGAAGGAGAAGGGCACGCCCCAATTTCTCCATCTTACCTCTCTAGACCCCCCTGTACAGGGATCTTAAACCCTGTATCTCACACTCCAATTAACTTATCCCTTCACCATTCACCCCAGTGAAATCCTCCCGTCCTCATACTGATGTCATCTCCCATGTGGGATCAAAGTCCAGCCACCAGACATTTCTGGCAACATTCCAGGACTCCCGAGCCCCCCAGTTCTGAGAGACTGAGATCCCACACCCCAGTTCTCTTTGGACCAGAGTGTTTTCTGGGGGGATGCCCTCCAGCCAACCCTTGCATTGATGCAGTTCTTCAACCACCTTGGGTTTGAGTTGCAGGCAGTCTCTCTTCCAATGCCTTTCTTTCTTACAATAGGCACATGGAGTGGTCCAGAGTTTAGGGATAGGTTTCTGCCCACCCCAGCCATTTCTTTGTCCTGAGTGTAAGGAGTAAAAAGTTGTCCATTTTTAAAAGTTAGAGAGTCAACAAGTTAAACCAATTGCTACTAAGTTAGAGCTTTAATTACTTATTGTTAATAGTTTAATGTTGTTATTACCTGTTGCTAATAGTTTTATTCTTTAATTACCTGTTGTTAATAGTTTAATTGTTAGAAACCCCCCTTTTGTCGGGTACCACCCCTGCTGCTTCCTGGAAAATGGCACCCGGGACTGTGAGGAGGGAGTCACGTCAGAGCTTGGATACGAATGTAGAAACACTTGGCCAAGTCCAGCAAAGAAAACCCCTAAAACAACCAGCCACCACAGAATTAAACAATCTAAGTGATGTCTAAGGGTAAGCAACTGAATCCAGGGTCTGCTAAGACCTTTGAACCTCTCACCCTAACCCGGAGATGTCAGCTAGAAAGTAGACCTCAAATGTTAAATCGAAAATGGGAATCTCCTGGTGCTCTGGCGAGGACGGAAGCCCCGGCTCTGCCTGCGCACCAGCAGACAGAGCTGCACACCTCCTCCTCCCTGCCGCTCCTGGCAGCAGTGGCAGTGGCGTGCGCACGACCCCTCGAGCCCCCACCCAAGGTGACCTTCATAAAGGCATTAAAAAGGAGAAAAATCTCCTGCCCTTTTCATTTATTTCAGCAAGACCTCCCAGCTGATTCCACTGTCTCCTACTCGCTTCTGGCTTGGATGGCCCTGTTCAGAAGGTCTTGTAGGATTCCCACAGATCTGGGCTGTTTCCATGGCTCTGTTCTTCTCTCTTTCAGTCCTTCAAGCCCGGAGGCAACGTGCCAGCCCATCCTGCTCTGACCTGGAAAATTAAGCCAAGTTTCCCCAAAGAGCTCAAGAATTAGGGACATCTTCTGGATCCAGTGAACCAGTATCCCAAGAACAGCACATGGAGACACTAAAGACGACATCACTGCTCAGAGCTGCTGGAAGTCCTGGCACAGCTGATGCTGGGCACAGTTGTGGCTTCAGCCCTCTTCCTGCCTGTCCTGTAGACAGCTCCCTCCCTCCAGCCCTCAGACCCTGCCCATCCCCTTTTTTCCCTCCAGGCTCATCACTTTGCTTTGCCTTCCATTAATAAACAGTTTGGCTTCTTCACTTTGCCTGCATCCCTGTGGAGCTGAAGCAAACCCGGGGCCCTGGGACACACAGACCCCTGCTGCCGTTCTCTTCCAGGCCCTGTTTTGTGCCCAGACCCAGAGGAACGAGGGCAGGTCAGGCTGGAAAGGGCCCTGTGCTGAAGGTGCAGTTCCACAGCACTGTGCAGTTACACATCTTGCTGAGCACCCTGGAGCCCCTGGATTTTGGAAGAGCCAACCTGAGTATGCACTGAACCCAGCTGTGAGTGATTCCATGGCAAGCATCCATGGAGGGCAAAGGAGCTTGGAATTCTGGAAGTTTTCAAGAATATCTTCCTGAAAGCACAGCAGTGCTCCATCCCTGCACAGGATGAGGAAGAGGGCCGAAGCAGAGAGCATCAGGGCTTAGCAGGGAGCTCTGGGTGTGCCCAAGGGCAAATGAAGCAGCAGCACCGTGCCTGAGACTCGCACACGCGACCGTGCCAGTGCCCGGAGCACTGTCAGGCAGTGCCGGGATCCCGGGTGTGCTTCTGCTCCCCACAAGTGAGGAATGGCAGCCCCAGGCTCAGAGCCAGTCAGAAAGCCAGCCAAGGGAGAGCAGAGACTGGCACCCTTCCAGTCTCTCTTGGGCATGGCCGCAAAACAGCCCCTGCTGCTTCTTCCTCTGCCTGTGTTTGGGCTGTGCTGGTGGCCGAGCCAGCCAGGCTGTGCTCGGTGTTTCAAAGCGTGTTGGGAGTGGGCATGAAAAGCGCTGCGTGCACAGCAGAGAGACCTGCAAGGTGCTGGCAAGAGCGTCCTTCAGGAACAGGGCTCTGGTCCCTGGCCAAGAACAGCCTGGTTTTGGTGCTAGGAGCACAGGCAGGACTTGAGGCAGGTGAAGAGGCAGTGGGCAGCTTGTGTTTCTGGATGGCCTGGGGCTGCATGTCTGAACATGAACCTGGAAACTCACTGGGGGGAATCAGAACTAGAGCTGGAGTGCCTGTCCTGAAAGGACCTGAAGTCATTCAGCCTTAACACCAAAGGCCAAGGGCCATTTGGCCACATTCCCTTCCACACCGCACGCTTGGGCAACTGGCTGAGAGCAAGCAGCCTTTTTCCCCTCTTCCCCATTGGCCTGAAGACACTGTGCACCAAGAGAAAGCTCCTGGACACCCAGCTATGCAACAACAGCAATTTAATGTTCCTCTAGTGGGTGAAGAGAAAGGAAGTGCTGGCAGAGGAGAGCTGTTCCCCGCAGGCTCAGGTGGCTCCAGCAGACGCAGCCTCCCGGATCCGTTCTCCACAGCGCCACGGCAGGACACTCAGCCTCGGCCACACAGGAAAGGCCGCGACTTCCAGAGGCGGCGCAGTTGGTCTCGCATCCTCTGCAGTCGGGAGGAGGGAACACTCCGTACAGCTAAAAGGATGTACAGAGCTTGAAGAGCCAGGCATGAGATGGCTGGGCTGCTGTCATCCGTCATGGCCTGAAGGGCTGCAGAGAGAGAAACAGAGGCACAGTCAGAGGCTGGGTCTGCAGGGAGCTGGGCAGAGCCTCCAGTCTCGTCCATGGCACGCAGCTCCTGGCACGGCCTGGAGGAAGGAGGAGCCAAGAAGGACGAGCTGGCAGCTGCTGGCCAGGAATGTGCCGCAGGCCCCTGCAAGGTGTCTGTGCTGTGGCCACGCTGCCCTTGGGGCGTGCAGGGAGCGGAGCCGTCGGCGGGCGGGCCAGGGAACGCAGCTGCCAGCGGCAGCCCCCGCCGAGAGCCCGCGGGCCTCACTCACCACTGCAGATGATGCGGAACTCCAGCTTCTGCCCTGTCAGGTAGCGCCCGGCCATCCCTGGGGAACACAGAGCGTGTACTGCCTTCAGAGCCACAGCTGCCGCACATGGCCGCTGCCAGCCCTGAGGCCACACGCCCTGCTGGCCCGGCAGGGCTCAGCCCGGGCCCATGGTGCACGCTGGTGCCCCAGGGCACGGCTGCCAGAGGGCGGCAGCAGCAATGCCCAGGCCAGCGGGGGCTGCACATGCCCGCACCCGGATCCTGCTGCCGGCACAGCAGGCGGGGCCGGGGCCGAGCTGCGGCAATGGGGCGGGGCGGGGAGGGAGCCGGGCTTTGGGGCTCACCCATGAACCTGACGGCCGCCTCTCGCAGGGGCTCCTGTGCGCTCCGCAGGTAGGGCAGGGCCAGGCGCAGGTGCTCGGCCGCTCGGCTCCTGTCCTCTGCCAGCTGCAGAGAGCGGCAGGGCATGGAGGGAAAGGGCTGATGCGGCCCCTGCCCCTGGGCCGGGTGCTGCCTACAGCTGGCGCCGCTCGCCCTGCCTACAGAGCCCTGGGGCCCGGCCAGCAGCCGCAGGTGCTGGGCTCGGGACGGGGCGGAGGGCCCGGCGAGCCGCAGTGCCGCCCCGCAGCAGAGCCCAGCTGGCTCGGGGCTCCGTCGGCACTGCACTTGGTGCCAGAGGAGCCTGGAGAAGAGCCCGCATGGCCTAGGGAAGGGAGCGGCGTGTGGGGCGCAGGCTGGTGCCCCTGCGTGCGGCACTGGGCAGGGGCCACAGCCGCCAGCCCCACAGACTGGGCGCCGTGGGCAGGCGGCTTCTGCAGGCATCGGATTGGGGATTTCAGCCTGTCCTTTCCAAGCGCTCGGCAAATCTCCACATCTGATCGGTCTTCAGCAGCTGCTTGAGATACTTCCTCTTCAGGACCCTTAGTGCAGAAAGCAGCGTTTCCCGAGAGGCCTGCAGAGCAGCAGAGAGCCAGAGATGGCAGCGCAGCCCAGGGCACAGGAGCCACCACATCTCTGTGCCAAGGCCAGGAGGAGGCTGGAGCCCGTCAGGTGCCAGGGCATGGGGAGACAGCTGAGCCCTGTGCCATGGGGACGCCCAGGAGGCCTCACCTGTGCCACAGGCCAGTCCTCATGGTGGCAGTGGAAGAAGAGTGGGAGCAGGCTCTGGCTCACATGCTTCTTCAGGGCCTTTTCTCCCTTTGCCACTACCCACGTGATCACGTCTTGGAAGAGGCGAATGGAGAGCAGCTGCACAAGGCTGTTGTCCTGTTGGAAAGGAAGCAAAAGGCCTCCACATCAGCTGCTTCAGGCCCCCCTGTGGCCAGGCCCAAGGCACCACCCAAGTGCCCGTGGCTGGGGGCACAGAGCCTCACATTGCCAAAGAGGTGCCAGAGCGCCTCAGCCAGCTGCAGGGCAATGGGGCTGGCTATTGCCAGGTCTTTCTGCAGCAGCAGGAGGCGTAGCACAACGAGGGTCATCTCAACGATGTCTCCATCCCTATCCCACAGTAGCTTCCCAAGGCTTTCAGTCAGGCTGTACATGCTTGGATCCTGTGGGCAAAACAAGGCTGGGCAACCCCACGCTGCTGCTTCTGCTGCTGCAGGGCTCAGAGGCCAAAGGCCTGTCCCGAAGCACTCAGGCAGCTGAAGAGTGACCCTGGAGAGCTGGGAGCAGCTGCCAAAGCCCAGCTAAGCCCAAGGGGCTGCTTGCCCCAGCCCCACGCTGCCAGCACAGCTTCAGCTGCTGCCTCCTTCTCACCATGGAAGTGAGCACCACGAGGCCTTGGAGCGCCATGCGACGCATCTGCCTGGACTGGCTCTGCAGGTGCCTCGTCAAGATCTCCAGGACTTTTTCACCGCATTCGCTCAAGTCCAGGCAATCCAGGACCTGAAAGGCACAAAGCAGGCACAGAGGTGCCCAGCTGGCAGGAGCTCAGAAGTGCACAGGGCCGAGCCAAGGCAGCAGCACAGGGCACAGGCAGCGTCCCAGGCAGCTGCGGCTACGAGAGGGCAGAGGGCTGGCAAGCAGCTCAGCCAGGCAGCGCTGGCCATGGGGCTCACCTCCACCAGGAAGGCCAGGGCGGGCAGTTCCCAGTCTGAAATGTCTTGGCTGAGCAGGTCCAAGAGGCAGGATGCCATGTCGCAACACCAGACGATGGAGACATGGTGCATCTCCCTGGCAGGGAGGAAAAGGCACCATTGCTCCTGGGCCAGGCAGGCAAACCTCTCCCAGGGCTGACTGGCAGAGCTCTGGTCTGCTCCCGAGCAGCCCGGGAGCGCTTTGGGAGGCGGCTGTTCCCGGGCACCCTCCTCTGCCGGCCTTTTCCAGTCTGCTCATCCCTCCCACGGTGACAAGGCCCTGCCACCCATGACCATGGGGACTGTGTGGGGCGTTGCGGACATGAAGGAGAGGGGCGGTGGGGAGAACGAGGTCTCACCTGGCCAGAAGACCCACGGCGCAGTGGTGGGTGTCGGCACGGAGCAGCGTGTCCCAGGCACGCTTGCGTTCCATGGACAGCACCATGTGCTCATAGCACATTTGGCAGAGCAGGGCCTTCAAGGTCTGCAGTGCAAAGCTGTGGGCAGAGCAAAGGCCAGGTCAAGCTGGGAGCCCCGGCTCCTGCCCTGGGGGCATGGGAGGGATGAGGAGACTGGGAGGACTGGCATGGAGCACCTGTTGGGGTTGGTGGAGAGGCCATGTTGCTCCTGGCATCCCTTCCAGAAGATCTCAACCTCTTCTGGCATCTCCTGCGTGCTGATGTAAGTTTGGTAGAGCAGACGCAGAAAGAGCCTGGGGAAATAGTCCAGGACGACACGCGAGCGCCAGGCCAGATTGAAGACTCTCCACAGTGCCACGGTTGCCTGCAAGAAATAAAACAGCCAGAGACAAGGGTCAGTGGCCAAGACATGGATGTGGAAGGGCTGAGTGTGCGAGGGAGAGGCCGGGGGAGACACGGGCCGAGCAGCTGGCCTGGTGCCCCTGAAGCCTGCCCCTAAGGCAGGATTCAGCACAGTGTCTGAGGCAGAAGGATGCAGCTGGGGGGAGCACAGAGAGCTGGCTGCTGGAGAGGGGGCCTAGGGGCTGGCAAAGACCAGCTGCAGAAACTCACAGCCAGGGCAAAGACTCCTGCGTCGTCCCCATCGGAGGTGTACGCGCTGTGCACTGGCCAGGCACTCAGCACATCGAGGAGTAGCTGCAGCGCCGGCTCCGCAGTCCTGCTCAAGGACATGATGGATGCCCACATGGTGGCGGCAGCTCTGTGGGGTCAGAGCTCTGTGTCAGGGCTGTCTCGGCCACAGTGCCGTGGCCTGGGCAGCTGCAGGGGCCCGCGCTGGCCCTCAGCCCTGCCTCTGCCCACTGCCCCTGGCCGGCAGGGGCCAGCTAGCCCACGTGAGTACAGGGGCCCCGAGGGTCAGGGAGGGAGCATGGCACCAGGCTCAGGAGCTGACATGGCAGCACTGGAAAACAGAGGAGCCAGAGGATCCTGGAACTCCCTGCCTGTCTGGCACTCAGCAGGGACAGGCTCTACAGGGTGCCAGGCCGCTGAACTCCAAGCCCTCCAGGCACGTGGGGCTGCCCTACCTGTGACACGATGGGGCCCAGCGCAAGAGGGTGATCAGCACGTCACAGGGGTATTCCTGGGTCAGCTCCAGAAGGGCCTTGTCCAGCCTGTGCCCAGCAGACTCATTGGCCGTGAGCCACTGGTGGATGTACCTCACCATGGCGGGCACCTGCAGAAGGCACGGGCAGACTCACAGAGCTGCCAGAGCAGCACCTTCCCCTGAGAAGTGCTTCCCTTCCAACTGCAGCATTGGGCCGGGCCTCAAAGGCCGAGGGAGCCCGGCAGACCTGGCTCTAGGCGCTACACCACTGCTGGGGCCATCGAGCCCTTGCCCCAGGCTGCTTACTTGCGTTGCATTGGAGACACCCTTCTCCACAAGCAAATCCAGCATGGCAGCACCAGTCTCGGCATCGAGGGACGGAAGGTTCTCCAAGACGCCTGGGTCGTCACCGGCGGTCTCTTCCTGCCAAAGACACGTGATGAATTCACAGAGGGTGTGCAGGAGAAGGGCAGCAAGGGAGGGAGAATCCATGGGGCGCTCCAAGCCTGGTGCTGGGCTGAGCAGTGCCAGCAGGCTCAGCCCAGGTGGGGATGGCTGCAGGTACCTGCGCCGTTCTGCCAAAGCGGCCATGGGCGGCCTCTTGTTCCTCTGTCCGGTCCTTGGCTGCATCTGGCAGAGTGAGCGCAGCCAGAGCTGAGGGGCTGCGGGAGACGCCAGAGAACACAGCCCAGCCCTGTGCTCCCCAGGCAGGGAGAGCCTCAGGATGCCCCGGGGGACGGAGTGCGGCTGCCAGGTGCTACAGCCCAGCTTCTGTCCTATCCATGGATATGTCCACAGGGATAGGCTGGGATGGGATGGGATGGGATGGGATGGGATGGGATGGGGCCAAGCTGGCTTCAGGCACCAGCCCTGCAGCCCATCTCAGACACTCACGCTCCTGCAGCAGCTGGAACTGCTCCAGTTCTTCCGGCTGCTGTGCTGAGGTAGCTCCAGCTTCTTCCTCCTCCAACCAGGCCAGCTTGGGCACGCTGGGGGCTCTCTGCTCCATGTCACTCCTTGCAGTTAGGAGTGCTTGCTGAAGCAGAGAGGCCTCGGAAGGGCTGAAGATGAGCAAATGCTGCAGTTGTGCCTTAAAGGCACCTGCAACAGAGGAGCCTCGGGAAGGCTACAGGACAGGAAGTCCCGCAGTCCGTCCTCGAGGGCACCAGCAATAGAGAAGTCTGAAAAAGGAAACAGGACTGCAAGTCCCGCAGTCCGTCCTCGAGGGCACCGGCCGCAGGGATGGCAGACGCTTCGGAAATGCTCCACGTCACCGAGTCCCGCAGCCTGGCCTTGAGGTCACCTGAACAGGGAACGCCTCGGAAAAGCTCCGGGTCAGCAAGGAACAAGCTGGCTGTGGGGGGGCTCCTCACAGCACTGCTCTGTCCCGTCCTGTCCCGTCGCGTGCACCGAGCACTGTGGCGTGGCCGTGGCGCCGCCAGCACCTACGTCACGGCGTGTCACAAAGGGTCACCCTTGCATACTGTGTCCCTTTCCATCCCACGGCGACAACGGTGCACTGTGTCACAAAGAGCCCCAGGACACACCTCCACGTGCCCTGGGGACACTCCCACCCCACCCAAACTGCACCAGCTTGCAGGCAAGACCTTGCCCCAAGTGTTGAAGCCCAGCAGGAACTTTAGCAAGGGCCCAAACAAGAAGCAGCTGCTCCTCTGCTCTGCCTGCTCAGGGCAGCAGAATGAGCCCCCACGGCTGCACACGCAGCAGAGCAGGAAGGGCACCGGGGCCTTCCACAGGCCCTGCCACGGCCTCTTTGGACCAGTCCCGGTGCTGGGTGGCCGGCACACTCGCAGGGGCATGTCACAGGCACGGGACCTGTGGCCCAGAGCACCAATGCTGCTCTGTCCTCTGGGCAGCGCTGACAGCAGCAGCTGCGGAAGAGTCCCTGCCAAAGGAGATTTGCCATCCCCAAAGCCTGCCAATGCTGGTGCCTGTCTCCTGCCACAGAGGCCTGTGGCCCTGGGGCACATCTATGCCAGAGGACAGCCAAAGCCAACGTGCCTTGGTGTCTGTGCAATCTTTCCTGCCAACAGGTGGCTGTTGGCAGGAGCACCTGGAGCAATTGGTGGCCACACTGGGTATCCGTCAGAAGGCAGAAGCTGTTGCCCTTCCTGGAATGATTTTTGCTCGGAAGTGATTATCTGCAGCACAAAACCACCATCCACTATTGAGTTTCACAGGACAATGACATTCTTACAGAGATACTGTCAAGTTGCCTTGTGTGCTTCTGGCTCTTTTTCTTGCTCTCTGGATAAAAACATCAGCCCAGCGTCTGACGGCCAATGCTGTGGGTGCTGCCCATCTGGCTGTGGCCAGCAGCTGGTGTCCAAACACAAGCGGGTGCCTTCTGGGCAAGGGAATGGACTGGCACCAGCAGCCATTTTCCCTGGTGAAGCTGGCAGAAACCTGGGAAAGTGCAGAAGGTTTTCCTGCTTGTGCGCTTAGTACATGGAACAGGTCTCATACAGGATCTGCTTTTGAGAATTGAGTTTCATTCTTGGGATATTCCAGGCCATCATAAATAGTAACCGATCAAGCTGGAGGGGTAGCCAGGAGCACAATCAGCCTATTAGGGTATATCATGTCCGATTTCATGGCCACATGATTGCAACCCAGATATGCATGGAATCCAATAACACAACTGCATCCTCTGATGGGCTGAAGTACTCAGAATACTCAACTATTTGTACTGGGAACTTGGTAAAGTATCCTTTGCAATACTACCAGGGGCCAGTGTAAGGTTTCTGAAGGTTTCTGAAATGCTTGCCTAAAGGCAGGCAATGTATCTGAAGAAACCACTTACCATGCCTTGGGTACTCAACAAGGAGCAAAACGGAATGGGTCACACCACAGACATTTAAAATTAAAATCAAAACAAACAACTTTACATCAGAAACAACACCGTAGAACGGGACCCATATGTGAAATAATAAGAGTCTTTCACTCTGGGGTGAGACAAACAAATGAACAATTGTTGCCTCTAAATCCACAGTACTCTCTGAAAAAGCTGGAGGTGAAGAGTACAAGCTAATATTTCCATAATTAAACAGCAATTCTGCCCATTCATACAGCAAAGCCTACAAGAATGGGAGCTGTGGATACATTCCCAGACACCAAATCATAGGTATGAAAAAGACTTAAGGGGATGGTTTAGGTCTGAACTGGGAGTATTAAATTCTATTGATCAAGAAGTCTTACTCAAGAAAGTAAGCACTGGGAGTTCCTATATTGGACAGATACAAACTCCTCTCAGATCAACCCTGCTGTCACTTGCCCATACCCAAAGCCTGGCAGCTAACCTATTAACCACCCCGGCCAACAATACACAGCAGGATTTTCAAGCAGTTGTTGGCTTTATGGGAAAACTACAGAGTAACATTTCTTAAGTATTTCAATGTATACAAGCTCAACTGTGTGCGGCTACGGTCTATAATCCCAGGAGAACTTAAAAAAAGGAGAGCTGGGGAAATTGCCACAAGAATTAACTAAATCATGCCTAAAAATGAAACCACAAAGCAATTTGGAAAAAGACTCCCACACTTGGTTGCAATTGGTCCATTTCACATAGAATGAACAGAACCCGGCAGTCTTTTGCATTAACCATTGAGAATGCAACAAAATACCATGTCATTCCAATTTTGGCCCTTGGAGTTATAAGAACTCACATAATTGTCAGACACATTCAGCATAATGTCTGGGACATTTTCAACAAGAAAACTAGAAGGTGATAAACTCTTAGTATCAAAGCATGTGTACCAAGGGACGCACTGAATTTTGTGTGAAAAAATGCGGTGCTTGAAAGAGAGGATCGGTGTCTGCATGCTGAGGGCAGCACTTGTATTTTTGAAATGAGCCCAGTTACCCGTGCACAATCACAGGTGTGTTATGTGGGACGGGGCTGTGCCTGTGTGAGATCTGCTTCCACAACTATTACAATAGAGTCTTTTAATGAAACTCCTAATGGTACTAATTTCTCTATTTGTAATTTCAAAACCAAAAGTGGATGCGACTTCAGCTGCACCACACAAGAACATCTCTTGAGACTCTGCAGAATGCACATGATGGGTATCGCCAAGCGCCCAAATTCCAATTCCAAATTCCGGGACTCTAATGTTCTAAAGCAAATGCCGTACCAGCCTAATATAGAATGGCTAGTAGCAGAAGTCAAAAATGCATCTCACAGAGCCTGATGGACACTCAAATCCGGTATCAAAGTTGTTATCGAAATCATCACCAAAAGAGAGAAAGAAAGAGAACATCATGAGTCAGATGTCGTCTTGTGATATGGACAAATCTGGAACCACCAACAGCTCCTCAGATTTTTAGCTTCCTCAGCAAACCAGTTCTAATTTAAAAAAAATTAACCCTCCTCTTAACCATCACAAACCTATGGATGTGGTTAGAAAATTAAAACAGCAGCAGAACAGTACATCTGTACTGTGGACTGTCCAGAGTATCTTGCAAAAGAATTTGCACCAGGATAAAGAGAAGAGCTGAATGAAACAAGGCCTTTGTTTGACATAAGCACAAGCAATTCCCATAAGTAAACAAGTACTTAGCACAGACCTACACAAGCACTTAGCACCAGTTACCATAAGAAAAACCTGGCTGCCCTAACTTGACAGAAGAGGGACTTGACAAAAAGCTTTAGACACAGTCTACCAGAAGAACTAAGGGCAAGTGTAAAATGAGCCCTGTGCAGGGAAGCCATGAGGAAGAAGAGCTGCTTTAGGGCATGGAGGCCGCTCCTGGACATTAGCTTCAAGTACAGGAACCTGACAGAATGTATTTCTAACACCCTGCCTATCGAATCACCTCAGAAGAGTCAAGATGGATGGTAATTTTGAGATCAATTTCTGACATCATCCCACTGAAATGTACATGTGGCAGAGAAGCATTTTAGTGGGGTGCAGACCCCTGCCCTCCTGCCAGCTCAATAAAAGAGCTTTTGGTGAACAATGCATTTGTCTGCCAATTTCTTTGAATTAGGGAGACCCCTCAGGACAGCTGTTGGACATCCCCTGTGTGCGGCCATCCCCTGTGTGGATCTGCAAAAGCTTCAAATCAGCTGCCTCAGGTTCCAGGGCCTCTCTTGGCCAGCATCGTGGCATGGGTGCAGGGCTGCTGCGAGGCACTGCTGGGACCCAGAGGGACAGGATCGGCTGTCTCGTGTCCACATAGCAGCCCTGACACAGCCAGGGCCATCCTGAAAGCAGAGAAACACTCGTGGGTCAGCAGAGAGGAGCGAGGAGCACTGGGCTGCTCTCAGGCTATCTCAGCATGGTGCTCCAGTGAGAGGGGCAGGCAGGCCTCCCACATTCAGGTCGTCCCCTGCATCAAAAGAACGGGCATTTTGTCCTTTTCATCCCTCCAGCCCGGAACCAGCCTGACATCTCCTCCTCTGCCATGGAATTTTTCCAGTTACAAGGTCATCTCATGCTTGGCCAGTGCGTGAGATGAGGCTGCAGTGACCTTTGATACCACCCCCATGCCCACCACAGCTCCATTGTGCATCTTCTTCTTTCACAGGTTCACTTCCCATCGATTGACCAGTCCATTGTTTCCCTTAAGGGTCAAATTCCCACCAGTTAAACCATAAGGTTTCCTTCATTCTCTGCTCTTCATTCTCTTGTTGACGTGCACAGCGGGGGACCAAATATGGCAGGGCCTGAGACACAACTTTGGTCCCTGACACACACAGGCTCCTTGTCCCACTGCTGGCCTTCAGTGTGCTCAGCAATATCTGTGACTGCACAGTGTTGTGGAACTGCACCTTCAGCACAGGGCCCTTTCCAGCCTGACCTGCCCTCGTTCCTCTGGGTCTGTGCACAAAACAGGGCCTGGAAGAGAATGGCAGCAGCAGGGGTCTGTGCGTCCCAGGGCCCCAGGTTTGCTTCAGCTCCACAGAGATGCAGGCAAAGTGAAGAAGCCAAACTGTTTATTAATGAAAGGCAAAAAAAGTGGGATATGGGAGGGAAAAAGAGAATGGGCAGGGTCTGAGGGCTTGAGAAATGGAGCTATCAAAAGGAAGAGTGGAAGGAAAACATAGGAATAGGCATGGTCTGAGGGCTGGTGAGATGGAGCTGTCAAAAGGGAGGGAGGGTGGAGGGGAAAAAGTGGATGGACAGTGTCTGAGGGCTGGAGGGAGGGCGCTATCTACAGACAGGGAGAGGGCTGAAGCCACGAGAGCTTGCCACAGGCTCAGCTGTACCAATCATCAACTATGTCTAGAGCTCCAGTGGCAATGGGAGAAGGTGTCCTCTTCAGTGTCTCCTAGTGCTGTACTTGGGACACTGGTTCACTGGATCCAGAAAAGGACCTTATTTCTTCAGGTCTTAGGGCTAATTTAGCATGACTTTTGTAGAAGTCCATCCAAAAATCCTTCATTTTTTGCCTCACAATTGTCATGAGAACTACCGAAGGGTTAAAACTGCTGAGCCAGTTGGGAAAGAAAGTCTCCTGCTTATCTAGTGTGCTCACAAGTGATGTTTGCAGAACACGCCATGCTGCACTCGAAGGGGGCATGCTGCCCTTTTCTGGACAATTGAACTGGACTTTCTTCCAAACTCCTGATCTGGCTGGACTGAGCTCTGGGGTGGCTCCCCCCCGCTCCATGAGAAGACCCCTCTTGCCTGTCTTCAACCACCGTGACGGACCAACAGAGATGCGAATCCCCTCATCAAGGAACCAAGAACCCCTCTGGCACCCTATTGGCACCCCCATGGCACCCCCATGGCAACCTCCTTCCAGAGACTGGGACTGTACCCCCTCCCAACTCAGGGAGGGGGAAAAACCTAACGTACCTGTGAGCATTCGGCCATGAAAACAATGGACTTCTCCCCTCCATAGAAACCTAATTTCAGCTACCCTTCCCCCAACCAAGAACAGTATATATATTGGAGTTCGGTCCGACTGTCCTTTGAGTACTCCCCAAGACGTGTACCAGCGAGTTTAGGCGGCGGGACCCCGAAGACATCACGTTTTGGTAGCTATACCCCATTCCCTGACCTTCTTTCCTCCCTTTTTCCTTATCTTACCCTTCCCTTCCCCGGATCCCTTAACCAAACGCATATTTAGCTGTAGGTATAATCAATAAAATTGCACCTTGTTGATTTGTTACTGCAAAACCCCTGTGCCTTTGTTGGTTATTTTTGCACCCAAAAATCATTCGTCACCCATTCATTTCAGGCGGACCTTCACAACTTTCAATGTTAGAGCTGGATGGGCTGGCATTGTTCTTTGGGGATTCTAGGCCTGGAACAGAGAGAAAGAGAGCCATGGTCAGAGCCTGGATCTGCAGTGACTTGAGGAGACCGTCCTGCCAGGGCCACCCCACCCAACTCTTGCCATGGCCAAGAGAGAGGTGTTGCCAACAGTATCAGCAGCAAACTGCGGGCCACGAATTCTGCCCGTGCCCCTGAAATCTCTGTGTTCTCTGCCCACGCCACCTTTTGTCAACACATGGGACGAAGCTCACTGCAGCCGGGACAGGGATTAGAGCTCCCTGCTCAGGCACTGCAGCTCGCCTGGCCAGGCCGCTGCCCTCGCTCACCCTGACTGAGATCCTGGAGTTCTTCCTGCTGCTCCTTCATCATGGGAAACCCAGCCATCTCTGAGAACAAAGAGTTCATCTTGGCCCCAGCGGCACAGCTCCCTGTCAGCGGCGCTGCCGGCACTGTGGCCGCATGGGCTGCCGGCCCGGCAGGGCTGAGCCCGGCCCTTGCTGCATGCTGCCGCCCCAGGGCACGGCTGCCAGAGGGCGGCAGTAGCAATGCCCAGGCCAGGCAGGGCTCCACGGCACAGCAGGCGAGTCTGGGGCCGAGATGCGGCAGGCTGGGCCGGGGAGAGAGCCCGGGCTCGTGGCTCACCGATGAACCTGACGGCCGCCTCTCGCAGGGGTTCTCTCTGCAGAGAGCGGCAGGAGGGAAGGGTTTGCGCGGGCTCAGCCCCTGGGCCGGGCACTGCCTGCGCCCAGCGCCGGCCTCTCCTGCCTGCACAGCCCTGAGGTGCAGCCAGCAGCCGCTGGCCAAGGGCTCCCGAGGGCAGGGGGAAGAGGGCCGGCTGCTGCCCGGGGAGCCGCGGTGCCGGCCCGCGGCCCCGCCGGGCTGGGGCTCCATGGGCACCCGCTTTGGGCCCACGGGAGCCTGGAGAAGAGCCCGCACGGCCTCTGGCTGCAGCAGCGGGCAAGGGCACAGCTGCTCGGCCCCCACACTGAGCACCGCCCTCAAGGGCCTTCTCCAGGCTGAGGATTCTTGGCTGCTCTTACCAGGCTCTCGCCGAACCTCCATGTCTGATCCACCTCTTGCATTTGTTTGAGATTCCTTCTCTTCAGGAATCTGGCTGCAGAATGCAGTACTACACAGGAGGCCTGGAGAGCAGAGCAGAGAGGCACAGATGGCCCCACAGTCCATGGCACAGGAGCACCCCAGTGCCACAGCCTGCAGGAGGCTGCAGCCCGCAAGGTGCCAGGGCAGGAGGCAGCCCAGCCCCTTCCCAGGGGTACAGCAGCCGGCCACAAGTCCTTACCTGAGCAACAATCTGCCTCTCATCATGGCAGTGGAAGTAGAGTGGGACCAGGCTCTGGCGCACAAGGGACTTCAGGGCCTTTCTTCCATCTTTGGTTAATGAGTCCATCATCTCTTGAAAGACACACATGGAGCTCAGCTGCACCTGGCTATCATCCTGTATGAAAGGAAGGGCAAAAGACCTGAGCATCAGCTGCTTCAGGCCCCCCAGGGCACAGGCCTGCATCTGCACAGGGCACCAAGTGTCCGGGCAGCAGCCAGTGGCCGTGGCTGGGGGCACAGAGCCTTACGCTGTCAAAGAGTGGATGGAGCGCCTCAGCCAGATGCAGGGCGATGGGGGTTGCTATTGGAGCACCATTATCCAGGAGCAAATATCTGAGTAGAAGAATGGTCATCCTGATCATGTCGCTATGATTTTCCTGCAGGAGCTCCACAAGACTTTCAGTCAGGGTCCGCATTTTTTCAGCCTGTGTGGAACACAATGAAATAAACAGGGCCAGGAGACTTCTTCTCCTTTTTAATGCCTTTATTAAAAGTGATCAGCTCAGGATTGGGCGGCTCGACGGGGCTACAGTCCCCGTCGTCTCTCCCAGGGCGACTCAGAGGAGGAGGATATGCGCAGCTTTGTCCACTAGGGGCAGAGCTGGGGTCAGGTCCTCGTGGGAGCCTTTAGGGCGTGGTGATCCCTTCCAGTTGTTACTCCTCCCGGCTCAGTTGGCTTGGTCTCACCGCTGGGGATGACTCCTATGGTCAGGGCGAGAGAGACTCCGAAGGTGTTCAGCATCTCTGCAGGCTCAGCATTCGGCTCCTCACATCCAGACATCACTCCAGTCTCTCAACTCTTTTTTGGCTCGTTGTTTTTGGGGTTTTCTTCGTGCGTTTGGAGTCGGGGTCCCACAAAGCATGCTGGTCCTGGAGTCACTTTGCATAACCCCCCCTCCTCCAGGTCTCTTCTCCTCACTGTTCGGGAAGGTCCCCACCCATTACTGTCTCGGAGGAGGGCCATTAACTCGCCCTAGCCAGGGCTTTTACTAATACAAAAACAACCATTAACAACAACGACCCGTAATTACCATAACACAGGCAGCAGCCCAGCAGTAGTGGTAACTTTTTTCTCACAGAAAAAAATCCACTGAATTTTTGTTCATACGCACAAGGTTGTGAAAGGCCACCCTGCTACCGCAGGGCCCAGAGGCCAAAGGCCTGTCCCGAAGCACTGGGGCAGCTGAAGCGGGAGGCAGGAGAGCTGGGAGCAGCTGCCCCAGCGCCCGAAGCCCAGGCAAGGCCAAGTGACTGCGTTGCCCAGTCCCACGCTGCCTGCACGGCTTCAGCCACTGCCCCCTTCTCACCATGGAGGGATTCTTGCCCAGCACTACGAGGCCTCTGAGTGCCAAGTGCCTAGTGACGCCTCTCCATGTCCTCGCTCTGCAGGTTCTGTGCCATGATCTCCAGAACACTGTCACTGCATTCCCCCAAGTCCAGGCACTCGAGGACCTGAAAGGCACAGGGCAGTGACAGGGGAGCCGGCCGGCAGGAGCCCGGAGCTGCACAGGGCCGGGCCCAGGCAGCAGCACAGGGCACGGGCACTGTCCTGGCAGCTGTGGCTGTGAGAGGGCAGAGAGCTGGGAGGCAGCTCAGCCAGGCAGCACTGGCCTTGAGGCTCACCTCCACAAGGAATGCCAGGGCAGGGAAATCCCAGTATGGCATCTCTTCTCTGAGCATGGCGAGCAGGTACAATGCAATCCCGGTACAAAAGTGCATGGCTGAATGGCAAATGATTCTGACAAGAGGAAAAAGGAAACAAGACCCTGAGCCAGTGGGGCAAACCTCTCCCAGGAGTGACTCACAGAGTTCTCATCTTTCCCCACCACCTTTCCAGCAAGGTGACCTAGGCCATTTGGGAGTTTGTTGCTCATGGGCACCCTCCTCTCCCAGCCTTTTCCAGTGTGCTTGGCCGTCCCTCAGTGACAAGGCCCTCTGGCCCATGACCACAGGGACTGAATGAGACACCTGGGCAGAGAGCACAAATTTCAGAGGCAGTGGGGAGAAGGAGGTCTCACCTGGCCAGCAGAGCCACAGCATAGTGGTGGGTGTCAACAGAGAGCAGCATGTCCCAAGCACACCTGCGCTCCATTGCCACCACCACATCCTCACAGCGGAGACGGCAGAGCAGGGACTTCAGGGTCTGCACTGCAAACCTGTGAGCACAGAAAAGCCCAGGTCACACTGGCAGCACTGGTTCCTTGGCAGGCCACGTGGCAGGGACAGGAGGAGTGGGATGGAGCACCTGTTTGGGGCTGGTGGCAAGGCCGTGCTCTTCCTGGCATGCCTTCCAGAAGGTGTCCACCGCCTATGGCATATCCAGAGTGCTGGAGAACACTTGAAATAGCAGATCCACAAACAGGCAGGGGAAATACACCTTTAATATCCGTGGCAGACAGGGCACCTGGAGGATCTCCCACATCACCATGGTTGCCTGCAAAGGACAAAGCCCCCCTGAGACAGCGCTCAGTGCCGAGGTGTGCATGTGGCAGGGCCCGAGCGTGGCAGGGAGAGGCCCGGAGAGACCTTGGCAGGGGGAGCACGGGGCCTGGTAGGCCTGAAGCTGCCCCTGGGCCAGGTTTCAGGCCAGCGCCTGAGGCAGGGAGATGCAGTGGGGGAAGGAGGATGGAGAGCTGCTGGAGAGGCAGCCTTGGGGCCAGCAAAGGCCAGTTGCAGAAACTCACAGCCAGGGCAAAGACAGCCGTTTCGTCCCCATCGGAGGTGCACGTGCTGTGCTCTGGCCAGCTCCCCAGCAAATCCAGGAGTATCAGCTGTGCCAGCTCCGCAGTCCTGGCTGAGCCCATGATGGTCTTCCACATGGCCATGGCAGCTCTGTGGGGTCAGAGCTGTCGTAGGAAGGAGACCAGGATACCAGATGGTTCATCACAGGTCCAGTTTATTAAAGAAAGCATCAAACACTTATACAGCAAATAATAAGCTCATGAATATTCTGTAAGCCGAGCAATCTATTGCTTAAACTATACCATTAACTCATCCACATTCCTTTGGGCCTACGTTCTTTACTTCTCACACCTCGCTGTCCATTTCTTTATCATCCTCCGCTAGGCCCAAGGACACGTTATCTTTGCAGGTGCAAGATTTGGAATTAACCACTGTCTTGTACTTTTCCATTCTTTAGCCTGCTACTTTCTCAACAGACACCCTGCCTGCAAAAAGGCCTCTGCCCTAGTTAGGACATCTTTACCAAATCAATTCGGCTGTGTCCTCTCTCCTCAAGCCACTCTTTGACAAAACTCTCCACACTTCCTCCGTTTTGTTCTTGGGCAAGAAGGCTAGTCTGCCAGGTTCTTTCTATCATTTGGCTGACCATATTTTGAATACAATTAAAAATACAAGGCAAAATAAGCAAAAGCAGCAAAATCACACCCAGTAACCCTATAGCATATATCACAAGGTTTCTCAGCCACGGTCCAAGTCCTAAGCTTTTAAGCCATTCGTCAATTCCTAAACCCTCTTCTTCTTTGAGATTGTAAAGTCCCTGCTGTAATTCTTTTATCTTCGCATGAATAGACACAGAGTGATCAGACAAATTCATGCAACACATTCCCTCAAACTCTTCACATCCATGACCTTGTGCTAAAAGCAAAAGATCTATAGCAGCTCTATTTTGCAAAACATCATGATTAACACTTTGCACATCTGCAGTTAGCATATCTAAAATTTGTGACGTCTTGTCTAGCTCATCCCTGGCCCAGCATCCCAACTGCTTTGCTAAGTTCATAGCTTTATTTGCAGCTCCTCCTGGCAAAATAGTTGAGACTACCACTTGTTTAAACTCACTCCAAAACCGTGGGCCTCCTATCCGGCTGCAGTCTAAGTTATGCAGGCTGCGTCTCCTCCTGCTTGAATTTTGACTAAGTTGCATTAATGAAGACACAGTGGGGTGAAACAATGACAATTTCCCCAAATAGCAAGGTCCACCCTGTGGCCTGACTGGTATACCATTCCAAGCTCTGTCTCCACAGATGAGAAATATCCCTGCGGGTAATTTCCTCGGTGCCCTAATGTTAGTGCCTTTACATTGGCTATAAACCTGTTTAGATTCTGTATCCAAACTAAGGGATGAATCCAGGGTAGCCCATACGTCTCTAGGCCGATGTAAATTCTGTGGATCTAAGGGCTCAAAACTGAACCATCTGCCATTTGAGGCGTTAGTTATACTGGCGTTTGCACTTCCAAAGAGATCTAGTTCCTCTGGAGGAGAATGCAGGGTAGTATTAAGCGATAAGATTATTAAGCATTGGCGGTAACCATCACTTTGACCTGCGGTGTAACCTGGCCTGGGTGGTTTAATGTTTGTCATATTGCGCATGCATAGAGTTTGATTATTGATCAGACTGCAAAATTCCCGAGGAGACCACACTGGAAGACCCACCAAGCATGTTCGAAATGGATTAGTAACCCCCCCCAAGGCTAAGAAAAAGCGAAGATTGGTTAGTTTGATTAGCAAGCTTTATCCATATGTTATCTCTTGGCTGATTAAAGCGCGTTACTTCTACCGCCCCATCCGCCACAGCACTGAGCAGTATAACAAAAATAAGCCTCATTTTTCTGGTTTCTTTCTCACTTTCTTTTTCTTATCTCTCTTTAACCTCACCGATCCTAACTCTCGCAATCCAAATTCCTGAAGACTCTCAATGCAGGAGTCCAATGCCTCATTGGGATCTCCTTTAATGGGTCCTATTACAGAATGCTGTGATAAAGGCACCAATTTTCTACACCTGGCAGAAGCTATGTATGACTTACTTTGAGCCTTAACTCTTTTCACAATACACTGTACCTCCCACCGGTAGTAGGCCAAGATTTTCTGCTCAGGACACTCATAAAGATTTAAAGCTAGAGCTGTATCTAGCCCCGTCTGTCTCCTTAGTTCCCTTTGCCAGTCTTCCCCCCATGTGTAGTCATACTTGCAGGTGTTACACCATGAACCCCAGATCCCGGACTGTTCCAACCAAAAGGTTTTACCACGACGCCCACAATATAAAGCTACCCATGCAGCACAACAGGGGCTGCGACACTCAAGGCAATGTTCCCTCGCTGGTCCTTTTATGTGGAAGGTTGATAGTGCTTCAACCGTGTCAATCAGCTCCCTGGCCGTCTGGTAGCGGCGTGTCACTGCTCTGTCCGCTGCTTTCGAGTGTCCCCTCAGTTGCAGCAATAAGGGTTGTAAGATCAGCGGCAGCTTCTTCTTCAGGTGCTCCTTGTCCCCCTCCGTAAGGTTGTTCACCAGATGCTGCATTAAAGACAGGTTTAGTCCACTTGGCAGGCACCCACAGAGGCCCTGTTGGTGAGGAAACACAAAGATATCCCCGGCCTCAATATAACACTTTCGCGGGTTTTTCCCATATCCCTGTGCTTGGGTTCTTATACTTCACTCAGGCCTCTGTTTCCTTAATAGTTTCCTGACTTGATCTCGGGTGATGTTTAACTGCAGGGGGGGCATCGTCCTCCCCAAAAACACATAAATGATTGATCACATACAAAACCTTAGTCAGGCATGCTTGTGGGTCCTTTAAATCCTGGTGTTTGTCAATATATTGTTTGAGGGTACCATTTGCTCTTTCTACTATCGCCTGTCCTGTGGGGGAATGTGGAATACCTGTCACATGCTTGACAGACCATTGGTCCAAAAACTTTCGGACCCTAGCACTTGTGTAAGCCGGACCATTATCCGTTTTGATACCTTCTGGGACTCCCATGACAGCAAAGCAGCTCAATAAGTGCCTGATCACATGTATCGCTTTCTCTCCTCCCTGAGCTGTAGCCCACATGTAGTGGCTATATGTATCTATAGTAACATGCACATAACTTGAGCCTACCAAACCTAGCTACATGCGTGACATCCATTTGCCATTTCTCATTCATTTCTAAACCTCGAGGATTAACTCCGCAGCCCAGACCTATTCCCCCATTATGATAGCTGCATATTGGACAAGCCCTGACAATGGTCTTGGCTTTTGATAAGCCCAAATCAAAGTTCCTCGCCAACCCTTTTGCATTTTGATGATATCTACTATGGGCTTCTCTTGCCAATGTATGCTTATCAACAGGACAAGAGTTATCAATGGGTAAGGTAACCAATTTATCTGCACGCTCATTCCCTTCTCCTAAGCCCTCGGACCACTTATGGTTCCTGATATGGATTACAGAGTACACTGCACTTCTATCCTGTAGAGCTTTCCTTAATTGAACCAGTAACTCATACAGCCGTTTGTTATTCACTTCCTTAATTGCTGCTCCTTCTATACGTCTGGCTCCTCCAGCAACATACATGGAGTCTGTGACCACATTCAAGGGCTCATGCAGGTTGGACATTGCCCATACTACTGCTAACAATTCTAAGGTTTGTAGGCTGTCTGCAGGGTCTGCTGTAAGAAGTTGATGCTTCCATTGTCCTTTTTCTTGCCAGGTGACAGCAGCACGTCTCGATTTCTTCCCTGTGTCTGTGAAGGTTGTGGTGGCTCCTGATACGGGGCGCTCTCTTCTCAGCGGCCGAGTGATCCAGTCCCATTCTGTCATCCATTGCAGGACCCTGGGCACTAACTTGCTTGTCTCCACCTTTGCAGATGATGTCAATAATGCTTCCTGTAAGTCCATTGAATTAACCAGGTACCAGTCCAGCATCTCTTTTTCCATGGGTAGCCTAATGGTGGCAGGTTCTCGACCATCCAATTCAGTAATTCTGAGACGGCCTTTTTTAATCAACGCAGCCAATTGTTCAATTTTTGAAAATATTGTTCTTTTATGTTGTAATGGTGGTGACAGCCATTCCAATACCCGTATCTCCCCCGTTTTGTTCTCGTATTGGGAGAGAGCGCCAAGCAGGTGACAAGGACTATTCCCAACGGTGAGGTCAATAGGGCAATCTAGTTGTCGACGAGACACATATCCTTGTTGTACACAATTACTGATTTGCTGTAGGGCGGTATGCTGTTCCTTCGTGAGGCATACAGGGGTAGTGGGGTCAGTGTCCTTTAACAAAGATCGTAGGGTTTCCAACAAGTGATTTGGTATTCCCACAATGGATTTTAGCCACTGCAGGTCTCCTAGCAACTTTTGAGCATCATGTAAAGTCCTAATGTCCAAGTGCAGTTCTAATTTTTGGGGTACCACTGTTTGGTCCATTAGAGTCCATCCCAAATACTTCCATGGTTTCGTGGTCTGAATTTTCTCTGTGGCAATAACAAGTGAAGATGCTGCAAGAGTGTCTCTGATGCTGTCAACCTGTAAAGGGGAAAATGGCTGTTGCTGCGCAAACAAAATATCATCCATGTAATGATATATTATGGTAGCTGGCCACTGCTGATGTACTGGCTGTAATGCAGCGTCAACATAAAGCTGGCACAACGTGGGAGAATTGCGCATCCCCTGCGGTAGTGACGTCCATTCATATCTTTTGTCTGGTTCCCCACGATTTATTGCTGGTAGGGTAAAGGCGAACATCTTCATGTCATCAGGATGCAACCCAATAGTGAAAAAACAATCCTTTAAATCGATGATTAGAAGTGGCCAATCTTGAGGGATCATGGCTGGATTCGGAAGATCAGGCTGCAAGGCCCCCATCGGTTCCATCTGGTCATTCACAGCTCGTAGATCGTGTACCAGGCGGTATTTCCCTGACTTCTTCTTGATCACAAAAATGGGCGTGTTCCACGGACTCTTTGAGAGTCGTAAATGGCCTTGCTCGTATTGTTCCTTCACCAATTCATGGGTATGCATAAGACTCTCCCCTTTCATGGGCCATTGCTTAACCATCACCGGTGTATCTGTTTTCCAGGTGAGTGGAATGGGGAAAGTCCAAGCAATGGCAATTACCCCAAAGGGTGGTGATTGGTCAACACCACCCCCAGCTGTGTTAAAACATCCCTGCCTATCAGGCAAGAGACTGTAGGGGGCAACTGAACGACTGAGAACACAACGGACACTTGTTGCCCATCAATGCGCACTGACAAAGGCAGTGTTTTGCTTGCCAAAGTAAGTCTTCCTACTCCCGTGAGCATGTTTGTTGATGGGAGCAGGGGCCAATGCTGTGGCCATGCTTCCGGCGATATAATGCTGGTGTCTGCTCCCGTATCCAATAATCCATAAAGGGTTATGCTCTGATGTCCATGGGTAATCTCAACTCTTTGTTTTGGCCTCTCTTGAAGATCTACAGTCAGGAGTGTAACACTGGTAGAGCCAAAACCCTTTCCATCATGCTTCTGTCCAGTAAATGATGGTATACCCGATGTCATCTGTGGTAGTGGTACCAATTGTGCGATGCGTTGTCCTTTGGTTATCTTTATCGGGGGATACGGGGTGTAAGCCATGATTTGTATTTCTCTGGTGTAGTCCACATCTATGACCCCAGGCAATACAAATAGTCTCAGCATGGATGTCGAGGAGCGTCCTAGTAATAATGCTCCACATTTTTGTCCTTGTAGCGTGAGAGGACCATTTACTCCAGTTGGTATCCTTTCAGGCTGGTTCGTCATTAATGTGACATCTACTGCTGCTGATATGTCCAAGCCAAGGCTCCCTGCTGTTGCTGGCTGCAGACAGGAGGTGGCGCTGATGTCACGGCGGCAACTTGTGTCTGGGCGCGGCTGGTGATCGCGCTCCACCGACAGTTTCCCGATCGGCGCTGGCAAGCCATAGTGTTGTGGGAGCTGGATTGGCAGCTTTGGCACCACAAGCCAGTCGCTCTGCATTCTCGGCGCATGTGTCCCCCATTGCCGCATCGGTAACATTTGGGGTATGTTCTCGAGCCTCCCTGCGTGACTGCCATTGAGCCATTTTGGAGAGGAGCAAGAGCGGCTAACACCTGATTTTGAGTGGATTCTGCTTGCTTTTGCAGCCCTACTCCTAATTCCTTTAATGCATCTACCAAGAATGCTTGTGAGGCTGCTGGCTGTAATGTCATTCGCTCTAGCACTTCCTCAATGGTCCAATTTGCTCCCAGAGTGGCTAGTACCCTTTGCGCAGCCGGATTGCTATTCTGTAATGCACACTGCTTCAATAGCACCCCCTTCATGTATTCTGCAACGCCAGCCCGGTCTATAGCCGCATCTGCTTTGTCAATAAAACTCCCAAACAATTCCTCTCTACCTTGTTTTATGCCCATGTACGCCAGCAGCCCTCCTGGCTCTTTAACCCTCTCTATGGCAGCACGTACCAACCGCATGGCTTCTCAAAGCTTATCTGCTCCTGATATCAACTGTGCCTCTGTGCGCAAATATGCCCCTAAGCCCAGGAGCTCATCCACTGTCACTCCATGCAACGGGTCCCCCTGAGCTCGCTGTGTCGCAACCGACTCATTAACCAAAGCTTGCCAATGCGCATTAAACAACAATTGCTGATGCTGAGTAAATATTAGCCACACTATTCCCCTCAAATCATTCGGGCACAAAATTTGAGTATTAAAGAGATAATCCAGCATCTGCCTAACAGGTTCACTTTTCACCCTGAACTGACTAACCGTGGACCGCAACTGGGAGAGCAGAAGCGGCCTCCATTGCCTCATGATCCCCCACTTGCATTGCCTCTTTTGCCAGAGCAGACCAAGCCTCTCTCCTCTGTTTAGCCATCTCCCCCCATAGGTCACTGAGTGCCCCTGGGATAGGATCTGACTCTCAGAGAGTTTTGTGCTGTTGGCTCCTCTGTGCAGGCCATTCGGGCGGGGGAGGTGGCAGGCTCGGCTCACCCTCTCTGCAGGGGGGCGGCAGGCTCAGCTCGCGCTCCCTGCGGGGGGGCAGTGGGCTCAGCTCGCGTCCCCCTCTATCCTCCAACTCGTCCTCCTCCTCCAACAGAGGAGCTGCAGACGGCCCCCCCACGCCTGTAACAGGATCCTCCATACCACACTGTTGTGAATTCATCGGTATTAACACCTTGTTTACCGAAGGCGCGAGAGGATCGTCCTCACGACCATACCCTATATTCTTCTTATGAGCTTCTGTCGCCCTTTTTGCCGCCTTACACACAGAAACATGTTGAAGCAGTGTATTGTGCACCACCCGCCATGGCTTGCTCAATTTCTTTGCTGTCTTATCATCTTCTAACACTGCTTCCCACAGTATATCCCCAAATTTTCTCCATTCCGAGAGTTCACGGACCGTATGTGGGTTAAGGAAAACTTCTTTAGCATAGCCGTAGGCTAACAACCCTGGTAGCTCCTTTTTTAAATCTATCCCCTTTACTCCTCGCCTTTCTAAATACGCGGCGAAAAGATCATATGCTGCTTGCCTATCCATACCTATTCGTGAGCGCGCTTTTGCAGCTTTCCAGGCTCCGGCAGCACGTAATGGCTCGAGTCACCGATGTGAACCCTGAGGGTGCTTCAAAATTCCGGCACCGTCCCGGCTGCAATCAGGACCCAGCTTCAACTTCCTTGACCGTGGTACGTCCTCTCCCTTTTTCTTTTAATGCGAGACGAGGGGGCCAACGTTCGGGGTCACCATTTGTCGAAGGAAGGAGACCAGGACACCAGATGGTTCATCACAGGTCCAATTTATTGATTGATTCAGCAACTTAAATAGTGTCTAATAAGCCTCATACATATTGCAAAAACTGAGCTCCGGATTGGCTATTCAGCTACATGTCAGCCTCACCTAATTTAGCCTTTAGCCACATTCCTGTGGTTAGCAAGCACAGCAACTTCAACATTTTTCTTATCCACAAGGACACCCTAGCCTTGAAGGGGCCTCTGCTCTAGTTAAGACTTCTTTACCAAATTGATTAGGCTGTGTCCCCTTTCCTCAAGCCACTCTTCGATAAAACTCTCCACAGATTCCCTTTGCAGGGAAGTGCAAATCCCAAAGCAGTGAGTGTCTGCTCCTGAGCCCTGGAGCTGCTGCTGTGCTGTTTCACAATAGAACTGCCACAGCTCAGGGGGATTTGGGGCAAGCTTTTCTGGGTGATTGTTTTCAGCAACTTAATGGGAATTAGTGCATGAAACTTCTTGTTTTTTAAAAAGTACCTGAAAGACAAGAGAACAAAAGCTGCTTTATCTGTTGGACAGAACAGAAGGATTGAGTGTTGAAGAACAATTTGCATTTTCTTGATCATGTTTGTATTCATTTACTGGCTAAACAGGCTGAAGTGTAGGCACAACCAAGATTATTGTCCTGATCTCTTGCTGGCTGTGTGAAAGAACTATGTCACGTGGAGGGATGTTGATAAAGAAAAATACTCTCTGTTTGGGTTGACTTCTTCTCTTCTGTGGGATTCAGCAGCCCAGGCAGTTTTCTCACAGCACTTGTTCATTTTCCCTTGCCCACTCCATGATCCGTGTATTCAGAGGTGCTGATCCTGAGGTGAGTGAGAAAGGAACATTTCATGTTCCTGGTGCTTAAGAATTGTAGAGCAAGCTGTGAGCTTGGCCTGTGGCAGTAGAGTGTAGAGGGCCAGCTGGGTAGGTTGAAAGAAAATCCATTTCCATGTCTGCAGCAGCAATAACAAAGGCATCTCTGGCTATTTCCTAATTTTCCATTTCAGAACTTTCAAGGAATGAAAAGCTCTTGTTGCAGAGAGAATGTTGCTTCTTGACAGTAGCCAGGGTGTAATGTCTAATTCAGAACTATTAACAATTCTGTTGAATTAACCCATTTAAATTTAGTCGTAGTGACTTTGAATCCCATTGTTATCTAAGTTTCTGATTTGTCCTTGGTAGAGCTGGTTGTAGAAATAGAGCTGAATAGAATAAATTGCTGAATAGAAATAAGGTTATAAATTATAGGTAACTTTCTGTCCCTCACACTGCTGTCTGTCCACAGATCACAGAACCAACAGCAGTCTCTCCTCTGGCTCCTTCTGCTCATGGAGAGGAGGCCGAAGGGGAGGCAAATGAGGTGGGTGAGTGCCAGTCTCCATCAGTGCTCACACCACAGCCTGAACATTCTGAGCCAGTAAGTGCCAGCTGTGTGTGCTGCTGTCTTTAGTGCAGGGCAGAGCTGAAAGTTTCTGACCAGCCAGCACTTGCTGTTGCTGGCTGAGGATGCTGAGTGCTGGAGTCCTGCCGGGATCCAGTGATTGCCCCAAGCCTGTGACAGCTGGACAATGGGCTTTGGTCTGTCATGTTTAGGGACCAGCTTCCTGGCATTTTGATAGAGGCCAGCCTGAAGCACAAAGGCTCCCTGATCCCAGAGCAGGGAGCATGTCAAAGATACTGTGCTCAGCCTTGTTGGATACACAGGGGACACTGTGGCGTGGAGAGACCTGTCCCCCTGCACAGACTGGCCAAGTAGCTGCAGGCACAAAAAAATGTTGATCTGACCACACAAGTTCTTTGCAGTACTTTGTCCCCACAAACTTCTTGGGTGTGCTTACTTGGGAGTATTTCAGAGACACACTGGGGATGTAGAGTTGCTGCTTGAAGTCAGGGATTTTGGTGCCTTTGTTGCCAGGTTGCTCTTTTGCCTCTTCAGGCAGAGCAGCCAGTAGCAGAGCAGATAGGTGCTCTGAGTCTGCCTGTTTCTTGGTCTTTGATAAGCAGCAAGGAGATGACTGTGTTGTCCATGAAGCTGTGGGGAACCATTCTTGTCTAGTGTGGCCAAAGAAACAAAGTGAGTAGTTCTGAACCCTTCTTCTGAGGCAAAAACCAGAGGCTGACTGTGTCTGTTGATACCTTGTATTGTGTAGTCTGCTTTGAAAACTGCATTTGAAAGCTGCATTGGAGCCTAGAGTGGGAGCAAAGCTGCAAGTCCTTGACTGCTGTCTTGTAATGCTAAATCCAGGATGTACACCTTGCAATGGTGCCTGCTGTATCTGAAGTGGAATGGGCACCTTTGTGGCTGAGGAGCTGCGTGGGCCAAAAGGACGCAGGGCTGGCGGCCTTGAGCAGCTGAAGATGAGGCAGCGTGGGGCCAGGGGGCCAAGAAGGCCAAGGGCACGGTGGCTGTGCCAGCAGCAGTGGGGCAGCAGGAGCAGGGCAGTGAGCGTGGCCCTGTGCTGGGCAGCGCTGCAGCCACAGCTGGAGTGCTGTGTGCAGCTGTGGGCCCTGGGAAGCAGAAAGTCATGGAGGGGCTGCAGCGTGTGCACAGAAGGACAGGGGAGCTGGGCAAGGGGGTGCAGCACAAGGCCAGTGAGGAGGTGCTGAGGGAGCTTTAGCCTGGACAATGGGGGCTCATGAGGGACCTTCAGGCAGACTTCCATAGATCCCTGCCAGAGATCCATAGAGCCAATGCTCAGCACAAGGGCTGTTTCCCTGCCAAACATCCCTTCACTGCATCCAAGTGCTTTAGACACTGGAGTAGGTAACACTTCCATATTTTGTTTATTTGTTTGTTTGTTTGCTAGAAGAAGCCTTGTGTAATTTCTCCTTCTCCAGGGAGCTTTTTCTCAATCTTTCCTGCCCTTTTCCAGCACTGGCAGAAACACATCACTTTCAAGTTAACGGCTCCCGTGTCTTTTGGCAGCCCAGGGAATCAGTGTGTGTTGTGTTTGGGAACTGAGCAGGAAATCAATGCCCTTGCATTCCAGCTGGTGCTCAGAGATTAGAGGAGCTGGGAGGGGCTGGGCTGCATTCCTGATTCCAGCCACTTCAGCACCATCAGTGTGGTCACGTCCAAGAGAAGAACTTGCCTGAGCACACATGCACAAAGAGTGCAGTTCCCAGCAATGCTCTGGGTCTGGTTGCATTCCATAATGACCCACACGCTCCAGATTCCCCAAGAGTGTGGGTTACTGAAGCAACAGGAGAGCAATCTCAGGATTGTAGTTGAGCGAGGCACTGGCTACCAAGTTCTGATGTGTGTAGCAACAGAGAGGACAGTAAAGAGGGATTTCAGTAATGAGATCGGTCTGTCTGTCTGTCTATCTATCTATCTATCTATCTATGTAACATTTACATAATTGAATCTTCCTGGCTCTGGTCCAAGGCAGTTGGAGGTGCAGAGCTCACCTAAAGCATCCCTTTCTGGAGAGAATTAGAGACATGTTCCCTCGACCAATTCTGAGCAGGCAGAGATGTTTTCCCCTCCAGATATGGTGGTTTGTTTCCCCTCAGAGTTGTTTTCCTCCTCTGGCCTCTTCTGCCCTCAAGTCCTCAGTTAATTCTTTAAATTTCTGCCTGTCCTAGAGAGGTGCAACAATTCCATGTTTAGGTGGTGTTTGGTGACTCTGGTCACACATGCATTACCTGACACATGGTTTCCTTCACTGGCATCCCCAGGGCTGTGTAAGTGCATTCATTCATGGGGCCTTAAGAGAGTCTTCTCTTTCCCTCAGCAGCAGCAGCAGCAGCAGCAGCAAGGAGCGGTGGCAGGGTCAGGACGAGGAGGAGGAGGTGGCTGCCCTGGCCCTTTGCTCCTGGGCCCCAGGCCAGGAGGGCTCTGGCTGCAGCAGGGCGCTCTTCGGGCAGCCCCTGGCAGCCTCTGCACGGAGCACGGCACGCTGCCCCGTCCTGCTTGCGTCACTTTTCTTCAGCAATACCCTAGCTCCTCTTCACAAGGAAAAAACTCCAACAATCTAAAAAGAGATCATTCAAGTACAGTTCTACCTGCCTTTGTATTGTAGTTCAGGGCATATTATTTTTGTCTATAATTTCATGATTTTTATGAAAACATGCATTCATATCTGCACATTTTTGTGGTTTTAATTATTCATATACCTAAACACTCAGTTTTAAACTCTTGATTTATTGAAGTTGGTAATTTTGAGGTAGTATATTTTAAAATGTCACAAAACAACACCTTTTGGGTAGTTTTTCTCACTCTTAAAAAAAAACCCCATAAGCCATTTTAGTCTCTGTCTCTCTAAGTTGGTTCATATCGGCCTATTTTAAATCAGGGCTACAATACTTTCATAGGATTTAGAGAGGTCCAATGAAATACACACCAGTGATTCCGCTTGTGGAATATCATGGCCCTACCATAAAGCCTCTATTTACTTTTTTTTCCTCTCATTAGCTCAACTGAAAACACATGTTTATTTGCAAACTTACACAGGATGAGCAAAATCAAAATGATATGATGGGCCTTTGGGAGCTCCTTGCTGATCTTTCTGCTTCTTCAGCTGAGCAAGGCTCTGATCCAGGTAAAGAGATTGCACTTAGTGCTACACAACCATTTGGCTGGAACTCTGCTGATTTCTAGGAACAGCTGGAGGCCTCTATCTCCCCAGGATGTTTTAGCTGAGCCAAGCTTTGCTGGGTTTTGGCTGCAAATACCATTGCCCTTGCTTTCTTCTATCCACAAGTACCATGGCTGGGAAAAAACTGCCATGTGGGCCATCTTCCAAAGGCACTTTGGTCTGGAGTTTGTGAATGAACGAGAGCCTCATCCACTTCCAAACCACATGAAAAAAATCATGAAAGAGAACTTCCCATCCTTAACAAACACCTGACAATTCACAAGTGGATCTAGAGCTTCTTTACTCAGTGAAAAGGAAGGCAATCTTCCAATGGAGTTGTGCTTTTGGGAGTTTTTCTTCTGACTCCCACTCCCAGCTGGCACTGGAAAAAGTCACGTCTCTGCAAGTGTCAGTGTCTTCTGTCTGCCATCAGTTGTTTTGCTGCAACAATCAGAACAGGCATCAGACTGGAGAGAGGCTCAGCTGATCCTAGGAACAGGAGCTGCCCCAAGGAGAAAAAAAGACATGAACTTTTACCTCCCAAACCCATCTCCCCAGAGGCTCAAGCAGGATTCCTCTGGTTCCCAGAAATACAAAGAAATAGGGCTGAGAAGACCCTTTGCAGCTATGTGTTCATGCCCAAGACTTTGCCGATGCCATTTTGATTTTGTCTTTTTTTCTTTTTAAGTTTTTCTGTATTCCTTGCACATCAATTTAGAACTCTGTAGGCTACTCGATTTGTGACTACTTTTCCCAGTCCTTTTCCATGGCCTTTGCCTAAGCAGAAAGACAAACTTCCAGAGCTCCAAGCGCCAGGGGGTAGAAGGCCCCAGTGTTATCTTGGTTCTTCCTGGGACAGATCCCTGCACGGAGCTGGTGGACTCACCATCCCTGCAAGCCTTTAAAAGAAGACTGGATGTGGCACTCGGTGCCGTGCTTTAGTTGAGGTATTAGGCCATGGGTTGGACTCGATGATCTTGAAAGTGTCTTTCAAGCCAGAGATTCTGTGATTCTGTGCCTGAGGCAGCTTTTCCTGCAGCCCTGCAAAGGGCTGCGGGGGCCCTTGGCCAAGGACGGGGATCAGGGCTCATGGAAAAGAGGCAAAGGGCTCAAGGTGAAGGCTGACAGGGCAGAGCTGCCCCAGCGCGGCCCAGAGCGAGCCTCACGTCCTCCTCCTCACCCTGCGCCCTCTGCGCTGCCCTTTGCGGCGCCGGCGGCTCCTCTCGCTGCGGCGCTCCAGGGCGTGCTGGGGGCCGGGCCCCTCATCTTCGGGAAGCGCCGGAGCCTCGGAGGCGAGCGGCGGCTGCTGTGGCCGGCAGGGGAGAGCTGCGGCTGCGGCCCCGGGCACGGCGAGCTGCCGCTATGGCCGCCTCCTGCCGCGGCTCCTGCCTCTGCTCCGGGCTCTGCTCCTGCCCTGTGCGCACAGACACGGCCGAGGGCTGCCCGGCAGCTCCGTGCCGCTCCGCAGCGGGCCCGGCCGGGCTGCTGCTCTCTGCGGCCTCTGCCCGCCGCTGCCGGCCCCGCCGCGCTCCCGCCTGCCTCTGCCGCAGCCGGGCCCACACCGGAGGCAGCACATTGCGGCCGGCTCGGAAAAGCCCTGCCCGCAAACCGCCCGCCATGGCCTCGGCCTCAGGGCACAGGCTGCCGGCGTCCTCGCAGCTGCGAGCCGGCCCGGGCCGCCTGCCGGCCTCGGCCACAGCTCCCGCCTGTGTCTCCATGGCCGCGGCTGCTCGGCACAGCGGGCTGAGCACAGCCAGCACCAGCAGCAGCTCCTCACGGGCCCAGGCTCCGGGCACTCCGAGCCCGCCCAACCCCGAATTCCAGCCCTGAGGGGCTTGGCGTCCCAATGCATCCCCTGGGGACAGCAGAGCCCATGGTGACACCACCAAGTGACCAATGCAAAATTCACCAAATCCTCATCAGAGACAAGACAAAACTCCCATGGTACCTGACAGCCTGAAGCAACTGCCAATTCCAGATAATTCCATCCATGTAGGAAAAGAGGCTTTTGCATTAAAGCAGAAAAGACTTATCAAAAAGGAGGGCAGGAACAAACAACAAAGTTATTTGGACTCATGCTTCTTGTGTCTGTTAAAAAGGCCAAGAAAATGCCCTCCTTGCTCTTCTGACACAGCTCTCTCTGTTCATGATGTGGGGCAGAGAGTGCTGATGATGTGCAGGAGCTGATGCAAGGGACAGGGATGAGGATGTAGCAGGCACAGTGCCAAGCTGACAGAGGGATGATCTCTGGCAGTGGCACTGAAGGAGAAGAGTTTGCAGTCAGGACAGAAAATGGCTCTGTTATGAATAAGAAGCTTGACTAGGCCAATGTTCAAGCAGCAATCAATTTATTATTTAATATGGTAAAGTATGAGCAATACAGCGCTGGGTACAGTGGGGGAAGTTTTCTCTCCAACTGCACACCAATAATTGAGGGTTACAGGTATTTATAGGGGCACTCATCAGCTTTTTCAGCAGTTTCTATTTCCAATTTTTTTACTCATCAGCAATTTTTATTCCAAATTATTACATCATGATTCTATACACTATTGTGATCTTATTTTCTCAGGATGTATCTCAAAGGAGTATCCCCAGATGGTGATGGTCCAGTTTACGAAAGAAGAAAGACGAATCCCATCTGGTGGGGTCCAGCTCCCAGATGTGTGTCCACCTTTTAATTACAGAGACTATAAATCTCATAACAGTGATATCCAGCTTCCCTTTGGTCGAAACCATAAACCCTTGAGGTGATGTTCATCTTCCTTTCTCAAGCTGTTTTTCTCTGCTTCAATAAGGCGTGAGATAAGCATATTTCCTTTATATATATTCCAAAGCTATAGTTTCAAGGATACAAGTAATATTCTAAAATTATCCTTCAAAAGGTTATTATTGCAGAGCTTTTTATGGATTAAATGCAAGGAAAAAGCAACATCTTTAACACCTTAATTCCAATGCTCCTAAATCAACCAGGTTTAATTGCAAACAAAAGATAGGTTCAAAGGCCTTTTTCCATGCTTTATTTTCCTCAGTTATTATTTGAATTCACAGCTCTCCCATTGTTGGGGTCCACACATTTTGCATTCACAAATACACACGTCACCTGTTTGTACCTGACACGAAACACAGCTTTGCATCTCACACCAGGGACCCCACCAGGCCCCATCGGCTGCTGGGCAGGGCAGGGGAGGCTGCGGGACCTAGGCCGGGCCGGGCCATGGCTGCAGTTGTGACCATCTGGGCACTGCTGAGCCCTGCCCTGCTGCCAGCCCGGCCCCAGCCAGGATCTGCCGGGCCCCAGGAGCAGCCCCGGGCCGGGCCGGCTCGTCCAAGATTATGCCACCACTGGGGTTCACCCGCAAGCCCCGGGCAGGGGGAGGAGAAGCCATCAGCCCCTGGCAGTGCTGCTGCTGCTGTGTTCTGGCCTGGCTGCTGAGATCCTGGCCCTGACCCAGCGCGGCCCATCCTGACACAGCCCCAGCGCAGCCGCTGCAGAAACCTCCACTGTAAAACAGCTCCGGCTGCAAGCACCGAGACCAGCCGGGGTCATGGAACCATCTGCAGGCCCCGGGTGAGATATGAACTCTTTCAGTGCTTCCATCCTCCCTCGAGTGAGAGAAAAGGACAAAGTGCAGGCTCATAGAGGAGCAATATAAAGACACCAAGGTCAGTGAAGACAAAGTTGAGTCCCAGATGGGAGGGATGAGGAGATGTCCTGATCTTGGGGCTGAAATCCTCTTGTAAAGCTATGGAGAAGGATTTAATTGATACATCAGACCCTCTTTTTCCATATAACACACTAAAAAGTATGAGGAAATGACTTGTTCAGCAAAGCCTTCTATGGCAGCAGCTCTCTGGCCACAGTGAGGAACACAACTTTCCCAGGGATTATTTTGGAAAAGCCTTTGGAAAAGATAAGAAAAAAGAAAAAATTCTTAGCTTTACTTGCTGCACTTGGTATTTTAAGCAAGTTGAATGTGTTATAGAGATTTGTTTACCAAAGGGTGGGTTCTTATTTAGCCAGTGGTGATGATGTTTGGATTGGAGGACCATTTAAGTCCACATGTATCAAACTGGGGTATAAAAGTATGGGTTTGTTAATAAAGATTATTGATCAGCCTTCAGTGAATAATTGAGTCAATGTCTATTATTACCTGGCTGGGAGCCTTTAACATGACAGGCCTCTATGTTAAAGTAAGCAAATGTTGAAGTAGCTGTGATCACATGAGAAGTTTGAACAGAGAAAGAGAGAAGAGTGTTGAGACCCTGTGCCCTCATGAAGAGAAGAAGATCTCTGTATTCAGAGATGAAGATGACTTCAGAAATACATGAAGAGGACCTTTGCTCTTCAACAGCTCATCTTTAAACTAATACCCCATAAGCAGACATGGCCTATGAACACAGCTGTGGGAAAAGTTGTGGAAAAAATAGGAGGGACATCACAATTGCAGATTTGCCAGGCAGCTGCTATTCACTGAAATTGAGAGCAATGAGAGAATTATTTTCTTATGGAGAAGTCTCCGTAGAAGGAAAGAGAGACTCCTCTACCCAAGAGAACTGAAGAAAGGCTCTTACAGAAGTGGTAAACTGACTGAAACCTTTAGGTTTTGTCTCATTACATTGTCAGTAACAAAGAAAAGGTTTTAGAGAGAGGAGAAGTATTCTAAAAGTTTTGTTCTGATTCTTATTTCTCTTTCTTTGAGTTACTATTAATAATCTTTTCTTTATTCCCTTTTAAAGTTTTGAGCCCACTTTGCCTTTCTCCTAATTCGATCTCACAGCAGAAAATCAGTAAGAATATTCTAGTGAGTGCACAAGCAATTAGCCAACACTGAACCCACCACACTAATTGATGCATTGGCTAAGAGATCTCATATTGGTGAACTAAAACTACTACAGAGAACTTCCTGATGAACTGCATGAGAGCAGAGGGAAATCAAGGAAGAGCCATGGTTTGTCAGGACTTGTTTGATCCTAATGAGCCCTGTGGTGCATTTGGAGGTGAACCCTGGAACCTCAGGGCATGAGAGGAGATTGCACAATCCTTTCCAGGAGTCAAAGTCAGAGGAAACACTCAAAGTGTCTCAAAGCATGAATAGGTCCCACTGTGGTCCATCCCCAATGCAGGCTCCTCCTGGACTCCTTGGAGGAGTGAATTGGAGGCCAGGATGGCACTAAATGCTCTCAGAGATTCAGTGTGGAAAGGAAACTCCAAAGTACCTTAAAAACCTTGAGTATTTCAAATCATTGATGAGGCCCACTGAATGTCAGTACAGAGCTCTCAAGGGACTCATTAAAGCAGAAAACTGGGGCCATGATTGCAGAGACTTCTCATTGAGTTTGTATGAAAAGTGAAACACCAAGTACCTTAAAATACCTGAAGTACCTTGAGGCATTAATGAGCCCACTGAGTGTTGTTACTGACAAAGGCTCTCAGGGGACTCATTAAAGCAGATAATTGGAGGTCATGTTTGCAATAAACCTCTCAGAGACTCCAAAACAAAAGCCAAACCTTAAGTCCTTTGAAAAACTCTGTGACCATTCAGGAGCCCCCAGGGCCATTTCTGACCAAGACTCCCCAGGGAATCCTTCCAGCAGATCCTTGAGGCCACTGGGATGTGGGCTAGGGGGGGATGCTGAGGGCAGGACAAGGGGCTGACAGTGCCCAGCCTGGCTGGGGCTGTGCCAGGAGGCCCCAGGGCCTCAGGACAAGGTGTCTCCTCACAGCCCTTGTTGGCACAGACCCTGCTACTGTGCCCCAGGGCACCAAGACTTGGCTTCTCTTTGTCCCCACCTGTCATCACTGCCTCCAGTTCTCTGCTCTGCCTGGGGCCTGGAGACACATTCTCTGTCATCTCACTCAGTGGGACCCATTAAAACTTCAAGAAACTTTGAAGTTGGATTCTGACTTGAAGTTCTGGAGAGATTTCTTCTGCTCCTTCTCAGGGACTGATATTCAGGGCCTGAGCACAAAGCCCCAGAGGCTCATTTAAGTCCTTGTGCTGTGTCTGTGCTGCTGAGCTGGGCTGGGCTCCTGGCACAGAGGCAGCTCCTGTAGAGCTGTAGAACCAAGCAGAGCTTCAAAAGCACATTTCTCTTGATGAGCAGCTCTTCTGACAGCCCAGCAGGGCTGGGGCACTGCCTGCAGCCACCCGGGCACAGCACAGAGGCACAAAGAGCTTCAATCAGTCAGGGCTGGGAAGATGCTGAGAAGTGCCTGGGGCAGAATCACTGCCAGCCCTTGGCACAGGAACCTCTGGCTGCAGGACAATGCAGCTGCAGCTCCTGGAGTGATCTCCTGCAGCTGGAACATCCCAATGCCTACAGACTCTGTGAGTACAACTCTGAGTATTTCTGGTGCAGGGGAGGTGAAATGCTCATGAAGCTCTGACATACTTAGGGGTTCTGATCAGTCATGGAGTATTTCCAAGACAAGAATTTTGATAAGAACGTGGAAATTTCCAAAGATTTTGTATTCCATTTCATACTACTGGATGATGGCAGGGAAGGGGGTATAAATATTAAAGGCTGATTATGAATTTTGACTAGTTTCTGAGACATTTGAACTGTTCCTATTAGTGATCAATAGGTTCACAGGAGATCCCTAATGTGCTTTCAGCCACTCTGCCCATGGACAGCACCAGCATCACTTTTGCTCTTAACCATCAGGCTCAGTCTGAGCTTTCCTTTCTCCAAGCTGCAAACAGAACCTGCCCCCAGCCAGCGTCCTGCAAACAGGCAGGGTTCTGTCAGTCCAAGGAGACTGCACAGAGATTTGGGGTCTGTGAGTGCTGGCAGGGAGAGATCAGGCACAGGGAAACACCTGCGGGAAGGAAAATCTGGAAGCAGAGAGAAGATCAGGCAATGAGAGAAAACAAAACCCAGAAATGCTGTGGCAGGGAGAGTTTAGAGATGCCCACAGGATCCCATCCAGTGCAGCCCCAACCTCTGAACAAGCCCCCTCCCTCCTGTGCCCCAGCCCAGCCTCTGCCCTCAGGGCCGGGGCTCCAAGGCGTGCAGCCCCTCCTGTGCAGGCAGAGCTGCAGCAGAGCCATGGGGCAGCTCTGCAGCCCCGGTCCGAGTTCCCTCTGCAGAGCACAGGGCTGGGAGCAGCTGCCCGGCACTGGGGGCTCTGGCAGGGGCCACAGCTGGCTCAGGGTGACGCTGTCCCCAGTGTCTGGCTCTGGGCAATGCTCTCAGTGCAGCCAGGGAAGGAGCTGCATCTCCCTTCATCCAATGCCATCATAAGGACACTTGGAAGTCTCCCTGAGATTTCAGTAGAAGCTGGGAGCTTCAATCCCGGATGCAAACCTGTCCGAGAGCATCTCTGAGTTATAAGATTAATGGGGAAAAGCAGAGGTGTTGTGACACGGAAAATGCTGCTGGGTTGGTGAAATGAGCAACATGAGTCCTTGGCTACAAGTGTGAAGCCGGGCTGTGGTGGATCCATCTGCTCTCAGCAGTATCTGGTGATATTTTATGGGCAGCATAAGAAAGTGATTATCCTTCACCTGAGGATGGTTAAAGCCCAGAGAAACTCCAAAGAGAATAACATGACAGACCATCTCCCCTCACGCTCCACTCATCATCTTGCCTCAGGGAACTCACTCTCTTCTACCAGAGGGCAGCAAAAATACTGAGGGTTTGATATCCAAGAATATCAGGAGAGACATGGGGGAAGCTTAAAAAGAAAACCACAGAACTCTTAAATACAGAAGTGTTTCTGTGTGTATTTCAGGGGAGGGTATATGGGAAATATCTTTGATTTTGGTTACAGATATCTCTTCTAACTCTTCACTGTCCTTTTCTCCATGAACAGGTCCCCATGTCCAGCCCCAGCAAATGTCCAACAGCAGCTCCATCAGGCACTTCCTCCTGCTGGCATTGGCAGACACGCGGCAGCTGAAGCTCCTGCACTTCTGCCTCTTGCTGGGCATCTCCCTGGCTGCCCTCCTGGGCAATGGCCTCATCATCAGCGCCATAGCCTGCGGCCACCACCTGCACACGCCCATGTTCTTCTTCCTGCTCAACCTGGCCCTCAGTGACCTGGGCATGATCTGCACCACTGTCCCCAAAGCCATGCACAATTCCCTGTGGGACACCAGGGACATCTCCTACACAGGATGTGCTGCACAGCTCTTTTTTTGTGTGTTTTTCATGTCATTAGAGGTTTCCCTCCTGACTGTCATGTGCTACGGCCGCTACGTGTCCATCTGCAAACCCCTGCACTACGGGACCCTCCTGGGCAGCAGAGCTTGTGCCCACATGGCAGCAGCTGCCTGGGCCAGTGCCTTTCTCTATTCGCTGCTGCACACAGCCAATACATTTTCCCTGCCCCTGTGCCATGGCAATGTCATGGACCAGTTCTTCTGTGAAATCCCTCAGATTCTCAAGCTCTCCTGCTCCAAATCCTACCTCAGGGAGCTTTGGCTTCTTGCTCTTAGTGGCTATTTAGGACTTGGCTGTTTTGTGTTCCTTGTTTTCTCCTATGTGCAGATCTTGAGGGCTGTGCTGAGGATCCCCTCTGAGCAGGGACGGCACAAAGCCTTTTCCACCTGCCTCCCTCACCTGGCCGTGCTCTCTCTGTTCATCAGCACTGCTGCATTTGCCTACCTGAAGCCCCCCTCCATCTCCTCCCCATCCCTTGATCTGGCCCTGTAAGTTCTGTACTCGGTGGTGCCTCCAGCCCTGAACCCCCTCATCTACAGCCTGAGAAACCAGGAGCTCAAGGCTGCAGTGTGGAGATTGGTGACTGGACAATATCAGAAACATTAAACTGCTGGCCAATTTCTGCAAATCACTTGAAATCAATGTAATATTTCATTGTTCTTGTTGCGTATGGTGGTTGGTTTATTATTCTCATTCTTTTTATGTTTTTTTAATATTGTCCAAATGAAATGCTACTGGTTTTGCCATTTCTCATTTTGTTTCTCTCCACCTTTGCTGTGTCCCCAGACTGTGTCAATGAGTAGCTGTGCTCTCAGTGGCTCTAAAGGAACTAAAGGATCACCAAGTAAAGTTTTAACCAGAGTTCCCCCTCTTGTTGCATTCTCTGGAGCTGCAGCAGCAATGTCTGTGTGCAGAGCTGGGGGCAGATCAGTGCTGGCCCAGCAGCTGTGCCCAGCAGCAGCAGCACTTGGTGTTGCCAGTGCTGCTGCCGTGGCCCTGCCCCGCTGCCCTGGTGGCCCTGGTGTTGCTGTAGGGCCTGAGTGCTCTCAGGGCCAGGCACAGTCCTGGGGATGACAGTGCCGGGGCTGCAGCAGGGACAGGCCATGGACACTGCTGGAGCAGCGCTGACGCCTCAGCCCAGGGCCTGGGGGCTCCAGGCTCCTTGCCCAGGCTCTCTCAAGAACACGCCTAGGCCAATGCTCAGCACAGAAAACCCCTGTGAGCAGCTTCAGGCTGGCCGTGGGCAGGCTGAGGGCAAACAGCATGGCTGGGGCTCTGCAAGGGCCCTGGGGCAGATGGGAAAGAAGCAGCAGAGCAGGGGCTGATCCATCCCCAGTGCGCTGCACAGCCCAGGGCAGCGTCCCAGAGCGTCCTCATGGAGCTGCCAACAACATCCCCCCTCTGCAGCCCTGGCCTCTCCCTCAGCTATCACAGGTGCCCCATCCTTGCAGGCACAGACACAGCAGCACAGGCTCAGCAGCCCCTGTTTGCATTGCACAGAGCAGGGGAAGCACCCCCATGCTGTTGGTGTGGGGACATGAACCTGAGGGAGCACAAATGCCATCAGCCCCTGGGGCCAGCAAGGGCTGGGGGACACCAGGGAAACCACTCAGCTTTGTCCTGGCCTCTGCAGTCAGCCAGAAAGTTTGTTCCCATGGGCTGGGAGTTTCCTGTGCCACTGCAGACGCTGTTGGTCAGAGCCATGGCTGCCTGGCAGCCATCCCCAAACTGCCCTGAGCATTTCCTTTGCTTCACCTTTGCTTTCTTTCCTCTTTCCTGATCCATATTTCTTCCTATTGCCCATTGCTGTCCCCTCCCCTGCAAACAGCCCATCCCTGTTTGCCCTTTCCTCTCTGGCCCCACTCCCCATTGCAGTTCCTGACTTGGCCCCATGGGAACGTCCCTTGGGCAGCAGGATCATCCTACAAGTGTTGCAGGAATTGTCTGCAGGCTCCTGCAGTGCCTCGTGCTGCTCCCTTGCCAGAGGCACCCCAGGACAGGGGAGCACATCTGGGCTGCTGTGTCTGGCTCTGGGGCTCCGTGTTCTGGGCACTGAGGAGGGGCTGCAGAGGCTCTGCAGGACTGACAGGATGGGCTTTGGGGCTGGCAGGAGAAGCTGAGGGACCTGAGCTGCTGGAGCTCCTGAAGGGGAGGCTCAGGGCTCATCCTGCAACTGCTCCAAGGGTGGTTTCAGAGAGTCCCAGAATGAGCAAGGGTGGAACAGACCATGGAGGTCATCAAGTCCAACCTGTGCCCTGACACCGCCTTGTCTGCCCTGAGCCTCCTTTTCTCCAGGATAAACAAGCCCAGCTCCCTCAGCCACTCCTCACAGGACTTGTGCTCCAGACCCCTCCCCAGCCTTGTTGCCCTCCTCTGGACATGCTCCAGCCCCTCCATGTACTTGCTAAATTGGGAGCCCAGAACTGGTCACAGCACTCGAGGTGCTGCCCAAGCATTGCTGAGCACAGGGGAAGAATCCCTGCCCTGCTCCTGCTGGCCACACCATTCCTGATCCAGGCCAGGACCCATTGGCCTTCTTGGCCAGCTGGGCACACTGCTGGCTCATATTGAGCCTGCTGTCCATCAGTCCCTGAAGGTCCCTTGCTGCCTGGCTTCTGTCCAATCACTCTGTCCCCAGTCTGTAGTGCTGCAGGGGTTGTTTTGGCGAAATTGCAGGACCCAGCACTTGAACTTGTTAAACCTCACCTTGTTGGATTTGTCCTTTAGATCCAGCCTGTCCAGGGCCCTGTGCAGAGCCCTCCTACCCTCCAGCAGATCAACACTCCCAGACAAATTGGTATCACCATGGTTCCATGAGGCCCCTGAGTGTCCCAATGGTCTCCATGATTCCATGAGGCCTCCCAGTGTCACAAAGTCCCTGTGGTTCCATGGGACCCCTTGGTGTCACAGAGTCCCTTGGATCCTTGGGCCCCACAGTGTCACAATGGCGCCTTGGTCCCCCAAGGCCCTGCAGTGTCACAATGGATCCTTGATTCCATGAGGTCTGGCAGTGCAGCAATGTTTTCTTTGGTTCCACAGTGTCACAATGACCTCTAATTTCCAAGGGCCACCATGGAATCAAACATGTTACCTTCTTTCCAGCAGTCCCTGAGGAGCAGAACTGGCCCCTTGGTTCCATGGGACCCTGCAGTGTCACAATGGCCCCGTCATGACACCAGGTCTTGCTCTGTCACAATGCTCTGCATGGTTCCACAAGGCTCTGCAGGGTCACAGTGGCCTCTTGGTTCCATGAGGCCTCAGAGTGCCACAATGAATTCCTTGATGCTACAGTGTCACAATGGAGCCCTGGTGACACAAGATCCTGCAGTGTCACCAGGGACCCTTAGTTCCATGGGGCACCACAGTGTCACAATTGTTCCCTCAGTTCCCAGAGTCCTTGCAATGGAGCAATGGCCCCTTGATTCCATTATTCCCAGGCTCTCACAACTGCTCCGTGGCTGGTTCCCAGAATCATAGGATGAGCAATGTTGGGCATTCAATTCCAGCACACACCTCAGCTCTCTGATGATCCCGGCACCATGCTGGGCCCTGTTTCAGACTGGAGCAGAGCAGATGTTGATGGGACAGGAGCCCTGTGGGGCTGTCAGGGACCTGCAGCTTGCAAGGTGCTCTGCTCTCCCTCAGGTGCTCTCAGGGAGAGATCCAATCCCAGCTGGGCACCTCAGGGCACAAGTGGCACTGCCTGTTCATGGGCACACAATGGATGTCTGCCTGGAAAGGGGCACAGGTTTTAGTACCTGTTAGTTTCATAATATACAAGCAAATCTTTATTCTCTGGGTCATTTGAGTACTTAGAAGATATGGCAGTTTTCCCACCAGGAACAGGGATTTCCTGGAAGTGTACTGATGGCGGGAGAACAAATACTGCTCTTCCCATCACCTTGTGTCACCAATATTCAGCCTAATATTTAATCTCTTTCTTTTCCATCAAGTGTTTCCAGTTCTCCTGTTGAAAGGGCTGTGTCGAAGGACATCTCTTCACTAGACCAGAGGGATCTCTGACTTTCCAACTGCTCCCAGATTTTCTCCTCCCGATGTTATCTGGATGTTCAAGGGCCTCTCAGCTGACTGGTTTCATGCTTTGAGCTTCAGGGAGTTGCCCGATCTTCCTGATGTTCAAATAAATATTAGTCAACATCCTAATTGTCTTTAACACAGACTTCCCTATTCTTATGCCTTTGTCTTTAACTGCTCCTGTACGGATATCCCTTGGGGATGGTGGACATGTCAGATGCTGCTGAGACATCACAGAGAGCTGATGGAAGAGCTGATGATTATTAAACTGTTGAAATGTCCAACTTGCACTTGTTGGCAAGAATTCTTTCTGTGCCTCTGAGTGTAACCAGTCCCTAACCCCAAAGGACACAAATCTGCTGAGTTGTGGTTCCCACTGCAGGGGCTGCACTTGGACCTTGGCTCTGCACAGGAGAGCTCTTCGTCCCCTTTCTCTCTTTTCCTCCCTCTGGGCATGGAGGGAACTCCTGACTTCAGCGTGTGACTCAAGTGTGCAAAGAGAAAATCTGGGCAGAATTGGGGCAGGGAGGGTTTGGGGGGACCTTGGGATCCGTGCTGGACACAGAAGGTGTTTTCCATTGCTCTGAGACTGTCTGCTGTGCAAAATGGGTTTAATATCCAGCAGAGGAATGACTTTTGCATTTGATAGAGCCGTGCCTTCCCCTGGGTTTGTTGGCTGACAATAAATGAACATCCCTCTGTGTCTCAGGCAGCTCCTTCTCCAAGGAAAGCAGATAGGAGTCGGAGCCAAGGAACTGAAAGCTGCAGGTGCAGCCTGGGCTGGAGGGAGCTCAGATTTGCACAAGGCTGCTCTGAGTGCCAGGGCTTGGATGGGGGAAATGGTGGGGTGGGAGTAGGGACAGAGTCTGATTGATTGGCAGCCATGAAGGGTCATGATTTTAATATCCATTCAAACGGCATGAGGAGGTACTTGGATTCAGTGTCAATTGGAGATGGCACATATCAATTTATGAACAGGGAAAAATCCTCAACAGGACTTAAAAATTTGTTTTCTGTCTTTTTAAATAGAATATATTCAGTTTGAATACACTTCTGAAATCTGTCTAATTAACCACAGAAGATTTGAACACTTAAGTCAAATGATTCCCAGAGGCTTGGCTTGTTAATATGTTCTGAATGTTAATGAGCCCTGGGACACTGAATTCCTGCACTGAAGAGCTGAAGGCTGAACAAGCCTCTGGAGCAGGAAAATTCAGCAGCAGCCTCCAAGGTGCTGAGGATGTCAGCAGCCCCCACTGAGGCCATCCCTGCCCAGAGACCGTGGGGGAATGGGCAGACAAGGAGAGCATCCCTGGGGCTGGGGCAGCACAACTCAGAGGCAGCAGCGGCTCCAGCTGGGAAATGGAGTGTGGAATGTGGCTGGGAAAGCCCTGCCTGAGCTGTGCCAAGCAGGACAGACAAGCCCTGACTCCCAGCCCTGAAACAAATCTCTCACTGAGACATTTGAAAGGAATTAGAATTGTTTTTGTACTGTGAGTTGGAATCCCTGGAGAAATACCAACAGGAGATTCTCAGGAGCTCAAAACAACAAAACAGCCTTTACTGGTAACTTTACAAAAGCAGAGAAACTTTGGCAAAAGGTTCTTTATGACTTTGCAGTGGTTTTGGTTTGTTAATTCAAGATTTTTCTAATCTTGAGATTTCTTAATTAATGGATTTGTGAGTGTGGTGGGTTTTATTCTTGGTTAATTATTTATGTATGTATTTTGTTGTAAGATAGGATTACAAGAAAGGTAAAGTAGGCCTAAAATTTTAAAAAGGTATAAATTAATTTTATTAAAAGCAAATTAAAAAGGAAAAAAGGAGAAAGAATTAAAATAAAGTCTTTATTACACTTTTTTTTGTCTTTACAACTTTTTACTGACAATTGGAGAAACTAAACTTAAAATTTCTAGTTAGTTCACTATTGCTAGAATAGTCTTTTTATTAGATTACCTTGAGAGACAAGTTTTCGTGTTAAGCATATGGATTTTTTTACAAGAAGAAAAAATAGGGTTTTTGTGATTATTTATTTGGTCATGGATAGCAGTTGCTGGCAGAAGTTAGTTATTGTGAAGTTGTTTTTATTGCTACAAGCTTTTTTACAGTTTGCTGATGGGCCATGTTGACTTATGGGGTATTGTTTAAAACATGAGTTGTTTAAAGGTAAAAGTTTTTATTATTTACTTTGAAAATTATTTTTATCTCTAGGAATAGAGATTTTCTCTTGAGGATACTGGACTTTTTTTCCTGTTTAAACTTTTGATGAAATTCCAGTTATTTTAACATTTGTTTATTTTAGTAGGGAGGTTTTTGTTTGATATTATTTTGAAAATATTTTTAATAGTTTTTTTTGCTTTAAAGAGTTTTTTCTTTATAGTTTATAACAGGATTATAGTTTTAAGATTTAGGTAATTTTTCTTCTTTTTTTTAATTTGGGTTTAATTTTCTTTTTTACTGACTATGATGGTTTCATATTGTTTTTTATATGCTTATATTTTGCTTTTTTCCTATACTCAAGGGAGAATTTACGTTTTGAAAGGACTGACATCTGACCTGCCAGTAAGTTGTGGTGGAAGTTGTGGTTTGGTTGTGTTAGGATTGGTTTTATGGTTTGTTTTTGACTTTTTTTTTGTGTTTAAGTTTTTAGTTGTACGGTTATTTTTTCTGGGTTGTGGGTTGTAGGAGTTTTTGGTTTGAGTTGTGTTGGAGGAAAGGGACTTGATGGTAAGATTTTAATAGCTGTGGCTAGCTTTGTTCTGGTTGGGGTTTTGTAGCCTCTTTTGTTTTCCTGTTTGGTAGTTGTTGGGGTTTGGTTTGGTTTGAATTGGGCTGATGGGGAGGAGGGGCAGCCTGGGGATGGGGGAAGGGGCTCAGCCCACAGCAGGGTTGCTTGGTTTGGTTTGGTTTGGTTTGGTTTGGTTGAGATGGGGGCCAGGGCCAGGGCTTGCTGCTTCTTTGTTGACTGGAAAAGAAAGAGGAGATTCATGGGATTTTTTTTCTTTAACATTTGTGTTTAACAGAGGCGTGTTCAGTATCTTAGTGGTTTAACAGATTGTCAGTTACACAAAAAGTTTTGTATTGCTTTTTAAAATTCTTCTCATGTCAAACTACGACAGATAATCAGTCAACAAAAAACATTTTTGAAAGCATTGACTTGGCCCATTCAACTTCACAAACTCTAAGCCTGTTCAATTTTAAGTTACTCAACATTTGCAGGAGCACAGAAACAGAAGAAGACACAGAAAGAGAGAAAGGCAAAAAAGATCCAGAGAAGCACATACACAGGTACCAGCTCCTGGATTCCAGCACTGTTCAGATGGAAATTCCAAGAGGAGGTTGGGCCAAGATGTGTGCTTGCCTTGTGATCAGCCTTCAATTCCCCTTGGTCATCCTGGGCCTTTCCCCCAGGTGGGACTTGGGCTCATTTTGTCCCTCAGGAGCTGGGCTGGGGGCTGCAGAGGTGGCTGTGGAGCATTGCCTGTGCTGTGCCAGGGACTGGCTGACACTGCTGGGCTGGGATAGAGGCTCTGGGGGTACTGGGGTTCCAGGGCAGGGCAAGGCTGGACCTGCCCCTTCCTACCCCTACACATGAAATGTTTCAAGCCAACAATCTCCTCCAGTCTATCAGAATAGGGAATGTTGGAGGTGAAATGCCAATTCTGGCCATGGGTGCCTAGAGGTGCAGGACAGTTCTTTTCCATAGGAAGGAAAGCACAGAGCCTAATGTTTGAAAGGCAGGTGAGAGACTGACTAGGCCAAGGCCAGCCAGACTTGTCAGGAATGGCAGATTTTGTCTGGGAGCAGTCTTTGGATTATGGGAATTTTGGAGGTGGAAGCCCAATCTTGGCCATAGGCACCTGGAGAAGCAGGACAGTTCTTTTCCATGGGAAGGAAAGCATGGAGCCTTCCCCAGTGGTTTGAGGAGAGATGGGAAGTGACCCTTGTGAAACCACTGCAAGACAGACTTCTCCTGGCAATATTCCTATTGGAACAATCACTGGATATAAGGAAATTAGGAGGTGAAATCCCAATTCTGGTCATGGGTGCTTGGAGGAGAAGAGATCATTTCCATAGGAAGGAAAACATGGAGCCCCAGTGTTTCAGCAGCAGAAGAGAAGAGACCCTCAACATGCCAAGGTCAGTTGGACCAGTCAGATGGTCCCTGGGAGGCCAAACCAGCCAGAGCTGTTCTGTGTTCCCTTGCTTTTATGGGGCCCCACAGTGCCATAATGGTGACTTGTTTCCAAGGGGTCCAGCAGTGTCACAATGGTCCCTAGGTTTCATAAGGCCCTGCAGTATCACAATGGTCTCCATGATTCCATGAGTCCCCTCAGTGTCACAATGGCTCCCTGGTTCCATGAGGCTGTGAAGTGTCTTAATGGTCTCCCCATGGTTTCATGAGGCCCTGCAATGTCATAATGGACCTTTGGCTCCATGGAGTCTCGCAGTGTCACAATGGTCCCAAGGTTTCATAAGTCCCTGCAGTATCACAATGGTCTTCATGATTCCATGAGTCCCCTCAGTGTCACAATGGCTCCCTGGTTCCATGAGGCTGTGAAGTGTCTTAATGGTCTCCCCATGGTTTCATGAGGCCCTGCAATGTCATAATGGACCTTTGGCTCCATGGAGTCTTGCAGTGTCACAATGGCCCCTTGGTCCCATGACCCCCCAAAGTGTCACAATGGTCTCCATGGTGCCATGAGGCCCCTCAGTGTCGCAATGGACCCTTCGTTTGATGGGGCCACACAGTGTCACAATGATCTCTACACTCCATGGAGCCACACAGTGTCAGCACAGTCCCCTTGGTTCCATGGGCCCAGCAATGTCACAGTGCTCTCCATGATTCCATGAGGCCCCACAGTGTCACAATGGTCCCTTGGTTCCATGGGCCCGGTGCTGCTGCATTCCCCCCTCCCCTTCTCAGGCTGCCCTGCCAGCTGAGAAATGCTCCTTGGGCCTCGGCCTTGGCCAACAGCCCCTGGGCTCAGCTCCTCTGCAGCTCATCACAAACACTGTCTGCTCCAGGCACTACTGCTGCCCAACCAGCTCCTGGTTTCTCTAGGAGCAGCCCTGGGAACTGTTTTTGTTCCCTCAGTGGCACAACATCCCTGTTCTCACACTGCCAAAGAAAGCTGTTGATGCCATGTGCGGCCTGGATGAACCATTGCTGGGACTGAAGCCCCTCTCTTGGGGCCCTACAAACAGCACTCCGAAAGGAGCCCTTGGAGCTCTCCTGGGCCAGCGACTCCCTCTGAGTGGGGCCTCTCCCAGCTGGGAACTCTCCCGTTTGCTGCACTCGGGGATCCTGAACAACGACGGAGCCTGGGCCGATCCCCCCACTCCTCCAGGCTCAATCCTTGGCCCACTGGGGAGATGCCAAAGGATCCACAGGGAGCATTTCCTGCCCTCAGGGGAATTGCTCACAGGTGCCTTGCACTGACTCCTTGTGTCTGTGTGCACACAGGAGTGCCTGTGCTGGGGAAATGTAGCAGAAATGCTGCTCTCTGAGGGTTTGGAGTGCCTTGGATAGCTGAGTCAGTCAGATATCCAGATATCAGTAAGTAAGGTTAAGTCACAAGGTCTAAGCTAAATTAAATGCTGCTAAGAGTTGTTCTTTTGCTAAATTGCTACATTTTTTTTAAGTTATTGGTTAAGTTAAATATTGTTAAGTGTTATACCTCTGTTAAATTGCTAAGTCATAGGTTATAAGTAAGGTTAAAAAGTGTTAAGTGCTGTTGATTTGCTAAACTTTGATGTTTAGGTATTGGTCACATTTAAGGTGTAATTTAGGTCCTGTTAAGTGTGAGGCCTGTTAAGCCTTTAGGCCATATTCCTTTTATCCTTACCCTCACTTGTGTCACACACACACACACAGGGACATTTCTCAGTTAATTTCTGGTTTGATTCCCTGGATTCTGTTTGGTTTTGTTGTTGCTTTGTTTCCCTGGTGTGCCTGAAGTGTCCAGTCAGGAGCAGAGTGACTCTTGCCAAGGAACTTTGTGCTGCTGCCCCTTAATATTAAATCTGGTTTTTGCTGCTCCCTTGCTGGGGATTTTTTCAGCGCTCTCAAGGCCTCGTTGGTAACATGATGAAGGAGCCCTGGCCCAGGCTCTGGCCCTGGGGGGGACAGTGATGCTGCCGGCGGGGGGGGGTCCCTGTCCCCCTGTGCCACCCCCAGGGCCCCGGCCCCCCGTCCCTGTGTCAGGCTCTGGGGTCGATCTCATGGAACATCCTCTGGGGGAGGCTGCGGGGCCGGGGGGACCCGGGTGGGACAGGGGACCCTGCTGTGCATGAGCAGGGTTGGACTGCTCTGGGGGGAACTATGAGGGGTCCAGGGCAGAGTGACCTCCCCAGTGACGTCACACAGCCCCCGCGATGTCACACAGCCCCTGTGATGTCATACTGCCCCCGCGATGTCACACAGCCCCTGTGATGTCACACTACCCCTTTGATATCACACAGCCATCTCTGTGATGCCACACAACCCCTGTGATGTCACACTGCCCCTGTGATGTAACACTGACCCTGTGATGTCACAGGGCCAACTCTATGTCACCCTGTGATTTCATACAGCAATGCTGTGACATCACAGAAGACTGATGTCACAAAGTCACCCTGTGATGTCACAATCTGTTCTGTGATGTCACAACCTCCTCTATGATGTTACACAGCCGCCAGGTGATGTCACAATGCACTCTCTGATGCCTCAGAGCCACCCTCTATGATGGCACACTCTGCTCTATGGCCTCACACCCTGCTCTGTGATGTCACAGCCAGCTCTGTGATGTCACCACCAGCTCTGTGATGTCACAGAACCCTCAAGAACCCTCAAGAACTCAGTTCCATTGAAACACTGAAGTTTCTTGTACTTTGAAGAAATCCCTGTCAGGGACACGACTGAGAAAGTGTCCCCAGGCCCCAGGCAGAACAGAGAACTGGAGGCACTGATGGCAGCTGCAGACAAAGAGAAGCCAAGTCTTGGTGCCCTGGGGCACAGCAGGGTCTGTGCCACCAAGGGCTGTGAAGAGACACCTTGTCCTGAGGCCCTGGGGCCTCCTGGCACAGCCCCAGCCAGGCTGGGCACTGTCAGCCCCTTGTCTTGCCCTCAGCATCCTCCCCTAGCCCACATCCCAGTGGCCTCAATTAATGCTTTGAGACACTCAATGTGTTGAAGGTACTTTGGATTTTCCTTCCCACACTGAGTGTCTGAGAGGTTTCTGTGCCATCCTGGCCACCAATTCTCTCCTCCAAGGAGTCCATGAGGAGCCTGTGTTTGAGAGGGACCTCAGTGGGAGCCATGAATGCCTGGAGACACTTTGGGTGTTTCCTCTGCCTTTGACTCCTGGCAAGGTTTGTGCAATCTCCTCCCAGGCCCTGATGTTCAAGGGCTCAGCTCCAAATGCACAGTGAGGCTCATGAGGATCAAGCAAGTCCTGAAAAACCCTGGCTCTGCCTTGATTTCCCTCTGCTCCAGTGTAGTTCATTAGGGGGTTTTCCTTTGACAGTTATGGAGAAATATTTCAAAGAGCTTCCAGGAAATATGTATTCCTATTTTAAAGGGTGTCTTTTATTGCTGTTCCTATTACACAAGAGGTGATTGCAGCTTTCAGTGACTGATATTGATGCAGGGACTCTCCTAAGGAGGTCTGGCCTGCTCAGAGAAGCGGTGCCTTGAGCTCTGAGCCAGTGTGGACAACCTTGCTCCACATTCCTCAAGCCCATCGTGTCTGTCCTCACTCACCTGGAACCTGCTTTGCTTGGAGAAGTGGCTACACACAGCCAAAGAGGGATTTTCCTTCATTTCTTTTTGAAGCAATCTAAAACTCCTGAGTTTCCCCACTGCAAACAGACATCCTCCTCAAGTGTGTGCCAAGCCCAAGGTGCCACCCAGAGCACTCCAGACCTGTCCCGGGCCAGCTGTGAGGGTGCATCATCATCCCAACATGCAGTGGTGCCATTGCAAGGGACTGTTGCCATGGACACTGCAGGGACCCCAATGCCGTGTCTGGGTGCCATGGCAACCCCCATCAGTTCAGGTTTCCTTGGAAACCAGCCCAAGGAGCCATTTCTGCAGCCAGGTTCCATGGCCACTTGCCTTCAGAGCTGTTGCTGCCCCCGGCTGCCATGGCAACCCTGAGGACAAAGTGGTGGTAGGGCTGTTCCAGGTACAATTGCAGTGACACTTGTTGGTGCCATGGCAACAGCCACGGGGACCCGGTCCTTGGTTTGGTGCCATGGCAACCAATGCCCGTCCCCCTTGTGATGGTTGGTGGCCATGGAAAGCTGCCCTGGCCCCGTTGCTCAGGGCTGGTGTCAGTGCCCAGAGCCAGAGGGGATCCCTTGCTGGGGGCTGTGCCATGGCCACCTGCCCTGTGCTGCGCTGGCCGCTCAGGCACCAGGAACCAGCAGCCACCGGCACTGCCAGGGCCAAAGGCCAGGTCAGCCAGACAGAAAGGGGCAGGGCTGGGGACTGTTTCCATGGCAACCGGCACTGGGGGGGACACCTGGGTCACCTGGCCTGGCAGTTGCCATGGAAACCCCTGGCAGGGACTGAGGGCACAGCCCCTGGCACTGAGACACTGCTGGGCCGGGTGCTGAGCACAGGGCTGAGCACGCAGAGATGGTTTTGTTCTTGCTGAGCTGCAGCACAGCCAAGGCCTGTCCTGCCCCTCGTCCAGCCACGCTGGGGAGGGGCTGGGGCTGCAGGGGAGCTGGGCAGGGGACACAGCCAGGACAGGGGACCCCAACTGACCCCGGGGTACCCCAGACCAGAGGACATCATGCACAGGGTGTGAAGGGGGGAACAAGGAGGAAGAAGGGAATTTTGGAGGGAGGGCTTTTGCCTTCCCAGGTAAAACTTAGGCAAGAGGGGGCCCTGTTTCACCAGTGGGCAGGGTCACTACCAAAGACACAGACACGAACTTAAGGAATTGTGTAATTTATATCATGCACAGCTGCCAAGATTTACAAAAGGATAAGCTCAGCAAAGCACATCATCATTAGCAAAGAATTACAAAAGAAGCTCAGCAATCCATCATAACCCATCATTACATTTTGATGACCAATCCCTTGATGAAACACTAGAGGTGTTTGTGGCCGACAAAGATTCTGGCTGACTATCAAGGTACACCTTACAGACATCAGCAGTACTTTAGTGATACCGTTCTTCATTCTTTTTTCTCAATCTCATTCCAATTAGGAACAAGACTTCTGTTGTGCATGGAGCTGGCACCTTTTTAATTCCAGAATAATGCCCCCAGGCCCTTTGCTGTTCAGCTTTACCATACTGTCTGTGGCTAACAAGGCTTGGGGGGGCCCTTTCCTCTCTGGCTGGAAGGGGTTGGGTCCCAGTCCCTGACGGGCACCCAGGCTCCTGGATGGAATTCCTGTGCATGTCCCTCAGTGTCACAGCAGCCTTCACATGGAGCCCCGTGGATCAGAGCATTTTCCAGAGGGGCCCCTGGGGCAAACAGGGAGATCTGGCCTGGCAGGATGTGTAAAACAATATCCTGTCAGATCTACTGGTTCTCACACACAATACTTGGCTGCAGAGACACATTCCCATTGTTCCTGCCCAGGTTTCAGGACTCAGAGTTGTCTTTCCTAGGAGCTGCTCCTTCAGCTGCCTCAGGAGGGCCTTTTGGCTTCTGGACCCACACTCTGGCTCCATTACTAGGGCTGCTGGATTCAAACCCTTTATCTCCACAAACGGTGGTGATTGGAGCTGGATCTAATTTTTTCACAATCGTTCTTAAAATTGCAAGGTCAATAATTGTGCTACCCTGTCATGGGGTTGAATAATCCAATCTTGTTCATTATTGTTTAACAGAATTATTGTAATTTCTCCTGGATATTCTGCATCAATTCCTCCTGCCACGACAGGAACACTTTGCAAGGCCAAGCTCCAAGGGAGCAGTTACCAAAGCAAAGTGTCCTGGAGGAATCTGAATTCCTGTTTCAGTATTGATAGCTCTCATTTGCTTTGAATTTCTCCTAATGAATTCCAATGCATGAAGGCCCAGCCCTGCAGCCTCTGGGCTGGCCCTGCCAGGGGCCATCACAGCCAGAACAATTTCCCAGGCAGCCCAAGTCTCACTGCCCATGGCTGGATTTGCAAATTGGGGGCAGCCGTGCACAGCCAGGGGGTTTCCATTTCCCCAGTGGGCCATTGCAACGGCATGGAGCACATCTGGGAGATGGGTTCTCCATGGGCAAAGGTTCCCATCTCCTCATTTTTCCAACTGCTCTTTTAACAACCCCTTCACCCTTTCAACCAATCCTGCAGCTTGTGCATAGTCTGGTACATGAAAAACCCTGCAGGCTTAATCACTGTATTTTTCACAGGAACAGACAAAGCACTCTGCATCACAGTATCAGCACACCCTGTAAAAATCACCAATTTCCTCCCTTCCTTCTTTTTCCATTGTATACAATCTCACAAAGTTGACCACTGACATTAGGGTCCTGGCCAATCCTGTTCTGTAGAGTACTCAGTGTTACATCCCTGAGCAGCCAAAGATACCAAATTACTATTGTCAGCACTATTTCACATTATTATTATATGTACATATTTATATATAAATACAGATATAGACATGTAGATATAGACATATATATATAAAAATCTATAAATATAAACATGAAGGTCTTATTATACTATAAATATGTATGTAGTTATTTGTTATATTGATATTTAACTTGCACAAGTGCATCTGAGCTCAAGATGAAAACCTTCTTCTGTTGCTCCATGTGGGAGCATTCCAACAATCATTGTTCCTTCTGAAGGTGCTGCTTCCTATGTACTCTCAGCAAAATCATCTTTGTCTGCCCAAACCCACAAGGTCTTTTCCTTTTCCATGTGCAATTTTTGCATGCATTTGAAGCCATCCAGGGGTGCAGCTTCTTTTACCCAACTGTCCCACTGCTCCCACAGGGCTCCCATCTCAGCTCACTCCAGAGCCAGGAAACTCCAGGGAAGGGCTTCCCAGCTGGGAATTTCTGATGGCAGTGATTCCTCACATTGATACTGAAAAAGTGACATTTTGTTGGGATCTGGCCAGACTGTGCCAGTTTTGTTTTACCAGTGGGCAGGGTCAGCACCAAAGCCACAGACTCCAACTGAAGGAATAAGTGTCATTTCCTGCAGTTCAGAGCAGCAAAGAATCACAACAGGATCAGCTCAGCAATGCACCCAACCATCCCCATCAAAGATTGCCTGCAGAGATTAAGAAAGATCCAGCAGCATTTACCCTCAGCCTTTACCATCCCCCAGACCCACACAGCAGCTGGGGAAGCTGTCACAGCCAAGGGCTGCAGAGCCACTCCTGGGCACTGGGAATTCCTGCAGGTGCCTCCAGCCCCAGGTGAGGCTCCAACCTTGCTGGGAGAGGGCCCAGCTCTGACAGTGCTGAAAGAACAAACTGACAGCACTGCTAGTGTGGCAACATCTGCTTTCATCCTCCTCTTGGGTCCCTCCCAAAGCCTGGCCAGGGCTCAAGGAGGAACCAAGGGAGCTGACTTTGATCCTTCAGCCCCAAACAAGGCCAGATGTCAGATTTCATGGCCTTGTCTGGCTTCTAAATACACAAAGGTCAATACATGTTTCACTAAGGAGTGGCTACATCTATCACAGTGCTAATGACCATGCATATTTCATCAGGGAGCAGATACAAAGATAACCTTTGCTTGGAAGGTTCATCCAGAGGCCACCTTTGGCTCAGGGCCTGCTGTTCAGACCTCACTCAGGGCTGGTGTGCAGGCCTTGGCACTTCAGGGACGTGGTTTAGTGCTGGGCTTGGCACTGCTGGGTGAGCGGCTGCACTGGGTGAGCTGAGAGGGCTTTTCCAACAGAAAGGATTCTGTGATTCCATGATTCTATCCACTGCATTCATCTGGGGCTATTTTAGCAGCATTACTTTGCTCCAAAAGTTCCCTCTTGCCCAGCTCCTGTGGCCTGAGGCTTCAGCTCCTTCAGCTCCTGGTGCTGAGCTGCTCATGCTAACGAGACGACTCAGAGAGAAGAACACAGTCCATGCAATTCCTTCTGGGACACGGAGAGGGGAGGCGGTGCAAACAGGGGCATTGTTTGCTGTGGCCTCCTCTCTGCCCTTCATGCCTTTCAGCGCTTTGAACCAGCCAAGAGCCTTCTCCAAGAGTGCAATGGAGCAGCTGTTCCTGCTCCCAGGCCTGGCTCTCTCCAGTGTCTGCCCTTGCCTCTTTCTGTCCCTCTTGCTGTGCCCTCTGTTCCCCCAGGGCTCGCTGGCTGCTGCCCAGGACTGTGGCACTGGCACAGATCCAGTGCTCCAGAGCCTCCTTTCTGTGCCCTTGGAGCTGCCTGGGCACAGCAGCCTTTTCCATCTGGAAGCTCCCCATGGACAGGGAGTGCCCAGCTCCGTTCCTTGCACAGCCTCCAGGAGCCCAGGGCTGCCATCTCCAGTCCCTGCTGGCACTGGGGGCTCCCAGGTGCCTCAGGCTGCTGTGACACCACTGCACACAGGAGGGAAGAGGGGCAGGGGCTGTGCTCAAAGTCAGCTCCATGTGCTGCTGCTGCTGCTGCTGCTGTGGGGTCATTTGTGCAGCCCTGGCCCAGAGTCAGGGATCAGATCCTGCCAGTCTCTTCCAGCCCTGGCTGCTCAGAGTTTGGGCCTTGGAGCCTCAGGTGGCCAAGGGCAACTGCTGCTGGCCCCTCTGTGTGCCCGAGTTCAGCAGTGCTGCTCCATCAGTCTGTGCCCAGCAATGGGGAAAAGCCTCAGCCCTGCAGGGCCAGGAGCTGCCGGGCTCTGCCTGAGCAGCTCAGCCAGCAGGAAGGGAGCTGCTCCACATGGGAACCAGGAGCAAAGGACATTCCTTTGATAGGACATGTTTTCTATTGAAAGGAAAAAAAAAAGAAAATGAAAAAAAATTGATAAATCGTAAAAGATGATAATAAAATCCAAGTGTTAGTAAAAAAACATAACATACAGTTAATGAATAAAACAAAACATAAATGCCAAGTTACATTCTTTGCATAAGAGGTAAATGATATTTTTAAAAAAGAGACCTCAGTTATTTATATTGTGAATGTGCTGATGGCATGGATCCATCTTTGTGACCTCAGCAGCCTTTTAAAATATTTTGGGCTTTGTTTCCAACACTGGTGTTTGAAATTGTGGTCAAAGCAAGAGGAAATTGCTTTGTGCCCTTCCAGCTCCAAGCAGGACTGGGAATGGAAACTCTGTCAAACCCCAAATCCTTTAGAACACGACCTTCCTTCTCAGCCTGGAAATGAGCTGCACATTCCCTTTGAAACTGTCAGGGATTTCTTAGAGACACAAAGTCCCATTGAAAACTTTTTACTCTGGTTTGGCAGTGCAGAAGGGCAATTCTCCATCCACCAGCTCCAGACTGCACTGCCTCAGGAGCACGGCCCGCTCGCCAGCTTTGGCCCACTCGTGGCACTTCTAGAGGAGGAAGAAAGTGCAATTGCACAATTCCAGCCAATCAAGAAGGAAGAACGGGACACACAAAACACCCTGTACAGATCCAGGCGTTCAGCTGGGGCTGTGGAGAGTTTGGGTCCTTGTCAATTGGATGTGTGTCCCCAGCTGCAATCTCTGGGCCTGCAGCAGAGTCTCACTCACCTGCCAAAGCAGAAAGCTCAGGCGCTGTGCTCGCAACGGGCTCGTCTGATGCAAAGCTGTCAGAGCAATGTGAGGGCAGAGCCAGCCCAGATGGGCCCAGGGCTGAGCCCAGCAGAGCCCTGGCAGAGCCCAGAGCAGCCTCAGCACCCGCAGAGCCCAGCTGCAAAGAGAGAAAGCAGAAACCGCCCGTCAGCTGAGGGCTCCTGTGCCCTTGTGCCAAGGCCTGCGGTGCCCAGGCCATGCTGGCTGTGCCCAGAGCTGCCCATCCCTGCTGCCTTTGGCAGCAGAGCAGGAAGGCAGGACATGTGCCCAGCCTGCAGCCAGCCATGGCACATCCAGCCCTCAGCAGCTGCCCAGAGCAGGATGCTCCTGTGCTCGCTGCCAGCTCCCAAAAGCTCTGATCCCACCCTGCCAAGCACACAGGGACCCACCTCACGCCACCCATGGCTGGAAGAAAAGCTGCTCCCAAACCATGGCCTCAGCCTTCTCCAAGGGCACGGCCCATCCACGCCACAGCTGCTCCCAAGCACTTCCCCATCCACACTGGACCACCTGGAACGCTTCCTCTGGAAAAACAAACAACACATCCTTGAAAAGAGATTAGAGACAAAAAGGGCAAACAAGAAAAACGGTAAAAACTCTTATCTCTGTCAGAGCCTTGAGGAAGGCCCAACTCCTGCATTCCAGAGAAAAATCCAGCCATGGGTGAGGGAAGCCCACACTTTCTCTCTTCCCCCCTGCACTGCCCCCCAAAATCATGGTGATCCCAAAGCAAATAAGGGCAGTGGAGCAGCCCAAGCCCATCCTTGCCTGCACAGCAAAGCAGCTGTGCACAGGTTCTGGAGTCAAACCTCTGCTCCCACCATGGGGCTTTGTTTTTGTCGGGCTGGCTGCCCCAACCCCAGCCCGGGGCACGGTGGGTGCTGGGGGCTGTTGGCAGGGCCAGGAACCCACTCCCATTTCGTACCCACCCCAGCCCATGCCCCAGCCCTGCCAAAAGCAGCTGGGCAGCCACTGAAGAATGAGTTGCATCTGCCCCAGCAAAGGGGGAACCTTTGGTTCCCTGCCAGGCTGGACAATGCCAAAACGTGGCAGAATTTCCCCAGGTGGGGACTCATCTGCAAATTCCCTGTGGAGTTTGGCTTTGAAGAAGGTGCCAGAATCAAAGTCCATCACCTTCAGCCTCCAGTGGCCAGGCTGAGGAAAAGCTTGTCATCCTTGATGTCACCCTCGCTGTCTCCAGCAGCAGCAGCAGCAGCAGCAGCAGCAGCAGCAGCAGCAGCATCCCCACCTGGTGCGGCTTCTCCAGGGGCTCCTTCTCCTTCCCTGGGGGCAGACCAGGCTCTCAGGACTCTGCCCAGGGCCCCAGCTGTCAGGGAACCGGGACAAGCAAAACCAGCTGGGATGGCGGCCACCAGTGCTGGGCAGAGCAGCTCAGCTCCAGCACAAGGGCTGCGTGTTCCCATCCAATGACCCCGGTGCAGTGACACAGGCAGCACAAAAAGCTCTGGGTTCCTTTGCTTCTCATTGCCACGGCATGTGTGCAGCTGGAACTTACCAGGGCCCTGGATACTTCAGGGACCTGGAGAACCATTCCCAGCAATTGGGAAAATCCTAGGTGCTCCATCCACCCATAGATGAGGTCTCCAAAATTGCCCCAAAATTGGGTCCAGCTTTTAGAGGCCGAAAAGAGCAAGTCCAAGTGTCTTGATGATATTTTCAGCCCAGAAAGCCCTGCAGCTGACGGCACACTTCACAATCAGCAGGGGACAAAGCTAGGCCAAAGCCCAGACCTCTGCTGGGAGCCTTTCTCCTCAAATACCCTTCAGACAAACCTCCATGCAAGTCAGTTGGGAAAGTTTCTTCCAATGATACATTTCTGGCACATAACTGCACAGGGTTATGGGAAAGATTCTAAAGCAGCTGCTCTGGAGTCAAAGAAGCAGCACTAAGAGTCCTTGTCATCTATTTGTAGCTAAATCCCACTTTGGGGGAGTCGAAGGACTTTGGAATGAGCTAGAAAGTGGACCTCTGAGTTTTTTAGATGAGGCCATTGCTTTTTCTTCTCTTCTACATAGACAGGAAGGGTGAGTTTGGCTCACATCTCCACCGCATGGCTCACAAGGCCGCAAGACTTGTAGTTACAAGAGCTTTGAAGGATTTTTTGGCCAAGAAGACACTGCCAACAAGGATATTTGTGTTTTGGAGCCAACCCTTCAATATTTCATCTTATGGACTCATGCTACAGTGTAAGCTTCCTTAGCCAATCATGTTATGACATACAAACCTACATCACTGCATCCTAAACTTCTTGTTTACCATTGTAACTACTTTTATTTTTTTCTAGATCTTGAAGTCTAAAACTCTAAACTTTCCTCCACTTCAACATTCCTCCCCGTTTCTCTGCTATAATAAACTAGAAATCCACATTCTTGCTTCTAGCACCTAAGTTTGGAAGCCCTTTCCAAGGTCTCAGATCAAATCCTGTGTTTAATTCTAAGCTTTGCTGACAAGACCAAAGGTCTGAGATTTCCCTGCATTTGGGTTTCCAACAACACTGATGCTGTTAGTTCCACAGTGCCCAGGGTCCCTCTTGCAAGTCACCTCTGGAAGGAACAAGGCAGCTGCCGGGGGGCTGCTTGTGGCCTCTGACAGCCCATTGCCCAGGGCTTGCCAGCGCCCCAGCCCCTCAGGGGCTGCCCCAGCCCGGCCAAGCTGCCCAGCAGCAGTGCCGCAGCCCCACAGCAGCTCCAGAGCAGCCCCATCCAGAGGCACCTGGGAGCCCTCAGCAAGGCAGCCAGCAGCACCCGGGAAGGAGGACACGGATGGCGTTTCCTGCCTGGCACAGGGCTTGTGGCCATCTCCAGGCACTGCTTTCACAGGGATCCCCGCAGCCCCGGCCCCTGCCCAGCCGCTCTGTGGGCAGCACAAAGGCTTCAGCAGAACCACCAAAGGCCAAGGGGCTTCTGGCCATTTTCCCTGCAGCACTGCATGCCTGGGCAGCTGGCTGAGGACAAGCACCCTTTTCCCCCTGCAGGGCCTCAGGACCCCTCAGCCTGCTGTGTTGCTGTGCACAAGCTCCCTTTTCACCCTTTCCTGCCTATTGCCCTGCAGAGCCTGAACAGCAAAGAAAAGCTCCTGGCAGTCTGCGTATCATAATACATTCTAGAATTATTTACAGTAATCTAAAATCTATTATAATGATATATATATAATTATATATACTATATAATTTCTTTATTTTCAATATAGATAAAACAATGAAAAGAAGAACAGAAAAATCTTAAAGAAAAGGAAAATTACCACTGGCTCAGGTTGCCCCAGCAACGACAGCCTCCAGGAGCAGCTCTTCTCCTAAGTCATCCGGCAGCGCAGCCAGCCAAGCCCCCGACAGACAAGGCCAAGTCCTCCATTCCCTGTGCAGCTGATCTTGCAGCCTCTGGATGGTGGAATATCGCCCACGCTGTATTTCCCCCAGGACATGCAGTGTTTCAAGTGTCAGCTGTTACACGGCACTGCTCGTGTCCTCTGTCAGGCGTTCCAGGGCTGCAAGAGAGAGGAACAGAGGCACGGTCAGAGTCGGATCTGCGGGGAGCCAAGGAGAGGCCCCTGGAAGGGCCATCCCGGCCGGCTCTTGCCATGGCCCGCAGGGAGCAGGGAGCAAGGGGATCAGCCCGAAGCTGCTGGCCACGAATGGCACACGTGGCCCTGAAAGTTCCGTGTGCTCTGCCCACGGGAGCAGAGCCCTCCGCAGCCGGGGCAGGGCTTGCAGCTGCCCCACCAGCCCCCGCGGTCAGCCCGCTGCCCTCACTCACTCACCACTGCAGATCAGCTGCAGCTCTTGCTGCTGCCCCCTCAGGTGCCGCCCGGCCATGCCTGTGAACACAGAGCCTGTCATGGCCCCAGCGGCACAGCTCCCTGCCAGCGGCGCTGCCGGCGCTGTGGCCACACGGGCTGCTGGCCGGGCAGGGCTCAGCCCGGGCCCTTGCCGCACGCTGCTGCCCCAGGGCACGGCTGCCAGAGGGCGGCAGCAGCAATGCCCAGGCCAGGCGGGGCTCCACGGCGCCCCAGGGCCCGGCTGGCGCTGCCGGGGCAGCAGGCGGGGCCAGGGCCGAGCTGCGGTGGGCCGGGGAGGGAGCCCGGGCTCGGGACTCACCCATGAACCTGACGGCCGCCTCTCGCAGATGCTCCTGTGGGCTCTGCAGACAGCGCAGGGCCCGGCGCAGGTGCTCGGCCGCTCTGCTCCTGTCCTCTGCCAGCTGCAGAGAGTGGCAGGAGGGAAGGGTTGGTGCGGGCTCAGCCCCTGGGCCGGGCGCTGCCTGCGCCCGGCCCCGGCCTCCCCTACCCGCACAGCCCTGAGGCGCAGCCAGCAGCCGCTGGCCAAGGGCTCCCGAGGGGAGGGGGCAGAGGGCCGGCTGCTGCCCGGGGAGCCGCGGTGCCGCCCCGCAGCCAGGCCGGGCCGAGGTTCCATGGGCACCTGGCTCGGGCCCACGGGAGCCTGGAGAAGTACCCGCGCGGCCTCTGGCTGCAGCAGCAGGCAGGGGCACAGCTGCCAGCCCCACACACTGAGCACCGCCCTCAGGGGCCTCCTCCAGGCTGAGGCTGGGGCATGCAGGCCCTCCTTACCAGGAGCTCAGTGAACTTCAAAAGTTTCTCTTTCTTCACAGTTTTTTCAAGATCTTTCCTTTTCAGGAACTTGACCACACAAAGCAGCGTTTCCCAAGAAGTCTGGAGAGCAGCAGAGACGCAGGCATGGCCCCACAGCCCAGGGCTCAGGAGCCGCAGCCTGGAGGAGGCTGCACTCCAGCAGGTGCAGGGCAGGAGGCAGCCGATCTCCCTGCCAGAGGACAGCAGCAGCCCACGGGTCCTACCTCTGCCACACGCAGATTCTCATCATGGCAGTGGAAGAGCAGTGGGAGCAGGCTCTGCCACACTTGTGTCATCAGGGGCTTTTTTCCTTCTTCTACAGCAGACATCAGTGTGTAAAAGACAATCATGGAAAGCTGCTGCACCTGGCTATCACCCTGTTGAACAGGAAGGCAGCAAGAGCTCAGCATCAGCTGATTCTGGCCCACATTGGCACAGGCCTGCATCTCCACAGGGCACCAAGTGTCCGGGCAGCAGCGAGTGGCCGTGGCTGGGGGCACAGAGCCTTACGCTGTCAAAGAGTGGCAGGAACACCTTAGCCAAATTCAGGGCAATGGGGCTGGGTATGCGGGCACCATTATCCAGGAACAGATAGCCCAGTAGCATGGTGGTCATCCTGAGCCGCAGGAGCTCCACGAGCCTTTCGGTCAGGCTCCATATTCTTTCGGCCTGTGTGGAACATGACTTTGTGAAAGGCCACCCTGCTGCCGCAGGGCCCAGAGGCCAAAGGCCTGTCCTGAAGCACTGGGGCAGCTGAAGCAGGAGGCAGGGGAGCTGGGAGCAGCTGCCCCAGTGGCTGAAGCCCAGTCAAGGCCAAGTGACTGCGTTGCCCAGCCCCACGTTGGCTTCAGCCACTGCCCCCTTCTCACCAGCGGGGAATGGTCCCTGACCAGGAGAATGGCCCTGAGAAGCTGGCTGCCAATGTCTGCGCAGTCCCTCTGCAGGTGCCATGACAAGATAAGATCCATGATGCTGTCCCTGCAGTCCCTCAAGTCCAGGCACTCGAGGACCTGAAAGGCACAGGGCAGTGACAGGGGAGCTGGCCAGCAGGAGCCCGGAGCCGCACAGGGCCAGGCCCAGGCAGCAGCACAAGGCGCAGGCACCGTCCTAGGCCGCTGCGGCGGTGAGAGGGCAGAGAGCTGGGAGGCAGCTCAGCCAGGTCATGCTGGCCATCAGGCTTACATCCACAAGGAATGCCAGGGCCGGGAAATCCCAGTATGGCATCTCTTTGCTGAGCATCTCAAGGAGGCAGCATAAGATCCTTTTACACAAGGGCCTGGATGCATGGCGCATCTCCCTGGAAGGTGGAAAATGTCACTAAGACCTTGAGCCAGGGGGGGAAGTCTCTCCCAGCACTGACTCACACGGTTCATGTCCTTCCCCACCACCCCCTGCCAGGGTACCTGGACCCTTTGAGATGTGGCCACTCCTGGGCACCCTCCTTGCCCAGCCTTTTCCAGTCTGCTTGGCTGTTGCTCGTCCCTTTGGCCCACAGCCACGGGGACTGTGTGGGACAGCCCGGGCACAGGGCACAAATGCCGGAAGCAATGGGGAGAAGGGGGGTCTCACCCGGCCAGCAGAGCCACGGCATAGTGGTGGGTATCAACGCAGAGCAGCGTGTCACAGCCACGCTTGCCTTCCATTGACACCACCATGTGCACACACTGCACAAGGCAGAGCAGGGACTTCAGTGTCTGCACTGCAAACCTGTGTGCAGAGCAAAGCCCAGGTCACACTGGGAGGGCTGGCTCCTTCGCAGGCCACGTGGCAGGGACAGGAGGAGTGGGATGGAACACCTGCTGGGGCTGGTGGCAAGGCCGTGCTCTTCCTGGCATTGCTTCCAGAAGGTATTGACTTCCTCTGGCATCTCTTCTGTGCTGAAGAACACTTGGAAGAGCAGATGCAAAAATAGGTGGAGGAAATGCGGGGCCAATATCCGTGGGACAGGGGCCTCCTGAAGGATCTTCCACATCACCATGGTTGCCTGCAAAGGACAAAGCCCCCCAAGACAGCGCTCAGTGCCGAGGTGTCCGTGTGGCAGGGCCCAAGCTTGGCAGGGAGAGGCCCGGAGAGACCTTGGCAAGGGGAGCACGGGGCCTGGTGGGCCTGAAGCTGCCCCTGGGCCAGGTTTCAGCCCAGTGTCTGAGGCAGGGACATGCAGTGAGAGAAGGAGGTTGGAGAGCTGCTGGAGAGGCAGCCTTGGGCCAGCAAAGGCCAGTTGCAGAAACTTACAGCCAGGGCAAAGACACCCGTTTCTTCCCCATCGGAGGTGCAGGTGCTGTACTCTGGCCACCTCCCCAGCACATCCAAGAGTATCAGCAGCGCTGGCTCGGCAGTTCTGAGCCAGCACATGATGGTCTTCCACATGGTGATGGCAGCTCTGCGGGGTTAGAGCTCTGTCTCAGGGGGGGTCTCAGACATGGCACCGTGGCCTGGGCATCCCTAGGGGCCCGAGCAGACCACTGGCTCTGCCTCTGCCCACTGGCCCTTGCAAGCAGCAGCCAGGCGGCCCAGCCCTGTGGGGACAGGGCCCTTAGGGGCAGCAAGGCAGCATGGCAGCAGGCTGGGGGGCTGACGTGCCTGGGCGGGAAAGGCAGCAGCCAGAGGGCCCTGGAACTCTCTTTTGGTCAGACACGTGGGACAGGTGGTAGAGCATCCCGGGTCTCTCTCGGCCTGGGGAGCGCAGGGCTGGGCTGTGTTCTCCGGCCTCTCCCACAGTCCCTCATCTCTGGCTGCGCTCGCTCTTTGCCAGATGCAGCCCTGGAGCGCACACAAGAGCAGGAGTCCAGCCATGGCCGCTTCCGCAGAACAGCGCAGGTACCTGCAGCCACCCCCACCTGGGCTGGGCCTGCTGTCCCTGCTCAGCCCAGCACCGTGTATGGAGCACTCCACGCAACATCCCCGGCTTTTTGCCCTTCTCCTACACTTCGTTTGCAACTTCCTCAAGAGAATTGAGGAGGAAGAGACCATCGCCATGGGCGTAGGCCTCAGACCGTACTCGCCCATCTTCCAAAGCAAGACCAGTGCTGCCTTGCTCTCTATGCTTGTAGAGGAACATTTTTACACTCCAAAGCAAGTAGGCAGCCTGTGGCCAGGCTTTGATCCTCCCAGCAATTGCTTGGCCTCCCCAGCCACGCATGCTGGTTGCTGTGAGCCTTCCAGGCCACATGGCAGTGGGGTGGGAAGGGAAGCACTTCTCTGGAGAAGCTGGGAACATTGCTCCCTCTGGCAGCTTTCCAAGTCTCCCCGTGCCTTCTCCAGGTGCCTGCCATGGTGAGCTACATCCACCAGTGGCTCATGGCCAATGATTCTGCTGAGCACAGGCTGGACAAGACCCTGCTGGATCTCACCGAAGCACAGCCAAATGACGCAGTCATGACGCTCCTGCGTGTGGCCCCGTCCTGTGACAGGTATGGAGCCCACCTGCCCACAGGGCTCAGGCCTCCCCAGCCCATCACCCTGTACAGCCTGCCCAGGTGTCTGAGCAACAGAGAGTTCCAGGGCCCTCTGGCTGCTCCCTTTCCCAGCCCTGCTATGACAGCCCCTGAGCCTGCTGCCATGCTCCCTTGCCGCCTCTCAGGGCTCTGTCCCCACAGGGCTTGGCTGTCTGGCTGCTGCTGGCAGGGGGGCAGTGGGCCCAGGCAGAACTGGCAGCCAGCTCAGCTGCCCCTGGTGCTCTGTCTGAGATGCCCCTGAGACACAGCTCTAACCCTGCAGAGCTGCCATGGCCATGTGGAAGACCATCATGGGCTCAGCCAGGACTGTGGAGCTGGTGCAGCTGATCCTCCTGGATGTGCTGGGGAGCTGGCCAGAGCACAGCACGTGCACCTCCGATGGGGACGAAACGAAACGGCTGTCTTTGCCCTGGCTGTGAGTTTCTGCAACTGGCCTTTGCTGGCCCCAAGGCTGCCTCTCCAGCAGCTCTCCATCCTCCTTCCCCCACTGCATCTCCCTGCCTCAGGCGCTGGCCTGAAACCTGGCCCAGGGGCAGCTTCAGGCCTACCAGGCCCCGTGCTCCCCCTGCCAAGGTCTCTCCGGGCCTCTCCCTGCCACGCTCGGGCCCTGCCACACGGACACCTCGGCACTGAGCGCTGTCTCGGTGGGCTTTTTCCTTTGCAGGCAACTGTGGTGATGTGGAAGATCCTCCAGGTGCCCTGTCTGCCACGGATATTGAAGGTGTATTTCCCCCGCCTATTTGTGCATCTGCTATTCCAAGTGTTCTTCAGCACTCTGGATATGCCAGAGGCGGTGAATACCTTCTGGAAGGGATGCCAGGAAGAGCACGGCCTTGCCACCAGCCCCAAACAGGTGCTCCATCCCACTCCTCCTGTCCCTGCCACGTGGCCTGCCAAGGAGCCAGTGCTGCCAGTGTGACCTGGGCTTTGCTCTACACACAGGTTTACAGTGCGCACCCTGAAGTCCCTGCTCTGCCTTCTCCGCTGCGATGATGTGGTGGTGGCAATGGAGCGCAGGTGTGCTTGGGACACGCTGCTCTCCCTTGACACTCACCACTTTGCCGTGGCTCTGCTTGCCAGGTGAGACCCCCTTCTCCCCACTGCCTCTGACATTGCTGCTCTGTGCCCAGATGGCCCACAAAGTGTTTGTGGTGGCCATGGGCCAGAGAGCCTTGTCACTAAAGGAACGGCCAAGCAGACTGGAAAAGGCTGGCAGAGGAGGGTGCCCATGAGCAACAAACTCCCAAATGGCCCACGCCCCCTTGCTGGAAGGGTGCTGTGGAAAGATGAGAACTGGATGAGTCACGCCTGGGAGAGGTTTGCCTCACTAGCTCAGGGTCTTGTTTCCTTTTTCCCCTCTTCAGTGAAATTTGCTGCTTAGCCATCCACTTTTGTTCCGCGGTTGCATTCTACCTGCTCGCCCTGCTCGGCAAAGAGATGCCATACTGGGATTTCCCTGCCCTGGCATTCCTTGTGGAGGTGAGCCTGATGGCCAGTGCTGCCTGGCTGAGCTGCCTCCCAGCCCTCTGCCCACCCGCAGCCACAGTTGCCAGGACAGTGCTCGTGCCCTGTGCTGCTGCCTGGGCTCGGCCCTGTGCAGCTCCGGGCTCCTGCTGGCCGGCTCCCCTGTCACTGCCCTGTGCCTGTCAGGTCCTCGAGTGCCTGGACTTGAGCGAATGCAGTGACAGGGTTCTGGAGATCCTGGCACAGAACCTGCAGAGCGAGCACATGGCCAGGCGTTTCTTGGCACTCCGAGGCCTCGTAGTGCTGGGCAAGAATCCCTTGATGGTGAGAAGGGGCAGTGGCTGAAGCCGTGCAGGCAGCGTGGGGCTGGGCAACACTGTCGCTTGGCCTTGCATGGGCTTTGGCCGCTAGGTCAGCTGCTCCCAGCTCTCTTGCCTCCCGCTTCAGCTGCCCCGGTGCTTCGGGACAGGCCTTTGGCCTCTGGGCCCTGCGGCAGCAGGGTGGCCTTTCACAAAGTTGTGTTCCACACAGGCTGAAAAACTGCGGAGCCTGACTGGAAGTCTTGTGGAGCTCCTGGAGGAAAATGACAGCAACATGATCAGAATGAGCATTCTTTTACTGAGATATTTTCTCCTGGATAATGGTGCCCCAATAGCCACCCCCATCACCCTGCAGCTGGCTGAGGCGCTCCTGCCACTCTTTGACAGCGTAAGGCTCTGTGCCCACAGCCACGGCCACTGGCTGCTGCCCGGACACTTGGTGCCCTGTGCAGATGCAGGCCTGTGCCCTGGGGGCCTGAAGCAGCTGATGCTCAGGTCTTTTGCCCTTTCCTTTCATCCAGGATGATATCCAGGTGCAGCTGAGCTCCATGGCTGTCTTTCAAGAGATGCTGGACTTATTAACAGAAGAGGGAAGAAAGGCCCTCAAGTCCCACGTGTGCCAGAGCCTGCTCCCTCTCTACTTCCACTGCCATGATGAGAATCAGATTGTTGCTGAGGTGAGCACTTGTGGCCACCTGCTGTCCCCCTGGCAGGGACTTGGGCTGCCTCCTGCCCTGGCACCTTGCAGGCTGCAGCCTCCTCCAGCCTGTGGCACTGGGATGCTCCTGTGCCCTGGACTGTGGGGCCATCTCTGCATCTCTGCTGCTCTCCAGGCCTCCCGGGAAACGCTGCATTCCTCAGCCAGGTTCCTAAAGAGGAGGGACATCGAACAAATGCTACACCTGGATCAGAGCTTTGGCGAGTGCCTGGTAAGAGCAGCCGAGAACCCCCAGCCTCAGCATGGCGAAGGTCCCTGGGGGCGGGGCTCAGTGTGCGGGGCTGGCAGCTGTGCCCGCTGCTGCACCCAGAGGCCGCGCGGGCTCTGCTCCAGGCTCCCGTGGGCCTGATCCAGGTGGCCTTGGAGCCCCGGCCCGGCGGGGCTGCGGGGCGGGCCGGCACCGCGGCTCCCCGGGCAGCAGCCGGCCCTCTGCCCCCTCCCCTCGGGAGCCCTTGGCCAGCGGCTGCTGGCTGCGCCTCAGGGCTGTGCGGGCAGGGGAGGCCGGCGCTGGGCGACGGCAGCGCCCGGCCCAGGGGCTGAGCCCGCGCCAACCCTTCCCTCCTGCCACTCTCTGCAGCTGGCAGAGGACAGGAGCCGAGCGGCCGAGCACCTGCGCCGGGCCCTTCGCTACCTGGAGAGCCCACAGGAGTCCCTGCGAGAGGCGGCCGTCAGGTTCATGGGTGAGTCCCGAGCCCGGGCTCCCTCCCCGGCCCGCCGTAGGTCGGCCCCGGCCCCGCCTGCTGCCCCGGCAGCGCCAGCCGGGCCCGGCGCCGTGGAGCCCCGCCTGGCCTGGGCATTGCTGCTGCCGCCCTCTGGCAGCCGTGCCCTGGGGCAGCAGCAAGCGGCAAGGGCCTGGGCTGAGCCCTGCCCGGCCAGCAGCCCGTGTGGCCACAGCGCCGGCAGCGCCGCTGGCAGGGAGCTGTGCCGCTGGGGCCGTGACAGGCTCTGTGTTCACAGGCATGGCCGGGCGGCACCTGAGGGGGCAGCAGCAAGAGCTGCAGCTGATCTGCAGTGGTGAGTGAGTGAGGGCAGCGGGCTGACCGCGGGGCCTGGTGGGGCAGCTGCAAGCCCTGCCCCGGCTGCGGAGGGCTCCGCTCCCGTGGGCAGAGCACACGGAGCTTTCAGGGCTACGTGTGCCATTCGTGGCCAGCACCTTCGGGCTGATCCCCTTGCTCCCTGCTCCCTGCGGTCCATGGCAAGAGCCGACCGGGATGGCCCTGGCAGGGGGCTCTCCTCGGCTCCCTGCACATGCGGGATCTGACCCTGCCTCTGTTCCTCTCTCTTGCAGCACTTGAAGAGATGGCATATGACAGGAGTCCTGCAATCAGGGATGCTGCAGTTGAATCTTGTTTAGTTCTCCGGGCCGTACAGAGAGCTCCCTACTCCCCATGGCGTAAGCTGTGAGATCAATTCCGCAGTGCATGGAGGAAACGGCCTCGTCTGTGCAGCACTGCTTTGCTGTTCTGCTGGAGATGCGCAGAGCGATGATCTGAAGACTGTGTCTGCTGGGGCCATTTGAGCCAGCAGGGATTTGCTTTTTGTTCTTTGAGATTTTTCCATTTGTATTTTCGTTTTTGTTGAGTATAGAATATCTTAGAGTAGAATAGATTGAATATCTTCCAATACACAGAGTCCCAGGATCTTTCTTTTCCTGCACAGGGTCTGTAGGGCATAGGAGAAGAGGGGGAAAAGGGTGCTTGTGCTCAGCCAGCTGCCCAGGTGTGCAGTGTTGCAGGGAAAATAGCCAGAAGCCCCTTGGCCTTTGGTGGTTCTGCTGAAGCCTTTGTGCCGGCCACAGAGCGACTGGGCAGGGGCCGGAGCTGCGGGGATCCCTGCCAGAGCGATGCCTGGAGATGGCCTCAAGCCCTGTGCTGGGCAGGAAGGGCCATCCATATCCTCCTGGCCGCGTGCTGCTGGCTGCATTGCTGAGGGCTCCCAGGTGCCTCTGGATGGGGCTGCTCTGGAGCTACTGTGGGACTGCGGTGCTGCTGCCGGGAAGCTTGGGCAGGCTGGGGGAGACCCTGAGGGGCTGAGGCACTGCTAGGCCTGAGCAATTGGCTGTCAGAGGCCATAAGCAGCCCCCGGCAGCCGCCTTGATCCTGACAGCTGGCTGCTCTGGTGCTTCTAGGTCAGTGGCTAGTGGGAGGGACCCCCTGGAATCAGGCGTGGAACCCTGGTCCTGGCCTTTCAGGGCTGTGAGGCCAGCAGTTGTGGGGCTGGGCATGTACCCTCCCTGTGCTCCAGACTGGAGGCCCCTGCCCCTGAGCCTTAGGCATTGAGCTCCACTGCCTGATATCCAAGTCTTGTTCCTGTTGCTGTGGGGGAGGCCGAGCTCTGTGGCTTTAGGCCCCATTGAGCCAGAAGAGCAGCAGCTTTGAGCCCACAGGGGCCACAGAAAGGCCCTCTTGGACCACGGGCATTCCTGTCCTTCCCAGGGCCGGGACACATGAGAGTGCAGCGGGCACCTTCAGAGTGCCACGCTGGCTTTGCACTGGGCCACCTCCCTGTGCTGTGCACAGCTGGCTCTTTGCTTTGCTGCTCTCGGCCTTGTGTCGCCGTACTCCTTTGGCTGCCTGCAGCCAGGGGCAGCCCTATCAGGAGGGTGAAAGGCCCCGTCTCCAACATCTCAAGGGGGAAATTGAGCTCTCCCAGCCCTCAGCCCACGCTGTAAGCAGAGCAGAGCCTTTTCCCCAGCCCCGTTGGCTTTCTGCCTGCTTCTGGCCCCTGGCCACCATGACCCACTCCACTCGCTCTGAGTCACCTACAGCATGGCTGGTGCCTCTTGATTTGCTGACCCTGGGATGTGAGGCTCACTGAGGGAAAGGTGGCTGTCCCAATGCTGAGGGCACACGTGGCTCACTGAGCAGACTTGAGGCTTCCCCAGCAGCTTGCAGGTGCCTTATGTGTCATGTTACAGTGCTTGTTCTCCTGCCTGTTCCTGTCCCTCTTCTCACCCTCACCCAACCTGGACCCTCTGACCTACCTTCAAAAAACCCTGTTGCATCAGACACAGTGTCAAGAGCCCTCCTTCGGCTGCCGGTCCAGCCCACGTTACAACCTCCGGGCCTGGGAGCAAGGTGGGCTGGGGGAGCTGGTCTCTCAGACCAAGAGGGAACGGCTCTCGACAGCACCTGCCCATGGACATTCCCCGCACCAAATAAAATCATCTCCAAGCTTAGCTAGTAAGCTAGTAAGGTATAAACCATTAATTGCCTGGAAATCTGGCACTAGTCTCTAAGTTCCATTAGGTTTCTTTATTGCTAATCTAGCAGTATTCAATTTTGACTGCCATTCTTCCAATAGTCCTGATGTCAGGGATTTAATTGATTGTTGGCTCTATTCCTTTCCTAGCTTCTAATCTTCAAGGGTATTGCTTTCTGACTACTGCCCTAACTCTTGTCTGTAGCTCAATTTTCATAGGGTCTGCTCGTTTTGATTTTCCTGGGCTATCAGTATCCCATACTCTTGGGTACACCTGATTCAATACTTGCTCTAACTAGTTATTCTTGTTTGTTTGTCTGGTGTCAATTGTCAGTCCTACTGCTAAAACCGCTCATTTGTCTTCAGGTACCTTCCATTGAAGTTTTCTTTTCTAAACAGAACTGTTGATTCTAAATTTTCAAGTAAATCCCTGCATAGGACAGATTTGGGTGAGTTTGGTAAATAAAGAAACTGATGTATTCCCATTTTCTTCTTGATTTTAATTTGAAGTGGTTTCAGGAAGAATGCATTTTCTGGCTGACCAGTGGCTCCTAGTGCTTGAAGGTAGTTTTCACTTTTGGGTATCAGTGCTTGATTCAAGACTGAAAATGTGTCTCCACAATTAGTTAAAAATTCAACTTCTTTATTATTCTTTAGCTGTATTTTAACCGGTAACCTGCTAGGGTAAGAATTGCCAGTCTCGGTCATTTCTTATCATCTAGAGTGGCTGCAAGAGTTTTGTGTACTTTGTCTGCTAACTCTGGGCACTGGCCTTATTTCCAGTGTCCTGATTTCTTACAAGATGCACATTGATTTGGCCCCAGCTTGGTCTGTGGCTGCTTTGAACCTCCTCTGCCTCTGCTCTTTTCGTCCCTGCCTCTGCTTCATCCACGCCCACGCCTGGCCTCTCCCTGGTGCCGATCCAGAGCTGCCACCATGGCTGCAGGGAGCTCTTTTTTATTTTCTCTCTCTTGATTATCATACACTTTCTATGCTTTTCTCATTCATGCCTTTAAGTCTCTCTTGACAGGCTCTTTCAGCTTCTGAAATTTCTGCCTGACATCTGGGCTAGATTGCCCTGACATCAGGGAAACCCACTGCTGCTTTCCCATATCCGACCAGGGATGCAGGGCTGCGCATTTACATGCAGCTGCTCACAGCCTGTCCACAAAGTCAGTGGGTGACTTGTGCTGTCCCTGTGTAACGTTATCTATTTCTGACCAAGTTATTGCTTTTGGAATGGCATTTTTAAATTCCAATGTGACTATGTCCTGGTATCTGGTTAACACTGCACAGCTGCCTGCATTGTTCGCGTCCCACAAAGGGCTTGCAGTAGGACACAGCTGGTCCATTGTACCTTGCAAGGCTCCACTAGCAATTTGTCCCTGCACACGTGCTCTGACTACCTTGATCACCAACTCTTTTGCTGGTTTGGTTAGCTCTGTCAATATGAAATCACTATCACCTCAGTCTGGCTCTTGACTCTTGACTATGAACTCCAATCTTTTTGCTACTTTGCTAGCGTTTTCTCTATCCATTTTAACTTTTTGCCACCAACTCTTGAGGTCACTAGTAGAAAAGCAGATGTTCACCCACATGGCTTCTCCTGGGGGACTCAAGACTTGCCTTAAGGGGGTGACTAAAGGCCAAGCTTTCTTGGTTTTATTCCTTGTGTTGGTTGTCACTGGGGGTCCCTGAAATTGTCCCCTCACCTGGATTATTCATCTCATCCTCACGGCCATTTGGCTTTCATTCAGGGGCCGGAGTGGTTGCCTGAGGTGGAGTGTACCCGTGATGGCCTGGGCTAACTCAACTCTAAGTCTTGGAAACCTAGAACACAATCTTCCTGGTGCATTTGAGCCAATTTCAAACATCTCTGCCTTATGCTGAGTGCTAAACGACATCTCTTTCTTTTCTGCCTCTTATCTCTTTCCAAAGTTAGGACCAAGGTCCTATGGGGCCAAATCAAAGCCACATTCTTTCTGACACTTGGGTTTATTCTTCAGGGTAAAAACCATGTCTGCATATATCACTGGATCTCATTTTTCTCCTTGTCTTAAAAATAACATCAACTGTAACAATGGATCATAACGTTCCATTAGGGGGTCACTTTTCACCACTTTCTAATTGATCCTAAGCCTACCATTGGGTAAGAGTATTTCATCAGATTACCTTACATGAAAAATTACCCTCTGGGACTCCTCCAAAATCTTTCTCATCTGCTAAATTACATTCTAGTGGACTCTTTTTAATACCATCTTTACTTCTTGTGTTATTCATTCTTCATGCTATCTAAATTTCCAAACTTAGCCGGATGTATTAGTACTTCTTGTTTCCTTCTCTTTATCCCCTGTAGACTACACTTAACATACACAGGCTGTCTCTGAGTCACCCAGCACGAATATTCTTTTTTATAGTCCTAACAAGCAATGAAAACTAAAGGATTCCACGTTCCAGACAATCTACAAGGAATTGGGGTATGATCGGACATAAAACGAGTTTTGTAAAACACTGCCTAAATTCATACTCAGAAGTATATCCTCAGGTAAACCTAGAGGTCACAACCCTTGACTTTTGATGTAGTATCTAAAAGCTTGGGTGACTGCTCCATGTTGTTCAAACTCTTCTCAAACTCAGATGGGCTTGGTGCTGTGCCCATTTCCCTGGGGTGCTCCGGTTCGTGTTTATTTATCAGTTATTGTAGAATGGTTTGTTTTCATGTACCCTGTATTTTCCCCAAGTTGGTTTACCCCTAGGTTTTGCCCTCCCTCAAAGCTGTCCCTCATGCCATTTCCCACTCTTTGTTCCAGCTCCTTCCCTGCCTCTCAAGATAATCCAGCTCTTTATTCCTGAACCTTCCCTGTCACTTTTGCCTTTGACCAATCCCTGACTGCACCACCCCTTTGGAATTCCCCTATTGCTGGAAGCCCCACTGGCCCATGTGACCTACCCTCTCCTCTCATCTGTCCTAATTAGTCCCAAGCAACTGATGGAATCCCCTCGCTCCTCCCCTGCAGATTCCTTATTGCTCAATCCTTTGTATCCACCCCCTGAGTTGTACCCCGATAAAATCCCATGCACAGAAGTGCTGGCGGCTCTTTGCTGCTGAATCCTTCCCTTGGAATAAACCTTTGCCTGTGGAACCTCACAATTGAGGAGCCTCCTCCTTCTCTTTTGCCTGCTCCGTGCCGCAGTTAGTAGATCCTGAACCACTGAGCAGTGGCTCACCAGGGTCAGCCATGGGCAGAACCCACGCCTTGACCGTTCCCCACTCCTGGCGCAGCGCCGCGGTTTTCCCAAGAGCCAGCCCGGGCTCCGCTGGGCTGCGTCAGTGGGGAACCCGTCCCAGTGCCTGACCGTGCTCTGGGTGAAAAACCTTTTCCTGCTATGGATATGAAACTTGTTCTGTCCCAGCTCCCTGCCCTTTTCTCCAGTCCTGTCACTGGTCCCAACAGTGACGAGAGCTGCAGCAGCCCCTCTGATTCCCCTCAGGAGGAGGTTGAAGACCACAATGACGCCCTTTACTCTCCTCCAGGCTGAACAAAGGGGCCTCAGCTGCATCTAGGACTTCCCCTCCAGGCCACACTCCATCCTTGCAGTCCTCCTTTGCATTCTGGCTAATGGTTTCATAACTTTTGATATTGTGCTGCCCAAAACTGCGCCCGTCGGCTTCCAGCGCTTCTCTTGGCTGCTGCTTCAGGGTATGGGCACCATCATCAGAGACACAGAAGAGCTTCTCCTCCCAGAGTTGTCCTTATCCTCTGCACTTCCACGTGTCAGCCTTGATGTTCACTGGGGAACTTGCCACTTTGTGGCCGCTTCTTGCTGTGCTCAGCAGGGACACAGTTTTGTTTGGACATGAGCTGCCAGAGCAAGACATGCAGCAACTGAAGCTGAGAATAGCAGAGGCTGGGCAGATTCTGTTTTTTCCAGAATGTGGGAAAGAGAGGGAGAAAAGCGCAAGGAAATTTCAGACTGTTAACTTTGCAATCTAATTGCCCTGCGAAACTCAGCAATGGATGGTGCTCTGGTGCTACTGCCAATGCCTTCCATGAGAAAAATTCATTTCAGGAAGGAGCAACATCATCTGACAGAGACCAAGTGTGCCAGCAGTTGCTCCAGGTGCTCCTGCCATCAGCCCCTGCAGGTAGGAGCTCAACCCCCCATGCACGTGAGCTTTGGCTCCTTCTGGCACTGAAGTGTGATAAATAGGTGTGATTCGTGCTGATAAAAATTGAAACAGTAATCAATATTGATACAGTACTTAATATTTGGGAATATTAAAATAGTTAAAAGTTATAATGCCAAAGAACAGAGGGAGATGAGGGGCTCCACCCCTCCTCCTAGCAGATGTTCTCAAGGGCCACAGGAAAGAAGCCGAAGATGCAGTTGCTAAAAATGAGCAAGACCCGGTTGGGTCCCAGAAAATGCTAATTATAAGGGATTTATTGCCTTGATATGTAGATACAGTGATATGTTAGTCTTGGCTTACATTGTACTGCCTTGATGCGCATGCATAACCCAAAGGTGAATTAAAGGACAAAGAAGATGACTACAGGGCCTTCATCAGTGACGACCCCCAAAGACTTGTGCGACCACCAAACTGAGTGGTGGCGCATGCGTGGTAAAGGTGGTAATGAAGGCGGAGATAGAAGTATGACAAGCGGAAAATAGGAGGAGATGGCATTTACTCATGGCATAAAAGGGGGGAATCTTTTCTTAGCAAGCTCGTACATGATGTTGCAAGGGTCCCAGAACCCTGCACTCCGTACCCCGCGGTTATCTTTTGCTTATTTGCCATTATTGGAACCAAATTATCCCTTATTTTAATCAAATTATATTATATTCAATTTTATATTTTTTTATTTTAACTATTCAATTAAAATTGTTACTACTTTTAATCTTGTTTGGTTTTTTTATGATGGGATAAATGGGCAAACATAACAATTTTGGTGCCAATACCCGGGACTCTCTCAACTCCAGGGAGGTGGATAGTTTCTGGGAAGGAGCTCCCCACCTGACTTTTAAGTGGTCCCAAGGCTAGACCAGTCTCCCTTGGGAAAAGAGAGTCTTTATTACAATAATTCAGAAGCAAATTAGTTATTAAAAGCGTGCAGGAGAGGCTCCCATCAGAGTGCCGGCTTGTGGGAGAGAGAGTACCCATAGAAAACTGCTTTGTGCACGAAGACCCTCGTGAGAAAAGAAGGCTGTGAATATCACGAGGTTTTGGGTCGGGGGGCGGCTGCATGCATGTGTGAGTGTGTGTGGAGTGTCTGAGACGGGGGCTGGGCAGTCCCGGACCCCTGAAGTAAGTGGGACCTCCCAGTACCGCGTTTTCATGCCCTCCGAGAGGAGGCCGGCCAGGAAAGGAGGGCAGTGAAAAGTGAATGAATGGGGACCCTGGGAGTCCAGGGGGAAGGAGGGGGTCCCTGGTCCAGGTACCTGTGGGAAGGTCCTTGGACAGGAGGCATTGACTCAGTAGGGAGACTGAGAAAGAGAGTGAATGAATAGGTCCAATTTCCTTGGAGGGGTTTGTAGCAGGCAATTTAGTATGTGATTAGATGGCGAGAGGATGGTGCTAATAGATTGAGAAAGAGGGAGAGATAGGAGTGGAACAAGTAGATTGCAGAGGGAGAGATAGGAGTGGAACAGGTAGATTGAAAAGGCAGTGTGACAGAGTAGTAAGTGAGGAAGTTGAGCCATGAGGTGAGTTTGGGACACACCTGGTACCGGGGTGTCACAGTGGCCGCAAATATTACATTATGACTATACTAAAAAGAAATAGAAGGAAAAGTTCTCAGAAGGCTAGCTAAGCTAAGAATAGAAAAGAATGAATAACAAAGGAGCTCTCTCCGACTCTGTCCCAGAGCGAGCTCGGTCCTTGATTGGCCTTTAATTGTACACATCCAACATGGGCCAATCACAGGTGCACCTGTTGCATTCCACAGCAGCAGATAACCATTGTTTACATTTTGTTGCTGAGGCCACAGCTTCTCAGAAGGGGGAAAAATCCTAAAGAAAGGATTTTTCACAAAAGATGTCTGTGACACCACGGATTTCTTAGTTTGTTGTCGCCAGAAATGGGTCAGGGAAAAAGTAAGTTCCTTGACCCAGGGGCTGTGGATTGTGTGAATAATTCGCAGCAGTTTGAGGTATCTAGGAACTGTGAGGGGGGTTCTCAGAAGGGGAGCATTCCTCAGGACAGCCCACTGGGGATGATGATACGGTTTGGGGATGTATAGGAATCCCAAAGGAGAAAAAGCAAACAGAAAATAGTTAAGTATTACATGTTTAAATGGACAAAGGAAATGATCCGGAAAGATAATTTGTATTGGTCCACGTTCAGATCATTTGAAGATTGAATTTGCCAGGCTCTAAATATATATGTGAATTCAAAAGACCCTGTTAATCAGGAGGAGAGTGAGTATGCTGCCTTTTGAAGTCCTGAGGGGAGACATCAGGAAGAAGCTGGAAAAATTAGAAGACTGGCAGGACAGGAGACTTCAGGTTACTGAGAGGAGCACAAAGGGTGTATGTGAACAGTGATGAGGAAAAGCAGATAGCAGATGCCAGAATTTTGGTGGCGACAGTTAAAGAAATGCAGGCAGCTTTGAATACAGAAAAATCCGCAGGGAAAAACAAACAGCAGATGTCAAGATCTATCTTTAAGAACACAAGACCTGTGTGTTTTTCCCTCCACAAGAAAGGGGACCCAAAAATTCTTGCCCTACCTTGAAGGGTGCAGGACCTACCTGTTTTTACTATCATAAAAAGGGGCCCCTCCAAAAATAAGTTGCAGGAAGAAAGAGCAAGATGAGGAAACTTTTCAGGGAGGTCAGGGGCTCTGTTTAATGAAGAGGACTGAAACACCACCAGAAGAGCCCTTGATAAGTTATATTTTTAGTCAATACAGGAGTTTCTCAGCCGACAGTGACAAAATTACCCCAGGGATGTGAGATAAGTTGTGAGCGAGTTCCAGTAATCGGAATTATGGGAGAGGCTTTTCTCATTCCTGTAATTAAAGGGGTGCAAACTGAAACAGATGACAAATTTGGAATAAATGATTTATTGTTGATACCAGAGGCTGAGAATAATTTATTAGGCAGAGATCTAATAATAGCCTTAAATTTACAGATAAAACCCTGTGAAGGAAAACTTAAAATTTATTCTTTAACTGAAGAAGATAATCTGGAAATTAATGACACGGGTTGGCATTCAGGTGAAGTGGGAAAAGTTTAGAGTAAAGGAGTCTGGTCCCCTTAGTCCCTCCTGGTCAGCACAAGCCTGTGAATTTTATGCATTATTCCGTACATTATTAATACTAAAAAGGCAAGAAGGGACTATTTATACAGACTCCAAATATGCTTTTAGTGTAGTACATACTTTTAGAAAAATTTGGAAAGAAAGGGGACTTATAAACACTCAAGGGAAAGGGTTAATACATGGGTGATTGATAATTCAGATACTTGAAGCTTTAAAGGGCCCAAAGAGAATATTAGTTAGAAAGAAATAATTTGGCTGACAAAGAAGCAAAAAGAGCGACCTTAAGAAAAAGAGATAATGAAATCATGACCTTACAAAAAAATAGAAATTCAGCAGGAGACACTTTCCCTTGCGCAAGCAGAACTGGCAGCTATTAGGAAATTAGGAGCAACATTTAAGGAGGGAAAGTGAGTTTTTCCTGATGGCAGGATTATGATGCCAAAACCAGTGGCACATTAGATCTTAGATAACTTTCATAGACGGACACACTGGGGAACAAGAGCCTTTTGTGATCACTTTTTAAAATTTTATGCGTGTATAAGGATATTTGAAATTGGAAAGCAAATTACCCAGGGGTGTCTTACCTGTCAAAAGGTAAATAAGAAGGTGTAAAGAAGCTCTCCCTCTGGAGAATGCAAAACAGCCTACAGGCTATTTGAAAAGATACAGGTTGATTTAATAGAATTGCTTAAAGTGGGTTGGTGAAATATTTGTTAATTATAATATATCGATTAACTCAGTGGGTTAAAGCATTTCCAGCAGCTCGAGCTACAGCTCAAACAGTGGCTAAAATACTGTTGGAAGATGTAATTCCAAAAATGTGATAATATGGTGAGATTTAAGTTGATTTATATTAACCCTGATTTATTAAGAATGAACTAGGCATCCTGGATGGCTGCTGACCGCAATTCCCTTGAGCTCAGAGGCAGAAGAACGCCGGTGGAAAAAGAATAAAAGACTTTCTGAATCGGTGGGAACAGCCTCAAAAGATCGAAGATCTCCTCCAGGATCACCCACCAGCAACATTATTAGAATTGACTACAGAACTGCAATTCCAGAAACTGATATTGATAACACCTGTTGCTAAAAGAGCTCCGAGACAAGTAAAATGTTGGGAGTGTGGTAAACATGGTTTTGGGTGTCATCCCTGGATATGTATTGTTTGCACACTTTGCTTTAACTTATGGTGGAAAGTAAGAGGGAAGAGAAGGAGAGACAATTGATTTGCTTGCTTTGCTATGGTTATGTATTTAGTCAGCTAATTATAGAACGCATTGCTAGTGATTTTTTTAGATACCTTTGAGACGGGACACTTCCAGCAGCAATTGGATTAATAGAGAACTTAGATCAATTGATTTTTGTTATATTGGCTATAGCACAAATAAGAGAATGAGCAGCTCATAATACTATAGACCAGTGTCTCAAAATTGATAGTTGTGGTAGAGAAGAAGTCTCTACACCACAACATAGGTTTATTCCAGGGGCACATTGGCACTGAGAGTGCACTGTGAGAAAATAATTAGAAAAATCTTATTGTGGTTGGCACATCCCTGAAATTTTGGAAAATACAGGTTTATGGTAGTCCAGCCTAATCTTTTCCCTGTTCTTTTCATTTTAATCATTTCTTTTTAACAAGCTAGAACTGGGAAATGGCATTTAAAAGGAGACAAGCAAACTCTGTGGGGCTATGGGTACCAAGGAAACTAAAAGCACCAGTGACTAGATCCCAGGATATTACCTTTGCTACCGAGAAGACTGGCATCTCGGCCCTTGGTTGCAACCCAAGGGGCCTTGAGAAAGGTAGAAAGGTAGATTTCCTGAGGATTATTTTCACTGTGATCATTCTGGTACCCTTGGCTGTTGGCCCAAGCCAGAGAGCCACACTGAACAGGGTTTCGGCAATGAAAAAGCAATCAGGGCAAAAACCAAGTCCCAGCAATTTCAACATTTGTGACTATTGCAATCACTCTGTGTGGATTAAGGACAAGGTGGAATCTGTGTTTGTGACACACCTGTATGTTAGTTCAGTCTGCTACAATTGCAGCAGTGTTATAGATGTTTGTATTAAGGAAACAAAGATGTATTGGGTAGGGACAAATTTGGGATACAATGGACGAGCTCCTTATCCCCAGGGTGATCAAATTTGCCCTCAATATGAAAGATTCTTTTGTTTTGAAAGAGATGATAATGGAGATGATCCAAGTACAGGCATGGGAAAATGGACACTAAGATAAAAATGGAAAGCGAAAATAAAAGAAGAAAAAGAAACAAAGGGGAATAGAGGAAAGAACAGGAGAAAAGAGTCAACAGAATTGGCTGAATTGTAAAAACAGCTAAAACAGTACTACAAAGATTGGGATTTGCCAGCCTTGAATAAGAATCTGTTTGTGGGATTGACGCAAAGGATTGCTACAGAATTGGAATTATCCAAATGTGGGATTTGTGGAGGTCTAAAAATGGCTAAAAGATGGCTGTGGAAAGGTGAGAGCTTAGCTCCAGAGCAATTTTTAAAGTGGAACCACACCCAAATTTCTGGAACATTGAAGAGACCTGAAGGATGGATTTTAAGCCATCAAGTAATTGGAATAATTTGTATAGCTCGAGAAGGAAGGAAATTTAATAAAGTAGTAGGGCATACTCCTTGTAAATCCACATTGGTGGTTAATATGGATAATCGTTCAAAAATCTGGCGACCTGAAAACCCTGCTGGATATTGAGGACCAATAAAAGAAATAAATTGTGAATGGGATGAACAGATTAATTTATGCTGGTACAGAAGTCTTGGAGCTAACCCCTACCAATCCATCAACGGCCTGAGGTCTTATTGGGAACAACTGGAGAAAACTGATAAGAAATGGAAAGCCTCAGATGGGATATATTGGATTTGTGAGCAACGAGTATACAGTGAGTTATCTCAAAAATGGGGAGGAACCTGTACCTTGGGAGTAATACAACCCTCCTTCTTTGTTCTACAAAGGTCTAGGAGCAATGTGCTAGGAACTCCACTGTATGAAACCCTGCAGTGGAATAAATGAGATTTGAGTCTCAACTTTCCAACAGCAGGAGGGAATCAAAAATGGGGGGAGGACGAATGGCCTGCAGAACGAATTGTAGCATATTATGACCCAGCAACATGGGCTCAGGATGGGTCATGGGGATATAGGACCCCAGTTTATCTGTTGAATCAATTAATAAGGCTCCAAGCAGTAGTGAAGGTGGTGTCAAATCATACCTCTGGTGCCTTAAAAATGTTGGCCAGGCAATATACACAAATGAGGGCGTTTGTGTATCAAAACAGGATCAGCCTAGACCATCTGTTAGCAGAAAAAGGAGGAGTTTGTGGGAGATTTAATGAATCTGAGTGCTGTGTAGAAATTGATGATTATGGGGAAGCTATCACAGAACTTGCAGAAGAAATTAAAAGGGTGGCTCATGTGCCGGTACAGAAGTGGAATTCAATCTTGAAAGCAGATTGGTGGAGTAACCTCTTTGGAAGTGTTTGGAGGAAAAAATTAGAGTTCATGTTGTTATGCTCAATCCTGGGATTTCTGTTTCTGCCTTGTATGATTTTGTGTTTTATTAGGTTAATTCATTCAGTGATTCAGGGGATGCAGATTACAACAATGTCTCTAGATTCAGAATCAGCAGAAAAAGGAAAAGCAAGATCTATAATGGTATTAAAAGCTAAATAGACGGCTGTTAAAGAACAAGGACCTAAAAAGATTGAAATAGACCAAAAACTGCTAACTAAACTTGAAAGACAGTGTGAAAGATTAGAAGCAGTAATAGAAATGCTGGAAAAGTTTGAAGCTGAAAAGAGACAACGAGAAAAGCAAAATTCTGAAAAATATAAAAGATATCAAGGTACAGCTTTTTAAATACAGCACGAATCATAATGATCAAGAAGAGAAATGGGGGATTTGTGATAAATAGGTATGATTCGTGCTGATAAAAATTTAAACAGTAATCAATATTGATACAGTAATTAATATTTGAGAATAATAAAATAGTTAATAGTTAAAAGTTGTAATGCCAAAGAAGAGAGGAAAAGGAGGGGCTCCACCCACCCCCCCATTCTCAGCAGATGTTTTCAAGGACCACAGGAAAGAAGCTGAAGATACAGTTGCTAAAAAGGACCAAAGAACCTGGTTGGGTCCAAGAAGATGCTAATTATAAGGGATTTATTGCCTTGATATGTAGATGCAGTGATACGTTAGTCTTGGCTTACATTGTACTGGCTTGGTGCACAAGTGTAACCCAAAGGTGAATTAAAGGACAACGAAGAAGACTACTGAGCCTTAAACAGTGACGACCCCCAGACACTTGTGCGACCACCAAACCGAGTGGTGGTGCATGCGTGGTAAAGCTGGTAATGAAGGCGGAGACAGAAAAGTGACGAACCGAAAATGGGAGGAGATGGTATTGATACAGGGCATATAAGGGGTGACTTTTACTTGGCAAGCTTGTACGTGAAGTGGCAAGGATCATTGAACCCTGCACTCCGTATCCCGCAGTTGTTTTTCCTTATGCGCAATTATTCGAACCAAATTATCCCTTATTTATATATTTTCTAAACTATTAAATTAAAATTGTTGCTACGTTAAATATTGTTTGGTTTTTTTATAATGGGATAATTGGGCAAATATAACATATAGATGCCATGTGCCTCATATCTTCCCCTCCAAGTTTTGTCTTCCTCCTTGACTTTTTCCCCTGCCTTCGCAACATCTGTGAGCTTAGTTTTGGCATGTTTTGGTCCTTTGCAATGCAGCTGATTTCTTCACAGGCTTTTATTTGAAGACACTAAAATTCCCAATTTTCTGCTTTTTTCAATTGCATTTCATTTCAACCTATCTCCTTTCCAGAGTGTTTGTAAGCCTTTCTTTTGGGATTCGCAAGATTCCTTTTCCCTTCCCGAAAGGCAATTTCATTTGGGAAATTTCATTTCCTTTCGGGAAGGGAAAAGGAATCTTGCGATTTCAATGGTGACCAATAGAGTAATCTTTGGTGCATGTCCCAGCCCTTGATGGCATGCCATGCATTTGGATTGCTTTGACTTTGGGCAACACATTTTTCCTTTTTTTGTTGTTTTATGAAGTGTCCGGGCCATGTCCCTCACACCTTCAGCCCTAAGTTGTGTCGTCCTCCTTGACTTTTTCCCCTGCTTGTGCAACATCTGTGAGCTTAGTTTTGGCATGTTTTGGTCCTTTGCACTGCATCTGATATAATCCCGGGCCATTTTCTTGGAGTCACTAAATTTCCCAAATTTTCTTTTTTTCTCCTCCAATTGCAATTCCTTTGATGGTGTCTCCATTCCAGCATGTTTGTAAGTCCTTCATTTCTATTTTGGCCTTCAGTGGGGATCAATTTTGGCAAGCTTTGCTGCATGTGCCTGCACTTGATGGCGTATGGCCTGCCTGCATTTGGATGTCTTTGACTTTGGGAAAGATTTCTTTCTTTTTTCTTTTTTTTTTTAAGTATCCATGCCATGTCCCTAAAATCTTCCCCTCTGTTCCGGGGTGACGGTATGATGCTTGTATCCCCATTCTTCTGTTCTGTGCCTTTAAGACCGGCTCTGAAGAGTGGAAGTTTTGTTTGGGTTTTTCTTATCAGGGACACAGAGACGAGCAGTACATAGGGCTGTTTTTCACTTCTTACTTTCAGCTTGCTGCTTTGCTTGCTCCCTTTTCTGCTCTTGCTTCTGCTCTGCTTTGGCCTCTACTTATTAGCTAGTTCTTGTTAAACAGTCCACATTCCTTCCTGGACTGTTTCTCCTCTCCTGTTTCTGTGACCATCTCGAACCTGCTCCGGACAGGGTCCAGGGAACCTCGTTCGGCTGCAGCAGCTGCCCAGTGCCGGAGGGACTGAGAACAGAGCAACCACCCCCGAAAGAGACTTTCTGATTATGCCATCTTTCTCAGAGCGGTGTCATCGGATATTGTTCATTTTGTGTGCTGGGGGGTGCTGTTCCTGAAATAAACAGGTTCTTTCCACCTCTCTCCAAGGAATTTTTTCCTGAACCGGTTGGGGGGAGGGGCCGTGTGGGTTTTGCTTTCTGGAGGGGCCCTCCTTTGCAGATTCTTTAACAAATTTGCCCTAAACCAGAACAAAATATCGATGCCCAAATGTGGGGCGAGAGAGAGAGAGGAAAAACCCTGTTTTGACTGCATTTTGGTTGCTATTACTCTGTGTTTGTTTAAATCAGCTAATAGCCATGCTTTTTGAATTCACAATGTCTATTGGGGTGAAGGTTTGCATGCATTTCTGGTCCCTAGGGTTTTTTGAGATTTTAATACCTCTCTGGTCCCTAGGTTTATTTTCTTATCCAGAAATAGCTTTAGTATTGTCCCTAATACGTAGTTTTTACATCAGAGGGGCAGTGACCAGAGTAGCTATCCTGCTGGGCTTGGTGGCAATAATGTGCAAGAAGTTTATAAACATGCTAGGGTCTGCTCCAGGTATGAATGGTTCATGGCTATGGTTATGCATCCAGTTTGTTGAGGGGGGAGCAGGAGGGAATGAGGTTTTTCAGCCTCTGCTTTCCTTCTTCTCCTATGAATCAGTTGCATCACTAGTGAAGGATGTTCAGTTTCCCCTCAATGTTAAAGAACCCATCTTCCTGGTATTCAATCTGGCAACCTTCCTCTATACAGCCTGCCGCTTCTCTAGAATGAGGGCTGAGATTTCTAGATGGGCTGATGAGACCCCTGACCCAGGAGTAGACCCCGGTGTGGAAAATCCTAAGTGGTGTGGGAAATGGGAGGATATGGGCCAAATCCTGAAGGAATTCTCTGACCCTATAGTCTGGGATTTTCCCCATGAACAAATTCAGAACCCAGCTGAGGTGGGGAAATATCTGAAAGAAAAGTACCAGGATGAGCCTAAGGAGAGGAAGGTCATTGCATTGAGCTGGGGCCTGGCGTATGCTTATCGCACACTGCTAGATACTGTCGGGCAGCAGACAGAGGCAGGGGGGCAGGGAGATAAATCAGCAACTGTCCCAGTGACTCAGGCTGCAGCTAACACTCCAGGCTCTAAGCCAGCATCTAAACCCATGGCTGTTGCTACCAGCACTAGAAGTGGGAAATGCACGGACAAGACCAATCGACCAGGGGATGATGATGATGATGAAGGAGAAGGAACCTCAGTGCCTCCTGACATAAAATCAGGAGTCAAAGCAGCAGGTGCAAGATCAGATGCGAGTATTGAGTCCTTTTCCCTGAAGGACCTTCGTGGCCTACGGAAGGATTACACTCGAAGGTCTGATGAATCCATAATTAGTTGGCTGGTCCGTCTCTGGGATGCTGCAGGCAAGGCTACAATTCTGGATGGCACTGAAGCCAGACATTTGGGATCCCTGTCACAGGATCCTGTCATCGACCGAGGAATGATGAGGGGGGCTAACTCTCACAGCCTCTGGCAACGGGTCCTAAGAAGTGTAGCAGAAAGATACCTGTGCGCAGACGATCTCTATATGCAGCATACTCAGTGGAAGACAATAGAGCAAGGGATCCAACGCCTGAGAGAAATGGCAGTGGCAGAGATTATCTTCTCAGATGATGTAACAACTAGGAACCCAGACTTAGTACCATGCACCAGTCTGTGATGTGGCGAAAACTTGTACGACTTGGGCCACACAAATATGCTTCTGCCTTAGCCATCATGAAGAGGGATGAGAGGGGTGAGACTGTGCTTGACATGGCAAGGAAGCTCTGAGCATATGCAGATGCTGTACATGGCCCGACACATGCCAGAATCGCAGCGGTAGAAACATGTCTGCAGAACTTAGAGGATAACGTAGAGGAGAACCATAGGAAGCTTAGAAAGGAGATTAAAGAAGACCTTCTCCAAATTTCAGCAGTACAGATCTGAGGTTCTGGTGTCCAAGGCAGATGTTTCCCAGATGGTGAGAGAAGGTACACCCCACGTGCTGAGCTGTGGTTTTACCTGCATGATTGTGGGGAAAACATGAGAAGGTGGGATAGGAAACCTACTGCTGTTCTTGCACAACGGGTGCGTGAACTGAAGGAAGCCACCAGGAGGAAAGCAGCTCCAGTTGCCCGTAGCCGAACTGCCAGGTATGATGATGATGACATGTCTGATCCCCTCGAAGGAACATCCAAAACATACGCCCAGGGAAAGAAGGATAACCAGGCTTAGAGGGGCCCTGCCTCTAGCCAGGTAGAGGCCAGGGAAAATCGTGTTTTCTGGTCTATGTGTGTTCGTTGGCCTGGCACATCGGAACCACAAGAGTACAAAGCTTTGGTCGATACTGGTGCGCAATGCACATTAATCCCATCAAGACATGTGGGGACAGAGTCTGTTTCTATTGCTGGTGTGACAGGGGGATCCCAGGATTTCACTTTGGTGGAAGCTGATGTGAGCCTAACTGGAAATGAGTGGAAGCAGCATCCTATTGTGACTGGCCCAGAGGCCCCATGTATTTTGGGCATAGACTACCTTCGGAGTGGGTACTTCAAAGACCCAAAAGGACTCAGATGGGCATCTGAAATAGCTGCTGTAGAGACAGAGGGCATCCAGCAATTGAACACCTTGCCTGGGTTGTCTGAGAATCCATCTGCAGTAGGATGCCTGACGGGAGAAGAGCAACGAGTGCCAATTGCCACTTCCATAGTGCATCGACAGCAGTATAGGACCACTCGAGATGCTGTGATCCCCATCCATAAGATCCAAGAGCTGGAGAGCCAAGGGGTTGTCAGCAAGACCCACTCACCCTTCAACAGCCCCATTTGGCCTGTGCGAAAATCTGAAGGAGAATGGAGATTGACTGTGGACTGCCGTGCATTGAATGAAGTGACTCCACCACTGAGTGCTGCCGGGCCAGACATATTAGAGCTCCAGTATGAGCTTGAGTCCAAGGCAGCAAAGTGGTACGCCACTATAGACATTGCCAATGCATTTTTCTCCATTCCTCTGGCAGCAGAATGCAGGCCTCAGTTTGCCTTCACATGGAGGGGAGTGCAGTACACCTGGAACCAACTGCCCCAGGGGTGGAAGCACAGCCCCACCATCTGCCATGGACTGATCCAGACTGCACTAGAAAGGGGAGAGGCTCCAGAACATCTGCAGTATATTGATGACATCATTGTGTGGGGAACACAGCTGCGGAAGTGTTTGAGAAAGGGAAGGAAATCATCCAGATCCTCCTGGGAGCTGGTTTCGCCATTAAAAAGAGCAAAGTAAAGGGACCAGCTCGTGAGATTCAATTCCTGGGAGTGAAGTGGCAAGATGGACGGCGTCAGATTCCTACAGATGTCATCAACAAGATCACAGCAATGTCTCCACCCACCAATAAGAAAGAGACACAAGCTTTCTTGGGTGCAATAGGTTTTTGGAGGATGCATATTCCTGAGTACAGTCAGATCGTGAGCCCTCTCTACCTGGTCACCCGCAAGAAGAACAATTTCTAGTGGGGCCCTGAGCAGCAACAAGCCTTCACCCAGATTAAGCAGGAGATCGCTCATGCAGTAGCCCTTGGCCCAGTCAGGACTGGACCAGAGGTAAAGAACATGCTCTATTCTGCAGCTTGGAACAATGGCTTGTCCTGGAGCCTTTGGCAGAAGCTGCCTGGGGAGACTCAAGGCCGACCACTAGGATTTTGCAGTCGAAGCTACAGAAGGTCCAAAGCCAACTATACTCCAACAGAGAACGAAATCTTGGCTGCCTATGAAGGAGTTCAAGCCGCCTTGGAGGTGATTGGCATGGAAGCACAACTCCTCCTGCCTCCTCGACTTACCAGTGCTGGGGTGGATTTTTAAAAGAAAGGTTCCCGCTACCCACCACACCACCGATGCTACATGTAGCAAGTGGATTGCTCTGATCACAAAGCGCGCCTGTATTGGAAACCTGAATCACTTTGGGATTTTAGAGATAATTACAAGCTGGTCAGAAGGGGAAAACTTTGGTCTCACTGATGAAGAGGAACAAGAGCATGGGCTGAAGAAGCACCACCATACAACTATCTACCAGCAGAAGAAACACGCTACGCTTTTTTCACTGATGGTTCCTGTCGTATTGTAGGGATGAACTGGAAGTGGAAAGCAGCTGTACAGAGCCCCACACAACAGGTTGCATAAGCTACGGAAGGAGAAGGTAGATCAAGTCAATTTGCTGAACTCAAAGCTTTACAGCTGATCCTGGACATTGCTGAGAGAGAGTAGTGGCCAAAGCTCTATTTTTATACTGATTCGTGGATGGTAGCCAATGCTCTGTGGGGCTGGCTGGAAATGTGGAAAAAGACCAACTGGCAGTGTAGAGGAAAGCCAGTCTGGGCTGCTGATGAATGGAAGACATTGCCATTCAGTTGGAGAAGCTACCTGTGAAAGTTCACCATGTAGATGGCCATGTCCCCAAGAGTCGGGCTAATGAGGAACACCAAAACAATGAACAGGTAGACCAGGCTGCAAAGATAGGGGTGTCCAAGATAGACCTAGATTGGGAACACAAGGGAGAGTTATTCCTAGCTCGATGGGCCCATGATGCCTCAGGCCATCAGGGCAGAAATACCACCTGTAAGTGTGCACGAGACCGAGGCGTGGATCTAACCATGGACAGTATTTCTCAGGTTATCCATGACTGTGAGAAGTGTGCTGCCGTCAAGCAGGCCAAGGGAGTGAAGCCCCTGTGGTGCGGTGGGCGGTGGTCCAAGTACAAGTATGGGGAGGCCTGGCAGATTGATTACATCACACTGCCCCAGACACACCAGGGCAAGCGCTACGTGCTGACCATGGTGGAAGCCACCACTGGACGGTTGGAGACCCACCCTGTGTCTCACACCACTGGCCAGAACACCATCCTGGGCCTGGAAAAGCAAGTCCTGTGGAGACATGGCACCCCTGAGAGAATTGAGTCGGACAATGGGACCCATTTCAAGAACACCCTTATTAACACCTGGGCCAGGGAACATGGTATTGGATGGATATATCATATTGCCTTCCATGCACCAGCTGCTGGGAAAGTTGAACAGTGCAATGGACTACTTAAGACAACCCTGAAGGCACTTGGGGGAGGAAACTTTCAGAAAGTGGGAAGTGAATTTAGCAAAAGCCACCTGGACGGCCAACACCTGAGGGTCAATCAGTCAAGCTGGTCCTGCCCAGTCTGGACCCTTGCACACAGTGGATGGAGATAAACTCCCTGGTGTACACATTAATGGTATTTTGGGAAAGACTGTTTGGATTAATATCACCTCAGGCACAGACAAATCCATCTGTGGGATTGTTTTTTTTTAAGGACCTGGTTACACTTGGTGGGTAATGCAGAAAGATGGAGAAAGCCATCGTGTACCACAGGGAAACTTCGTCTTAAATGAGAACTGTGTGAAAGGTTTCATTGTGATGCAGATGGAAATAGAATTAGGTGTGGATAATGTCCTGGATTGCAAGGTAAGGTGTGTGTTTTATTCCCTTCTGTTAAAAGTTTGGCAGTTATCTTCTGTTAATTGGGCAGTTTATCTCTTCCACAAACCAGTCCTCCATCTGGGAAGACATCTGCTGTTAATGGGCTATTAAATATCACTGCAAGACTGATAACAATTGCATCATCCCACTGTGAGATGCTCCGCCCCAGAGTGAGGAGCCAAGCGTTCCTAGCTGGATACAATCTGAGATTTTGGGATGCCAGAACAGCCTTTTCACTGGATTCCCAGAGGAGCAGCAGCCTTTTCCATTGGATTCGCAGAGGTAGACCAGGCCTATCTACACCACACCTGGATATTCAGAGGAAAACTAGACACTTCTACAGGATCACTGCTTCAACAGAACCACACCAGTCTGCAGGAAGACTGAAGAAGGACTGCAGCCACTATTTTCATTGCACTGCTAGCAACACCCTGACCCACACAGTGTCAGGTCATTTTCAGACTCTGTCAGAGTTCTTTTTTATTACTGCATTGTTAATTTTTTTTTCTTCCCTAATAAAGAACTGTTATTCCTGCTCCCATATCTGAGCTCCCTTAATTTCAAAATATAACAATTCGGAGGGAGGGGTTTTACATTTTCCAGTTCAGGGGCACCTCCTGCTTTCATTAGCAGACACCTGTCTTTTCAAACCAAGACAAGGGGAAGGTTTGAAAGCCTCAGTTATAATGCAAATAAAGTTTGAAAGAAAAAATAAAATAGGAATTGGGGATGCTCCATTAGTTCCAGAACCAGAGTGAAATCTATTAGGACAGGATTTATAGGTGCAGTTTGACATTGGAGTGCTCCCAGAGAAAGGTAAAATAGTAATTAAAATTCTCCAATTAAGGGAAGAAAATTAGGAGAAAATTCTTGAGATGGTGTTGGCAAATCCAAAAACGTGAGGTAAATTAAACATGAAACCTATAGTAATGAAAATAGTTAATGAGAACCATCCAGGTTGGGTACAGCAATATCCACTCTCCCTGGAAGGGAAACAAGGACTGCAGCCACTGATCCAGGACCTACTTGAGGACAGGACCTTAGGACCATGTATGTCCCCCCATAATACACCCTATTGCCAGTAAAGAAGTCAGATGGGACTTACAGGCTTGTCCAAGATTAAGAGAAGTGAACAAAAGAACAGTGAAACCCAGTAGTGCCTAACCCCTATACACTACTGAGTATTATCCCCCCATCACACCAGTGGTTTAGTGTGATAGAACTAAAAGATGCTTTTTGGGTGTGTCCACTGGCAGGAGAAAGTGGGATATATTTACCTTTGAATGGGAGGACCCCGATTCTGGGAGGAAGCAACAGCTTCGGTGGACTAGGTTACCCCAAGGGTTTTCTGAATCCCCAAACCTGTTTGGCCAAACCCTAGGAGAACACAACTCTTCTGCATCAAACCTAAGATAAAGCTCATCCAATATGTAAATTATTTGCTTCTCTCAAGACAGGAAGAAAAATAAGTTTTTCTTCCATAGTGTTGTTAAATTTTCTGAGGAACCAAGGACTTTGGGTATCAGAAGGGAAACTCCAATTTGTAGAATGGGAAGTTAAATTCCTAGGACATGTGATGTGTCAAGGAGGCTGCCAGCTGCTGAACCCTGTGAGAATTAGGGGGAGAGTCTCACTCTCATGGCCAAAAACTAAGGGGGAAGTCAGAAGGTTTTTAGGCCTGTTGGGATATTGCAGGCTATGGATTGAAGGATACATGCAGGCCATCCGGTTCCTGTATGAAAAGTTAGTTGAAGAAGAGATTAGGTGGGAAAAAGACGATGAACAAAAGTTTGAAGCTTTAAAGCAAGAATTAGTCAGTACACCAGCACTGAGGCTTCTTGCCTTTGACAAACCCTTCTATCTGTTTGTTGATGTAGAAAGAGGAGTAGCATATGGAGTGTTAACCCAGAACTGGGGAAGATCCAGGAAAGCAGTGGCCTATTTGTCAAAACTGCTAAACCTTGTCAGCCAGGGTGGCCGACCGGCATTCAGGCTGTAGCGGCAACTGCCATACTTGTAGAGCAAAGCAAAAAAATTAACCTTTGAGGGAAAATTGAATGTATATACTCCTCACTAGGTTGGAAGTATTCTAAGTCAAAAGTCTGAAAAATGGCTCACTGATTCCTGAGTGCTAAAGTATGAAGCCATCTCAAAAGACAATGGTTTAGAGAAAATAATGAGTAACCAACTAAACCCTGCCCAGTTCTTGTATGGAAAGCCAGGTGAGGAATTAATACATAATTCCCTAGAGGTTATAAACTATCAAACTAAAGTAAGAAAGGACATAACAGATCAATCATTCCAAGGCAGAAGACGATTGTACATCAATGGATCTTCATGGGTAATAAAGGGGCACAGGGTATTGGGGTACACTATAGTGGATGAAGGGTTAGTGGCCATAGCAAAGGGAAAGTTACCTTTCAACTGATCAGCCCAAGGTGTGAGTTGAATGCCCTGAAACGAGTTCTGGAAATATGAGCACAGAAAAGGGGAAAATTAGATAAAGTCTGAAAATATGCTTTTGGAGTAGTGCATATCTTTGGAAAAATTTGGGAAGAGAGGGGGCTATTAAATTCAAAGTGAAAGGGACTGACTCATGAAAAATTTGTCTTAGAAGTGTTAGAAACCTTCCAATTACCAGAGGAAGTAGCAGTGGTGTATGTTAAAGGACATCAAAAAGGGGCGACTCAGGAGGCGCGAGGGAAGAGTTTAGCTGATTTAGAAGCTAAAAATACAACTGAATCAGAGACAGAAAAACTAATAAGAGAAAAAAACTTCTAAGAGAAATGCAAAAAGTCCCTGTATTCAGTGGGACAGAAGAGGAAGAACTCCTTAAAACAGGAGCCAAGAAAGATAACGAAGGGAAGTAGAGATTAGCAGATGGGAGGCAAATGTTGAATAAACCCCCTGCCAGGAAAATGCTAAAAGGCATACATGGAACAGCACATTGGGGTACATAAGTACTAAGTGATCAATTTCTAAGGGATTGGGGCTGCATAGGAATTTTCGGAATAGCTAAGCAAGTAACTGAATGGTGTGTGATACGTCAACAAGTGAATTAGAAAATCATGAGGAAAACACCCAGAGGAGGGCTAGAAGTACCCTTATGGCCCTTCCAAAATATCCAAGTAGACTTTACTGAGCTTCCCCAGGTACAAGAGGAAGTTTTTGCCAGTGATAGTAGATCACGTGACTCATTGGGTAGAGGTGGTACCCACTGTGAAAGTCAATGCCAATGTTGTGAGTAAAACACTTCTAGAATCAATCATTCCCCAATATGGGATGGTAAACAGGATTGATTCAGACCAGGGAATTCATTTCACATCAAAGATATTGCAGAAAATAGTTCAAGCCCTGGGAGTGAAATGGGAATTATACACTCCATGGCACCCACAGAGTTCTGGTCAGGTTGAGAGAATGAATAAAACTCTTAACAGAGCTCTAGTTAAGCTAATGATTGAAACCCAAATGTCATGGTTAAAATGTCTCCCTTTGGCATTATTAAAAATTGGAACCCAGCCCCAGTCAGATCTGGAGGTCTCACCCTATGAAATGATTTTTCAGTTACCCTTCCTGACCTCACCCCAGAAAGTTGCCACCTATGAGGAAGGGGAAGCCAATGCCAAGAAATAAGTTATGTCTATAGCACAAACCTTAGAAGGGCTAAGACATAAAAAGGCAATTCCTCAAACTACCACCCTGAATTTCAGAATCCATAGGGTTAATCCCAGGGACTGGGTGATTAGGTCATGGAGAGATCAGCCTCTAACTTCCCTGTGAGAAGGTTGCTTTCAGGTACTGCTCACCACTGAATTGGCCGTGCAAACTGCAGAGCAGGGATGGAGTCATGCCAACAGCGACAAAGGCCCAGTAGAAGAACCCAAAGAGTGGACTATAACATCCAGGCTGGGTGAAACAAGATTGACTCTCAAGCAGAGACTAAGAGACAACCAGAAAAACACCAAGATGCCCAAAAAGTAGAGTCAAGCTTCCACAAACCAGCTTGAGAACTTTCTTCCCATTTTAATGGGTGAGAATTACCAGCATCTGTTGAGGGGAGGTAAACATGGGGTTGTAAAAGTTAATGGGACAGCTTCTTTAAGAAAATAAGACAAAGGAAGGAGGGCAAGGCTGGGTTGGCCCCTTTGTTTGCTACCAGGAAGGCTCCATAGCCCTGCCGTGGATAGCAATCCTGTAGGCATGCAAAAAAGGCCATACCAGACTTCTATAATTCTTCAGTTTTCAAAGGGACAAAAGGCCATACCAGACCTCTATCATTCCTCAGTTGTCTTTTAATTCAACAGGGACTGGAGGGCAGCACCGAGTTGGCCACTGTACTCGCCCCTAAGATACACTGACTACGGGTAGCAACCACAAAGTCATGGTAGATGGGAGTCAAAGCCATACTGGACCTCTGTGATTCCCTTTTGTCCATTCCAAATAAGTGTGTCTAAGGAAAACCTGAGATTTTGTCTCCTGTCCCACTGTCTTTGCCCACATCAACAGATGCTGGTAAGACTCATTCAAGAGAGAGAGAGAAAGTTATTACTTAATTGTTCAAGCAAAATGACTTCTAGAAAAAGAAAAGGGGGGTTTGTTATAGATGAGTAATCCTATGGTTGACTATCACAATTAAGGGGTGAATATTAAATATATGTTAAGAGAAGTTTTGTAGATGTATAGTTATCCTTCCCCTCCCCCTTGCATTGTTATCACAGGATGGCCTCAGTAGTTGGGGCATTTGGGAGGGTCGGTTTGTTACTATGGCAGCACCTGACCTCCAATCAAGGTGTAAGACAGTGATCTCTACCACTGGACAGAGAAGAAGGAGTTGATTGACAAGACTTTGGGAGAGGCTAGAGGTATAAAAGACAGAACATCAATTTGTTAGATGAATGCACATTGACTGAATTCTTTTCTCCTGGTGCTGTATCCTTTTCTTTATTCAGTCTTCTGTTGTATTTTGATAATCCCTTAATGAACCATTTAAACTTTTGGAAGTGAAAATTGTTTCTCACATGGGATTGGGGAATGTGAAGCAAGAATGTCCATCTGGGTCAGCTCTCAAGTTACAACTTCACTGACCTGGCCAGACCTCCTTAGGAGTGGTCCTACATCAATATCAATCACAGAATGCTGTAATCACCTCTTGTATAATATGAGTAGCAAAAAAGGACACCCTTTAAGCTAGGAATACATGTTTCTTAGAAGCTCTTTGAAATATTTCTCCAAAACTGTAAAAGAAAACCTTCCTAATGAACTGCTCCAGACCAGAAGGAAATCAAGGCAGAGCCATGGTTTGTCAGGACTTGCCCGATCCTAATGAGCCCTGTGGTGCATTTGGAGCTGAGCACGAGAACCTCAGGGCCTGAGAGGAGATTGCACAAAACTTTCCAGGAGTCAAAGTCAGAAGAAAACCCCAAAGTGTCTCAAGGCATGAATGGGTCCCCCTGAGGTCATTCCCCAACACAGGCTCCTCATGGACTCCTTGGAGGACAGAATTGGAGGCCAGGATGGCACAAAAATCTCTCAGAGAGACAGTGTGGGAAAGAAAACCCAAAGCACTTAAAAAACCTTGAGTATTCCAAAGTATTAATGAGCCCCACTGAGAGTCAATGTAAAGCTCTCAAGGGACTCGTTAAAGCAGATAATTGGGGTCATGATTGCACAAATCTCTCACAGAGTCTGTATCAAAAGGGAAACACCAAGTACCTTAAAATAACTGAGTATCCTGATATGTTAATAAGCCCGATTGAGTGTTGTTACAGACAAAGCCTCTCCAGGGACTAATTACAGCAGATAATTGGAGGCCATGATTGCATGAACCTCTCAGAGACTCCAAGGCAAAATCCAAACCCAAAGTCCTTTGAAAAACCTGCAGTCCCTGGGAGGAAAAAGGAACCCCCAGGGCCATTGCTGAGCAAGGCTCCCCAGGGATTCCTTCCAGCAGATCCTTGAGGCCGCTGGGATGTGGGCTAGGGGTTGATGCTGAGGGCAGGACAAGGGGCTGACAGTGCCCAGCCTGGCTGGGGGTGTGCCAGGAGGCCCCAGGGCCTCAGGACAAGGTGTCTCCTCACAGCCCTTGTTGGCACAGACCCTGCTGTGCCCCAGGGCACCAAGACTTGGCTTCTCTTTGTCCCCAGCTGTAAGCACTGCCTCCAGTTCTCTGCTCTGCCTGGGGCCGGGGACACTTTCTCAGTCGTGTCCCTCAGTGGGACCCATTAAAAGTCCAAGAAACTTTGGAGTTGGATTCTGCCTTGGAGTTCTGGAGAGGTTTCTTCAGCTTCCTCTCAGGGCCTGATGTTCAGGGCCTGAGCATAAAGCCCCAGAGGCTCATTTAAGTCCTTGTGCTGTGTCTGTGCTGCTGAGCTGGGCTGGTCTCCTGGCACAGAGGCAGCTCCTGGTAACCAAGAAGAGCTTCAAAAGCACATTTCTCTTGATGAGCAGCTCTTCTGCCAGCCCAGCAGGACTGGGGCACTACCTGCAGCCACCTTGGGCACAGCACAGAGGCAGAGAGAGCTTCAATCAGTCAGGGCTGGGAAGGTGCTGGGAAGGTGCTGAGAAGTGCCTGGGGCAGAATCACTGCCAGCCCTTGGCACAGGAACCTCTGGCTGCAGGACAATGCAGCTGCAGCTCCTGGAGCCATCTCCTAAAGCTGGAACATCCCAATGCCTACAGACCCTGTGAGTACAAATCTGGGTATTTCTGGTGCAGTGGTGGAGAAATGCCCATGAAGCTCTGACACACTGAGGGGCTCTGGTCAGTCATAGAATATCTCTAAGACAAGAATTTTGACAAAAATGAGGAAATATCCTAAGACTTTGTATTCAGTTTCCTGCTATTGGAGAAGGGCATGGAGGGGGGCATAAATATTAAAGGCTGAATATGAATTATTAATTACGAATTTTTACAAGTGATTGAGACATCTTAACTGTTACTTTTAGTGATCAATAGGTTCACAGGGGATCCCTAATGTGCTTTCAGACACTCTGCCCAAGCACAGCAGCAGCATCACTTTTGCTTGTCCTATCAGGCTTAGCCTGGGCTTTCCTTTCTCCAAGCTGCAAACAGAACCTCCCCCAGCCAGTGCCCTGCAAACAGGAAGGGTTCTGTCCGGCCAAGGAGAGTGCACAAAGATTTGCGGTCTGTGAGTGCTGGCACAGAGAGATCAGGCACAGGGAAACACCTTCAGGAGGAAAGTCTCCAGGAAGCAGAGAGAAGATCAGGCAATGAGAGAAAACAAAACCCAGCAATGCTGTGGCAGGGAGAGTTTAGAGATGTCCACAGGATCCCCTCCAGTGCAGCCCCTCCCTCTGAACAAGCCCCCTCCCTCCTGTTCCCCAGCCAAGCCTTTGCCCTAAGGGCTGGGGCTCCAAGGCATGCAGCCCCTCCTGTGCAGGCAGAGCTGCAGCAGATCCGTGGGGCAGCTCTGCAGCCCCGGGTACAGTTCCCTCTGCAGAGCACAGGGCTGGGAGCAGCTGCCCGGCACTGGGGGCTCTGGCAGGGGGCACAGCTGGCTCAGGGTGACGCTGTCCCCAGTGTCCGGCTCTGGGCAATGCTCTCAGTGCAGCCAGGGAAGGAGCTGCATCTCCCTTCATCCAATGCCATCATAAGGGCACTTGGAAGTCTCCCTGAGGTTTCAGTCCAAGCTGGGAGCTTCAATCCAGGGTGCAAACCTGTCCTAGAGCATCTCTGAGTTATAAGATTAATGGGGAAAGGCAGAGGTGTTCTGACACTAAAAATGCTGCTGGCTTGGTGAAATGAGCAACGTGAGTCCTTGGCTACAAATGTGAGGCTGAGCTGTGGTGGATCCATCTGCTCTCATCTATACCTGTGTGTTTTTAAAAGAAACATGGGAGTGTGAACATCCTCCTTTTGAGAAAAGTCAAAGCCCAGAGAAATTCCAAACAGAATGAAGTGACAGACCACCTCCCCTCAGTCTCCACTTGTCCTCTTGCCTTATGGAACTCACTCTCTTCTACCAGAGGGCAGCAGAAATGCTGAGGGTTTCTGCTATCCAAGAATACCAGGAGAGACATGGAAGAGGTTAAAAAGGAAACCTCAGAACTCTTAAACACAAAAGAATGTCCATGTATGTTACAGAGGATGGTATATGGGAAATGGCTTTGATTTTGCTTGCAGCTATCTCCTTTAAATCTTCACTGTCCTTTTCTCCATTAACAGGTCTGAAGTCCAGCCGCAGTAAATGTCCAACAGCAGCTCCATCAGGCACTTCCTCCTGCTGGCATTGGCAGACACGCGGCAGCTGCAGCTCCTGCACTTCTGCCTCTTGCTGGGCATCTCACTGGCTGCCCTCCTGGGCAACAGCCTCATCATCAGCGCCGTAGCCTGCGGCCACCACCTGCACACGCCCATGTTCTTCTTCCTGCTCAACCTGGCCCTCACTGACCTGGGCTCCATCTGCACCACTGTCCCCAAAGCCATGCACAATTCCATCTGGGACACCAGGGATATCTCCTACACAGGATGTGCTGCTCAGCCCTTTTTTTTTGTTTTATGCATGAATACAGAGTATTTTTTCCTGACCATCATGTGCTACGACCGCTACGTGTCCATCTGCAAACCCCTGCACTATGGGACGCTCCTGGGCAGCAGAGCTTGTGCCCACATGGCAGCAGCTGCCTGGGCCAGTGCCTTTCTGTATTCACTGATGCACACAGCCAATACATTTTCATGCCCCTGTGCCAGGGCAATGCCCTGGGTCAAATCTTCTGTGAAATCCCTCAGATCCTTAAGCTCTCCTGCTCCAAATCCTATCTCAGGGAACTGGGGCTTCTTGCTGTTAGTTCCTGTTTTGAATTTCGCTGTTTTGTGTTCACTGTCTTCTCCTATGTGCAGATCTTCAGGGCTGTGCTCAGGATCCCCTCTGAGCAGGGACAGCACAAAGCCTTTTCCACCTGCCTCCCTCACCTAGCTGTGGTCTCTGTTCCTCAGCACTGAAATGTTTTCCTACCCGAAGCTCCCCTCCATGTCCTCCCCACCCCGGAATTTGGCAGTGACAGTTCTGTACTCCGTGATGCCTCCAGCCCTGAACGCCCTCATCTACAGCCTGAGGAACCAGGAGCTCAAGGCTGCAGTGAGGAGACTGATGATTGGATGCTTTCAGGGTCGTTAAACTGCTGGCCAATTTCTTCCAACCGCTTCTAATAAAAAAAATTCTATTATACTTCTTTTTGGTTTCATTGTGGGGTCTTTTGTCCCCTGTTTTATTTGTTCATATTGTCCACAAAGAAATGTCATTGTACCATTTCTGATTTTGTTTCTCTCCACCTTCCCCACGGCCACAGACTGTGTCAATGAGGGGCTGGTCCCCTGGTGGCTTTAAAGGAAGGAAAGGATCTCCCAGCAAAGTTTTTGCCAGAGATCCCCCTTTTGTTGCCTTCTCTGGAGCTGCAGCAGCAATATCTGTGTGCAGAATATCTGCAGAGCTAGGGGCAGATCAGTGCTGGCCCAGCAGCTGTGCCCAGCAGCAGCAGCACTTGGTGTTGCCAGTGCTGCTGCTGTGGCCCTGCCCCACTGCCCTGGTGGCCCTGGTGTTGATGCAGGGCGTGAGTGCTCTCAGGCTGGGCACAGCCCTGGGGGTGGCAGTGCTGGGGCTGCAGCAGGGACAGGCCATGGGCACTGCTGGGGCAGCGCTGACGCCTCAGCCCAGAGCCTGGGGGCTCCAGGCTCCTTGCCCAGGCTCTCTCAAGAACACAGCCAGGCCAATGCTCAGCACAGAAAACCCCTGTGAGCAGTCCCAGGCTGGCCCTGGGCAGGCTGGAGGCAAACAGCATGGCTGGGGCTCTGCAAGGGCCCTGGGGGAGACGGGAAGGAGCAGCAGAGCAGGGGCTGATCCATTCCCAGTGTGTTGGACAGCCCAGGGCAGCATCCCAGAGCGTCCTCATGGAGCTGCCAACAACATGTCCCCTTTGCAGCCCTGGCCTCTCCCCCAGCTCACAGTGGTGCCCCATCCTTGCAGGCACAGACACGGCAGCACTGGCTCAGCAGCCCCTGTTTGCATTGCACACAGCAGGGGGAGCATCCCTATGCTGCTGCTGTCGGGACATGAACCTGAGGGAGAACAAATGGGGCCAGCAAGGGCTGGAGGACGCCAGGGAAACCACTCAGCTTTGTCCTGGCCTCTGCAGTCAGCCAGAAAGTTTGTTCACATGAGCTGGGACTTTCCTGTCCCACTGCAGACGCTGTTGCTCAGAGCCAGGGCTGCCTGGCAGCTACCCCCAAACTGCCCTCAGCATTTCCTTGGCTCCACCTTTGCTTTCTTTCCTCTTCCTGATAAAAATTTCTTCCCATTGCCCACCCCTTTTCCCTCCCCTGAAAACAGCCCCTCCCTGTTTGCCCTTTCCTCTCTGGCCCCACTCCCCATTGCAGTTCCTGACTTGGCCCCATGGGAACGTCCCTTGGGCAGCAGGATCATCCTACAAGTGCTGCAGGAATTGTCTGCAGGCTCTTGCACTGCCTGGTGTGCTCCCTTGCCAGAGGCACCCCAGGCCAGGGGGCACATCTGGGCTGCTGTGTCTGGCTCTGGGGCTCCCTGTTCTGGGCAGTGAGGAGGAGCTGCAGAGGCTCTGCAGGACTGACAGGATGGGCTTTGGGGCTGGGAGGAGAAGCTGAGGGACCTGGGCTGCTGGAGCTTCTGAAGAGGAGGCCCAGGGCTCATCCTGCAACTGCTCCAAGGGTGGTTTCAGAGAATCCCAGAGTCAGCAAGGTGGGAAAAGAACTTGGAGATCATCAAGTCCAACCTGTGCCCTCACACCGCCTTGTCTGCCCTGAGCCTCCTCTTCTCCAGGATAAACAATCCCAGCTCCCTCAGCCACTCCTCACAGGACTTTTGCTCCTGACCCCTCCCCAGCCTTGTTGCCCTTCTCTGGACATGCTCCAGCCCCTCCATGGCTTTCCTAAATTGGGGCGCCCAGAACTGGACACAGCACTCGACGTGTTCCCCAAGCAGTGCTGAGTACAGGGGAAGAATCACTGCCCTGCTCCTGCTGGCCAGACCATTCCTGATCCATAGGAGTATCAGTGGTTTTATGAGGGAAATGGTGGGGAGAGGGTGATGACAACGTATTATTGATTGTCAGCCATGAAGGGTCTTGGTTTTCACATCTGCTCAGAATGCATTAGAAGGTGTTGGGGGCTAATATCAAGTGCCATTGCTGATATCAATCTATAAAGAGGAATGGAAAACAGGAAAAAGCAGTTCACTTTGCATTGTTTTCAATACACTATATTCACTTTGAATTAACTTTTGAAGTCTGTCGAATTAAAAACAGAAAAATTGAAAATTTAAATTATTCCCAGTTGCTTGTCTTGTTCAGATGTTTAGAAAAAATATTTTATGCTTTTCTCACTGAATTCCTGAACTGAAGACCTCAAGAAAGAAGAGGCCCTGGGAATAGGAAAATTCATCAGCAACCTCCAAGTGGCTGAGGATCCATCCCCATCAGAGCAGCAAGGAACAGAAATGGGCACAGCTTTGTGGCTGCCCCAGCTTTGGAATGGGCCCTGGGCCTGCAGCAGGAGCAGCTCTTGAGGGCCCCAAGGCCGGGGCTCTTGTGCTGCCCTGGGCAGATGGGATGGCAGCAGGGGCTGCAGAGCTCTCAGCACCTCAGCCCGAGGGGAGCAGAGCAGCCAGGGAGCCTCCTTTGGCCTTGGCCAAGCACCTTCCCCCATGGCTGGGGCTGAGTCCTGTGGCAGATGCAGCTGCTGCTGTGCCCTTGCCAGGGGCCGAGGCCATGGGGCAGTGCCCAGAGCAGCCTGTCCTGAGCAGAGCTGTGGGGCCAGAGCCGGCTGGGCTGGGCTGGGGAGAGGCCCTTGGTGCTGCCCAGAGCTCAGGGCAGCTGGCAGAGCTTGCAGGGAGCTGGGCTGGGCTCAGAGAGCCTGGCCCAGAAACCATCAGTGTCCATCTCAGCCTGGCTGAGCGTGCAGGGGCAGGACTCAGGCCAGGCCTTGTGGGGCAGGGCCAGTGCCTGTGCAAGGCACTGAAAACAGGCAAGTGGCCCAGAGAGGAGGCTGCTCTGTGCCATTTGGTGCATGGACAGAGCAGGGAGGGGGCCCAGGACATTTGTCAGCGCCAGCCTCTGTGCCCATGTGTTGGCAGCCCTGGCTGCTGAGCCCAGCTTTGGCCTGGGCCGAGTTTGGCTGTGGCCCAGCTCCATCCTCCTGCAGGGCTCAGGGCCTGTTCCCTGCCATAGCCAGCCCTGACTGCCTCTCTGCTGGCCCAGAGGGCGGCAGAGCCCGGGGCAGGGCTGTCTGTGCAGCCCCACAGGTGCCACGGGCTCTGCAGGAGCTGGCAGAGGCTGCCCAGTAGGGAGGCCATGGGGCACAGAGCCCCAAGGCTGCTGTGGGCACCACAGAACAGGGGCCGTTCCCAGCTGCAATGCTCCTGGCCTGGGCTGGGCCTGCACAGGGGCTGGGCCACCACGGCTGGGCCAGCACAGGGCCACAAAGGGGCCACGCAGCTGCTGCCGGGGCTGACAGCAAGGCCAGGCACACACAAGCAATTGCTGAGCATGGCCTGCACTGGCCAGGCCTGACTGTGCCAAAGGCAGAGTTCAGCTGCCCTTGGGGGCTGCAGCAACAGTGCAGAGCCCAAAGAGCCTCCATGGCTGTGCTGGAGACCAAGGCTGCAGGAGGGAAATGCAAGGCTGCTGAGGGATGGGGAGGGCATTGAATTCCAGCACACACCTCAGCTCTCTGATGATCCCGGCACCATGCTGGGCCCTGTTTCAGACTGGAGCAGAGCAGATGTTGATGGGACAGGAGCCCTGCGGGGCTGTCAGGGACCTGCAGCTTGCAAGGTGCTCTGCTCTCCCTCAGGTGCTCTCTGAGAGTTCCAATCCCAGCTGGGCACATTAGGGCACAAGTTGCACTGCCTGTTCATGGGCACACAACTGATGCCTGCCTGAAAAGGGGCACAAGTTTTAATCCCTATTTATTTTATAATATGGAAGCACATTTTTATTATCTGCGTCATTTAAGACATGACAAAGTTTTCCCACCAGGAACAGCAACTTCCTCGAAGTTTACTGATGGCAGGAAAAGAAATGCTGATCTTCCCTTCTACTTGCATCACCAATATTCTGTTTATCATCTCCCTTTGCCTTCAGATGTTTTCAGCTCTCCTGTTTAAATGGCCATATCTGAGTATATATCTTCACTAGACCAGCTGGATCTTTGTCCTTCCCACTGCTCCCAGGTTTCTTCCACCAGATGCTCTCTGGTCATTCAAGTGCCTTTCAACTGAGAGGACCTTGGCTCTGCACAGGAGAGCTCTTCATCCCCTTTCTCTCTTTTCCTCCATCTGGGAATGTAGAGGGCCCCTGACTTCAGCCTGTGACTCGTGTGTGCAAAGTGTAAATCTGGGCAGAATCGGGGCTGGGAGGGTTTGGGGGGGACCTTTGGATCTGTGCTGGGCACAGAAGGTGTTTTCCATTGCTCTGAGACTGTCTGCTCTGGAAAGTGGGTTTAATATCCAGCAGAGGAATGACTGTTGCATTGATGGAGCTGTGCCTTCCCTTGGCTTTGTTGGCTGACAAGAAATGAACATCCCTCTGTGTCTCGTGCAGCTCCTTCTCCAAGGAAAGCAGATGGGAGTTGGAGCCATGGAGCTGAAAGCTGCAGGTGCAGCCTGGGCTGGAGGGAGCTCAGATTTGCACAAGGCTGCTCTGAGTGCCAGGGCTTGGATGGGGGAAATGGTGGGGTGGGGGTAGGGACAGAGTCTGATTGATTGTCAGCCATGAAGGGTCTTGATTTTCATCTCTATTCAAACTGCATGAGGAGTTACTTGGATTCAGTGTCAACTGGAAATTGCACATATTAATTTACGAACAGGGGAAAAATGAAACAAGACCTAAAATATCTTTTCTCACTGTCTTTTTAAATAGAATCTAATCAGTTTGAATACACTTTTGAAATCTGCCTGATTAACCACAAATTATTTGAACACCTAAATTATTCCCAGAAGCTTGGCTTGTTAAGGTGTTCTGAATGTTAATGAGCCCTGGGACACTGAATTCCTGCTCTGAAGAGCTGAAGGCTGAACAAGCCTCTGGAGCAGGAAAATTCAGCAGCAGCCTCCAAGGTGCTGAGGATGTCAGCAGCCCCCACTGAGGCCATCCCTGCCCAGAAACCGTGGGGGAATGGGCAGACAAGGAGAGCGTCCCTGGGGCTGGGGCTGCACAACTCACAGGCACCAGCGGCTCCAGCTGGGCATTGGAGTGTGGAATATGGCTGGCAAAGCCCTGCCTGGGCTGTGCCAAGCAGGACAGACCAGCCCTGACCCCCATTCCCCAAAAAACTCTCTCAAGGAGACATTTAAAAGGAATTACAATTATTTGTGTAGTCTGAGTTGGATGTACTGGAGAAAAAACAACAAGAGATTCTCAGGAGCTCAAAACAATAAAACAGTCATTTTTGGCATCTTTAGAAAGTCAGAGAAACTTTGGCAAAATGTTTAATATGACATTGTAGGGGTTTTGGTTTTTTAATTTAGGATTTTTATAATTTTGACATTTTAAATAATATATTTATGAGGGTGGATTTTAGTGTCAGTTAATAATTTATGAATTTATTTTGTTGAGAGATAGGATTAGGAAAACAGTAAAGTAGGTCTAAAATTTTAAAAGGGTATAAAGAAAATTTTATTAAAAGTAACTAAAAGAAAAAAACTGGTAAGTAATAAAATAAACATTGTAGAGTCCTTTTTTTCCTTTACAACTTTTTCTTTTTACTGACAATGTAAAGAAACAAAACTTAAAATTTCTAGTTAGTTTGCTATTTCTAGAATAGTCTTTTTTCAGCTTGTTAAGGTTATGGAGATTTTTTTACAAGAGGAAAAAATAGAGTTTTTTGTTGTTCTTATTTTTGTCATGGATAACAGTTGTCTGGGTAACTTTGTTATTGTGTAGTTGGTTTTATTGCTACAAGCTTTTTTACAGCATGTTGATGGGCCATGTAAACTTATGGGGTATTGTTTCAAAGATGAGTTCTTCAAAGGTAAAAGTTTTTATTATTTCCTTATTAAATTATATTTACCTCTGGGAATAGCGATCTTCTCTTGGGGGTACTGGATTACTTTTTTTTTCTGCCTGAACTTTTTATGAAACCACAGTTATTTTATCATTTGTTCATTTTAATATGGAGGTTTTTGTTTTATATTATTTGGAATAATATTTTTAAGTTTTATGTGTTACAAAGAAAAGGAGGTTTTTTGATTATAGTTTATAAGAGGATTTTAGTTTTAAGATTAAGGTATTTTTTCTTCTTTTTGATTGGGTATTTAATTTGTTCTTTGCTGACTTTGATGGTGTAACGGTTTCTTTTAAATGTTTGTATTTTGTTTTTTTCTTTTACTTGAGAGAGGATTGAAGTTGTGAAAGGGTTTACACCTGATCTGCTGGTAACTTGCAGTGGAAGTTGTGGTTGGATTGTATTAGGACTGGCGTTCTGGCTGCTTTTTGTGGTTTTTTGTGTTTAAGTTTTTAGTTGTAGGGTTATTTTGTATGGGTTGTAGGTTATAGGGGTTTTGGTGTTAGTTGTGTTGGGGGGAGGGGACTTGATGGTAATATTTTAATGTTGTGTGACTGGCTTTGTTCTGGTTGGGGTTTTGTAGCCTCTTTTGTTTTCCTGTTTGGTAGTTGTTGGGGTTTGGTTTGGTTTGAATTGGGCTGATGGGGAGGAGAGGCAGCCTGGGGATGGGGGAAGGGGCTCAGCCCACAGCAGGGTTGCTTGGTTTGGTTTGGTTTGGTTTGGTTGAGATGGGGGCCAGGGCCAGGGCTTGCTGCTTCTTTGTTGACTGGAAAAGAAAGAGGAGATTCATGGGATTTTTTGTCTTTAACATTTGTGTTTAACAGAGGCGTGTTCAGTATCTTAGTGGTTTAACAGATTGTCAGTTACACAAAAAGTTTTGTATTGCTTTTTAAAATTCTTCTCATGTCAAACTACGACAGATAATCAGTCAACAAAAAACATTTTTGAAAGCATTGACTTGGCCCATTCAACTTCACAAACTCTAAGCCTGTTCAATTTTAAGTTACTCAACATTTGCAGGAGCACAGAAACAGAAGAAGACACAGAAAGAGAGAAAGGCAAAAAAGATCCAGAGAAGCACATACACAGGTACCAGCTCCTGGATTCCAGCACTGTTCAGATGGAAATTCCAAGAGGAGGTTGGGCCAAGATATGTGCTTGCCTTGTGATCAGCCTTCAATTCCCCTTGGTCATCCTGGGCCTTTCCCCCAGGTGGGACTTGGGCTCATTTTGTCCCTCAGGAGCTGGGCTGGGGCTGCAGAGGTGGCTGTGGAGCATTGCCTGTGCTGTGCCAGGGACTGGCTGACACTGCTGGGCTGGGATAGAGGCTCTGGGGGTACTGGGGTTCCAGGGCAGGGCAAGGCTGGACCTGCCCCTTCCTACCCCTACACATGAAATGTTTCAAGCCAACAATCTCCTCCAGTCTATCAGAATAGGGAATGTTGGAGGTGAAATGCCAATTCTGGCCATGGGTGCCTAGAGGTGCAGGACAGTTCTTTTCCATAGGAAGGAAAGCACAGAGCCTAATGTTTGAAAGGCAGGTGAGAGACTGACTAGGCCAAGGCCAGCCAGACTTGTCAGGAATGGCAGATTTTGTCTGGGAGCAGTCTTTGGATTATGGGAATTTTGGAGGTGGAAGCCCAATCTTGGCCATAGGCACCTGGAGAAGCAGGACAGTTCTTTTCCATGGGAAGGAAAGCATGGAGCCTTCCCCAGTGGTTTGAGGAGAGATGGGAAGTGACCCTTGTGAAACCACTGCAAGACAGACTTCTCCTGGCAATATTCCTATTGGAACAATCACTGGATATAAGGAAATTAGGAGGTGAAATCCCAATTCTGGTCATGGGTGCTTGGAGGAGAAGAGATCATTTCCATAGGAAGGAAAACATGGAGCCCCAGTGTTTCAGCAGCAGAAGAGAAGAGACCCTCAACATGCCAAGGTCAGTTGGACCAGTCAGATGGTCCCTGGGAGGCCAAACCAGCCAGAGCTGTTCTGTGTTCCCTTGCTTTTATGGGGCCCCACAGTGCCATAATGGTGACTTGTTTCCAAGGGGTCCAGCAGTGTCACAATGGTCCCTAGGTTTCATAAGGCCCTGCAGTATCACAATGGTCTCCATGATTCCATGAGTCCCCTCAGTGTCACAATGGCTCCCTGGTTCCATGAGGCTGTGAAGTGTCTTAATGGTCTCCCCATGGTTTCATGAGGCCCTGCAATGTCGTAATGGACCTTTGGCTCCATGGAGTCTCGCAGTGTCACAATGGTCCCAAGGTTTCATAAGTCCCTGCAGTATCACAATGGTCTTCATGATTCCATGAGTCCCCTCAGTGTCACAATGGCTCCCTGGTTCCATGAGGCTGTGAAGTGTCTTAATGGTCTCCCCATGGTTTCATGAGGCCCTGCAATGTCATAATGGACCTTTGGCTCCATGGAGACTCGCAGTGTCACAATGGCCCCTTGGTCCCATGACACCCCAAAGTGTCACAATGGTCTCCATGGTGCCATGAGGCCCCTCAGTGTCGCAATGGACCCTTCATTTGATGGGGCCACACAGTGTCACAATGATCTCTACACTCCATGGAGCCACACAGTGTCAGCACAGTCCCCTTGGTTCCATGGGCCCAGCAATGTCACAGTGCTCTCCATGATTCCATGAGGCCCCACAGTGTCACAATGGTCCCTTGGTTCCATGGGCCCGGTGCTGCTGCATTCCCCCCTCCCCTTCTCAGGCTGCCCTGCCAGCTGAGAAATGCTCCTTGGGCCTCGGCCTTGGCCAACAGCCCCTGGGCTCAGCTCCTCTGCAGCTCATCACAAACACTGTCTGCTCCAGGCACTGCTGCTGCCCAACCAGCTCCTGGTTTCTCTAGGAGCAGCCCTGGGAACTGTTTTTGTTCCCTCAGTGGCACAACATCCCTGTTCTCACACTGCCAAAGAAAGCTGTTGATGCCATGTGCGGCCTGGATGAACCATTGCTGGGACTGAAGCCCCTCTCTTGGGGCCCTACAAACAGCACTCCAAAAGGAGCCCTTGGAGCTCTCCTGGGCCAGCGACTCCCTCTGAGTGGGGCTTCTCCGAGCCGGGAACTCTCCCGTTTGTGCACTCGGGGATCCTGAACAACGACGGAGCCTGGGCCGATCCCCCCACTCCTCCAGGCTCAACCCTTCACCCGCTGGGGAGATGCCAAAGGATCCACAGGGAGCATTGCCTGCCCTCAGGGGAATTGCTCACAGGTGCCTTGCACTGACTCCTTGTGTCTGTGTGCACACAGGAGTGCCTGTGCTGGGGATATGTAGAAGAAATGCTGCTCTCTGAGGGTTTGGAGTGCCTTGGATAGCTGAGTCAGTCAGATATCCAGATATCAGTAAGTAAGGTTAAGTCACAAGGTCTAAGCTAAATTAAATGCTGCTAAGAGTTATTCTTTTGCTAAATTGCTACATTTTTTTTAAGTTATTGGTTAAGTTAAATATTGTTAAGTGTTATTCCTCTGTTAAATTGCTAAGTCATAGGTTATAAGTAAGGTTAAAAAGTGTTAAGTGCTGTTGATTTGCTAAACTTTGATGTTTAGGTATTGGTCACATTTAAGGTGTAATTTAAGTCCTGTTAAGTGTGAGGCCTGTTAAGCCTTTAGGCCATATTCCTTTTATCCTTACCCTCACTTGTGTCACACACACACACAGGGACATTTCTCAGTTAATTTCTGGTTTGATTCCCTGGATTCTGTTTGGTTTTGTTGTTGCTTTGTTTCCCTGGTGTGCCTGAAGTGTCCAGTCAGGAGCAGAGTGGCTCTTGCCAAGGAACTTTGTGCTGCTGTCCCTTAATATTAAATCTGTTTTTTGTTGATCCCTTGCTGGGGATTTTTTCAGCGCTCTCAAGGCCTCGTTGGTAGCAGGGTGAAGGAGCTCTGGCCAAGGCTCTGGCCCTGGGGGACATGGGGACGCTGCCGGAGGGTCCCTGTCCCCCTGTGCCACCCCCAGGGCCCCAGCCCCCCGTCCCCGTGTCAGGCTCTGGGGTCGATCTCGTGGAACATCCTCTGGGGGAGGCTGTGGTGCTGGGGGCGGGGGGACCCGGGGGGACAGGGGACCCTGCTGTGCATGAGCAGGGTTGGACTGCTCTGGGGGGAACTGTGAGGGGGGCCGGGGCAGAGTAACCTCCCCAGTGACCTCACAGAGCCCCAGTGATCTCACACAGCCCCTGTGATGTCACAGGCTACCTGTGATGTCACAATGCCTCCTGTGATGTCCCTAACGACACTGTTATGTCACACAGCCTCCATATGATGTCATTCAGCTGCTGTGTGATGTCACAGGGCATCTTTGTGATGTCAAAGTCACTTTTTGCCGCCACAGCCATGTCTGTGATGTCACAGCCTTCTCTGTGACACCACACAGCTGCTCTGTGATATAATACTCTATGTCACAATCCACCTTCTGATGTCACAGAGCCGCCTTCTATGATGTCACAGCTAGCTTTGTGATGTCACAACCGCCTCAGTGCTTTCACACAGCCCACTCTGTGCTGTCACACAGCCCCTTGCTGACATCCCAGCTGCTCTGTGGCTCTGTGACACAGCCCCAGAGGTGCTGCTGTGACACAGCCCCCTCTGGGACATCCCACAGCCCCTGCCAGTGCTGAGCCCCTGTGAGCTCTGTCTGTGCCCTGCTCGTGTCCCTGAGGGGCCCTGGCAGCATCCCAGCCCAGCCCTGCTGGGCTGTGCACAGGAGCTGCTCCTGGCCAGAGCTGTCTCTCTGCAGCGCTGCCCTTGCCAGGAGCTGCCTCTGGGCCAGGAGCCCGGCCCAGCTCAGCAGCACAGACACAGCACAGGGACTTTAATGATCCTCTGGGGCTTTGGTTCTCTTTACATCAGACTCAGTACCTCAGAGTGTGCTCAATAAACTTCTAAAGAACTCAAAAAGAGATTGAAACACAGAAGTTTTCTTGAAGGGTCAATGGGTCCCATTGAAGGACAGGACTGGGAAAGTGTCCCCAGGTTCCATTTAGAGTAGAACACTGGAGGCAGTGATGACAGGTGGGGACAAGCAAGGGAAAGGTGTCTCTGATTTGCTGAGCAAACCTGCGCCTCTGTCCCTGCAGGCTGTCGGCATCCCCCGGCTGCCTCACCTGGCTGGGCCCTTCCTTTGCTGACAGCTCTGCCTCCTGCCTACCTCTGCCTGCCCACACAAAGCCTTGGGCTGCTCCAGGCTCCTTCCGGGGATGTGCTGCACCACAGCCCATCCCTGGCAGGGAAATTCCTTTCTCCTGGTGTTCAGTTTTGGCCTCCCCAGATGCCCTTGGTATTAATACTTTCTTTCTCTGGCTGTTCTCTACTATGTCAGAAGGATCTACCATTTCAGAAACCACCCTTCCGTCGCTCCCAGGGCTCTCAACTGCTGTCCTCATCTCCACCCCACTGAGCACAGAGCTCCTGTGTCCCTATAGAGTGGTCAAGTGCTTGAGGCCAAGAACGCCTGGAGAAGAGGAACAGTTCTTTTCCATAGGAAGTAAACCACAGAAATCCAGGGTTTTGAAGGCAGATGAGAAGCAGTCACCAGAGGCCAAGGCAAGCCAGACCTGTCTGTCCTTGCAGCTTTTGTCTGAAAGCAATCCTTGGATATCTGGGGAGTTTTGAGGGTGGAATTCCATTTCAGCCATGGACTGGAATGAGAGTTCGGCATAGAAAGAAAAGGGTGGAGTCCCAGTGTTTCAAAGGCTGATTAGAGGCTGCCCTAAGTAGGCCAGGGCCAGCCAGACATTTTGTCAGGGAGGAATCCTTGGACTGATGGAATTTGGGAGGCCAAACCCACTTTTGTCTATGGGCCTCTGGACAAGGACAGTTCTTTTCCATAGGAAGGAAAGTACAGAGCCCCAGTGTTTCAAAGGCAGATGAGAGCTGGCGCTCGGGAAACCATGGGAACATGGACAGTCCTGGCAGCTTTTGTTTGGGAGCTATCCTTGGATATGAGGAATTTTGGAGGCGGATTCTCAATTTTGACCTTGGATGCCTGGACTTGAAAGATGGCCTTTTTCCATGTGAAGGAGAGCACTGCCCCCAGTGTTTTGAAGGCAGATGAGAGGTGGGCCCCAAAAGGCCAAGGCCAGCCAGAGCTGTCTGTCCTGGCAGGTTTCATACAGGAATAATCTTTGGATATAATCAGATTTGGAGGAGGAATCCCAATTTCAGCCGTAAATCCCTGGAGGAGAAGGACAGTTCTTTCCCACAGGAAGGAATGCACAGAACTCCAGGGTTTCAGGGGCTAATGAGAAGTGATCCTCAACACGCCAAGGCCAGCTGAACCAGTCAGGCAACCCAGAGGAGGCCCAGCCAGCCAGACCTGTTCCGTGATCTTGGATCCTTGGATACTTGCAGCATCACAACTGCCCCTTGGTTCCATGAGGCCCTGTAGGATCACAACAGATCTTTGTTTCCATGAGGCCCAGCGATATAACAATGGTTTCCTTGGCTCCACAGTGTCCCTATGGTGTCCTTGCTTCCATGAAGCCTTGCAGTGTCCAAATGGTTTCCTTGTTTCCATGGGGCTGGGCAATGCCACAATGGCCCATTGGCTCCCTGAGGCCTCAGAGTCTCAAAATGGCCCCTTGGTTCTACTGGGTTCCCAGGATCACAATGGCCCCTTGTTTCCACCAGGCCTGCATGTATTACACTGGCCCCTTGCTTCCATGGGGACCCACAGTGTCACAATAGCCCTTTGCTTCCATGAGGCCTTGCAGTGTCACAGTGGTTGCCTTGGTTATACAAGGCCCTGCAGTGTCACAATGACCCCTTGGTTCCAGTGGGTCCCCAAGTGTCATAATGGTCTCCATGGTTCTGTGAGGTCCCACAATGTCACAATGGACTTTTGGTTCCATGAGCTTTTGTACTGCCAACAACGGTCTCCTTGGTAAGATGGTGCCACAAAGTGTGAAAACTGCCCCTTGGCCTTCCAAGACTCCATAGTGTCACAACGGTTCCTTGCTTCCATGAGGCCTTGTAGTGTCACAATGGCCTCTTGGTTCACTGAGGCCTTTGGTGTCACAATAGTCTCCATGATCCCATAATGCCTGCAGTGTCACAACAGACCATTGGGTTCACTGAGCCCCACAGGGTCACTGTGGTCCCCTTGGCTCCACATGGCTCTGAAATGCCACAATGGCCCTTTGGTTTCACAAGGCCTCAAAGTGTAAAAATGGCCTCCATGGTTCCATGAGGCCCTGCTGTGTCACAATGGACCTTTGGTTCCATGAGGCCCCAGAGTGTCATAATGGTATCCTTGGTTCCATTGGACCCTTCATCCCATGGAGACCCACAGAGTTCACTGTAGTCCCCTTGATTCCATGAGGCCCTGCCATGCTATAAATGGCCCCTTGGTTCCAGTGGGTGCCAAAGTGGCGGAACTGTCTCCATTGTTCCATGAGGCTTCTCAAAGTCACTGTGCTCCCCTTGGTTCCACAGGGCCCCACAGTGGAACAATGGACTCTTGGTTCCATGAGGTTCCTCAGTCCCAATGGTCTCCTTGGATCCGCAGTGTCACAGTGTCCCCTTGGCGCCATGTGGCCACACTGTGTCACAATGGCTCATGGTTCCATGAGGCCACACAGTTTAACAAGGGACTCCTTGTTTCATAAGGCCTTGCTGTGTCACAATGGACTTCTGGTTCCATGAGCTTTCACACTGCCCACAGGAGTCTCCTTGGTTCTGCAGTGTCACAATGGTACCTTTGTTCCATGAGGTTCCGCCGTTGAACATGGTCACCTTGGTTCCATGAGGTTCTGCAGTGTCACAATGGACCCATGGTTCCACCAGGCCTTGCTGTGTCAGAATGGCCCCTTGGTTCCAAGAGGCTTCTCAGTGTCACAATGTTCTCCTTGGATCCACAGTATCACAATGGACCATTGGTTCAGTGTGGCCACAATGTGCCAAAATGGATTTTGGTTCCATGGGGTTCTGCTGTGTCACAATGGACCCTTTTCTTCATGAGTTTGCTCAGTGTCAGAGTTGACTCCTTGGTTCTGTGAGGCTCCACTGTCACCAAATCTCCGAAATATCAGAATAAGACTCCTTCACACTAATTTCCAATTTAAGTGGGTATCATTTATTCAGGCCTGAGGTCTAGTGAGGGATAACTCCTAACCTTATGTGGACATGTAAATCTACCAGTGTCACTAAATGTGTATTACAATTTACTGATTACCCTGAAACACACCCCAAGTTCCCAGATTCAGACCTTCTTTTTCTGTCACTGCATTCTTGAGCCAGATGTCTTCATCCTCTCTTCAAACCATTCCTGCTGGGAAAGCAGCCCATCAAAGCCTTGTTCCTGTGCTGAAAGTTCACAGGCACAGTAAAAATTGAATTAACCCTTTTGAATTAAGCTTTTGTTATTGAATTGAATTGAGCTTTTGGTACCAAGTCCAAGGCTTTGTGTGAGCAGGCAGAGGCAGGCAGGAGGCAGAGCTGTCAGCAAAGGAAGGGCCCAGCCAGGTGGGGCAGCCGGGGAATGCCGACAGCCTGCAGGGACAGAGGCGCAAGGCAGGGACACCGTGGGACAGCCTGGGCTGCACAGGGCACAGGGATGGGCAGCAGCTGCAAGACAGCCCTGCCAGAGCCAACTTGGGCAGCACTTTGGCCATGGCTGCTGGCCCTGGGCCTGAGGCCACAAGGGGATAAGTGACCCTTGCAGGCCTGGGGCCTCATTGCCTCCTTGTCCCTGCTCAGCAGCCTGGCAGAAGCCGCCCCATGCTCCTGCCCTTGGCATTGCACATCCCCACATGCCAGTGCCCATCCCAGGAAGAGCCCTGAGCAAGGAGGGAGGGACAAGATCTGCGTGGCCAAGGGCTGGGGCTCAGGCCTTGGCCCTTGGCATTCCTGAAACACATCCAGGTGTGCTCAACACCAGAGACACCTTTGCCTTGTTTGTGCCCAGCTGTCATCACTGCCTCCAGTGTTCTGCTCTGACTGGAACTTGGGGACACTTTCCCAGTGGTGTCCCTCTGTGGGAGCCATTAAAACACCAAGAAAATTTGGAGTCTGAATTTAACTTTGTGTTCTTGAGAAGTTTTTTCAAGACACTCTCAAGGACTGAGTTTGATGTAAACAACACCAAAGCCCTGAGAGGGTCATTAAAGTTTTCCTAGTCCAGTTATGGAGAAAGATTTCAAAGAGCAGTAATAAAAAATACATTCCTATTTTAAAGGGTATCTTTTGTTAAACTTCTCTTTAGAGCAGAGGTGATTGCAGCATTCTGTGATTGATATTGACCCAGGGTCTCTCCTCAGCAGGTCTGACCTGCTCACAGAAGCTGTGCCTTGAGCTCTGACCCAGTGTGGACAACCTTGCTCCACATTGCCCAGCCCCATCCTGTCTGTCCTCACTGCCCTGGGCCCTGCTGTGCTTGCAGAGCTGGCTGCACCCAACCTAAGAGGGGTTTTCCCTTTTTGTACTTTTTGCAGCAATCTCAAACTGCTGAGTTTCCCCAGTGCAAACAGACACACTGCTCAGGTGTGTGCCAGCCCCAGGTGCCACCAAAGGCACTGCAGAGCTGCCCTGGGCCAGCTGTGAAGGTGGATCATCAGCCCAAGCTGCACTGGGCTCCTGCAAGGGGCTGTGGCCATGGGCACTGCACTGACCCCACTGCTAGGTTTGGCTGCCACGGCCACTGAGAGAAATAAACTGTCATTGGAAACACTGGGGAGGACTGGGACATACTGGGGAAGACTGGGGCCATTGCGGAGAAGACTGGGGACACTGGGAAATCCTGTGGAAGACATTGGGATGAACTGGAAGGGACGGGGAATAAAATCAGGTGTATTGGGAGGGACTGGGCTCTACTGGGAGGGACTGGAGGGGCACTGGGTTTGTACTGGGTTCTACTTGGGATGAACTGGGCTGTACTGCGGTTGTATTGGTCTGTACTGGGGAGGAACTGGGCTGTACTGGGAGGGACTGGAGAAGTTGAATGGGCTGTTCCCGTCTCCACCGCCTCCCATTTGCTGAGGCTCCTGCCCATCACCGCCGGCAGCCAATCAGCGCCAGAGATCGGTGTGGGATCTCAGCACATCAGTCCTGATGTGCAGAGTCACCGAGATAACCCTTGGGGGGCTTGGAGGTCCTGGAATGTTGCCAGAAGTGTCTGGTGGCTGGACTTTGATCCTGCACAGAAGACGACACCTGTATGAGGATGGGAGGATCTCACGGGGATAAATGGTGAAGGGATAGGTTAATTATAGTGTGAAACACAGGTTTTAGAATTTCAGTACAGGGAGGTCTAGAGAAACAAGATGGAGGAATTAGGGTTTGTCCTGTCCTTCTTCTTCTTCTTCTTGGCCTCCATCTTCTGTGGTGGTGGTGGCACTTTGGGATTGGTTCTTACTAAAAGTGCACTTGTCAATAAGGATGAAAGGTATTGGGGAAAATAGGTAAATATCTTATACGTAGTTTTGGGTATAAAGATAAGTGACCGCCCCGAGGGCAGTCAGTGTGCTCATGGCTGACATGCTGTGCGGACCTCTGTCGGGCCGAGAGAAAATCTTGTAGATAAAAACTAATAAACACTGAAGACCGAGAAAAAACCTGAAGACTCTTTTCGTCCTTTGGAGCGCAGGCTGTCCCAAGGCCATCCCGAGCCTTTCCAGGCTATCAAAAACAGCCGAGAACGGGACAGATCGGGACTCAGGGACGGCGCCTGCAGTAGCCACAACTCCCGTCATGCCCCACGGCCTGATTGAGCCCCATTGAAGCCGGGACTACAACTCCAATCATACCCCGCGCTCCACAGACCTCCCCCCCCCCCCCCGGCATCCACCTCCCCTTTGTCACTTAAGTGTCCCCCAAACCCTCCAGGATGCCTCAGTGCCCCCTCAGTATCCATTCGGGACCTCCCAAAAGCGTCCCCGGACCCCCTGAGTGCTCCCAACCCCTCAGATGCCTGGTACAGCCAATTCTGGGAATTCATCTCCTCTCCTCCCCCGCGGCCCCAGAGCCCCTCAGAACAGTCCCGCGCCTAGAACCCCTGCCTTGCTCTGAGCCCTAATGAGCCCAGTTAGAGCTCCCTGAGTTCCCCGCAAGTTCTCCCAAACCGTTTACGTTTAGCCGAGTACCTCAAGTCGCGGCTCAGACGCAGAAGTGTCCCCCAGGAGCCTTCCTGGACCCCCAAAAAAAAGCGTTCGAGCCACTTCTGGGACTACGGCTCCCGTCATGCTCCGCGGCTCATGTCCAGCGCTGTTCCTGCCGGGACTTCATCTCCCGTCATGCCCCGCGTTTCCACCGAGAGCCATTGCAGCTGCGCCTTGAACTCCCGTGATGCTCCGCGGCCTCGTTAAACCCTATTAGACCAGCGCCTTCAACTCCCATCACCCCTCGCGCCCCAGAGAGCCCCGCCAGAGCCTCCCAAGTGCTGTCCTGGACCCCGAAGGGCCCCAAATTCCCCTCCCTGACCTCCAAGGGCCCCCCTGGACCCCCAAGTGCTGCCCTGGACCCCAAACTGTCCCTCAGAATCCCTGAGTACCCCTCCAAGTGACCACCCAGCTCCCCCAAGTGTCCTCCAGGCCCTCAAGTTCTCTCTGAATTCCCTCCCCAGACCCAAAACTGCCCCAAAGGTGCCCCAGAAACTTCTCGACGGACCAAAAAGTGGCCCCTTTTACCCTGTCTTTGAAAATGATTAAAAAGATGATAAAAGGATTTAAAATGGGACTAATTAGCATAAAGAAGGAGAAATCAATAGCCACGCTGCTCAATGAATTAATGAAGGGAATTGTGCTACTTAGAACCAATGACCAATAAATTTTTTGCCTGCTAAGAAGGTACGGACTTTATAATATGAATATTAAAATTTTGTAATACAAATATTGAATAATTCTTTTGTAAATAAGAAAAATAATTATAATTTTATTAATTCAGTAAATTTTATTTTTAAGGAGAAATCCATAATTATTTTTATGTTTTGGGATGTCAGTCTGTAAGAGATGGTCCAAAGATCCCTCATCTGCCTCACACCTGCTGTCAAGGATGGAGATTGAAGCCCTCCCCAAGGACTGAGACTGAGACCCTTCAAATTCTAACCCAGGGGTGCTGGCCTGACTGGAGCGGGATGTCTGCCATGGGAAGCGGGATGTTTCCCATAGGAACCAGTCCTGAAACAACGTGCCCCGCTCACTGCTGGCACCGGTTTGTGCTGTTCAGAACTGGGCTGTCTGTACCTGTTCCAAATGGATTTATTCTCCACTGTTCCCTCCATGTGCCGTCCTGCTCCCCTCCCGGCGGTACATTATAAAAGAGCCCTGAGTTAACCAAAGGCTTTGAGACTCTCCATGATGTGACCAGACGGATCTGTTGGCCGGACCACGAGGATTTCATCTCTCTGTTGGCAGCTATTCCCCCCCTCCTTTTCGCTGTCTCTCTGTCCTTTATTTCCTTTCTGATCCTTCTGTTGCACCTGCTGTGGGTACTCAATAAAAGGTGCATGTGTTTTGGTTAATATTGAAAGTCCCCTGCTGTGTGTCTTTGCACCCTGAGATCAGTGAAACGAACCATCGTGACCCCCCTTGTACCAGGGGATGGTGACACGGCCTGACAGGGTTGCTGCCCACAGCATGTGAACGTGATCTTCTTGGCGGCGGCTGCACTGGTTCATCTGCTCTTGCTTTCTGGTCTCCCTATCCCAGATTTACCTATGGCACCTGCTTTTCTTATATTCTGGTTCTCTGCAGTTCCTTCAATAGTCAGCCCTTCTTAAGTTCACTCTTGGAATCGGGGATTATCACCTCCCCATCATAGCAAGTGCATTCGAATGCACTTGAATGCATTTTGCCTGCATTCAAAATATGGTCCCTGTTTTTGATTTACTGTGGAATCTGTGTTTGTATTTTTTACCTCTGTCAAGGCTGGGATTGAAGGTACTTGAGATGATATTTGGCATTCAGATTCAGCTGTTTTTTGTTTCTCATCAGTGACACAGCCTCACAACCATGAGTTCTGCAGCCTTTCATCTAAGGCACAAAATGGCTTCCTATCTCTTGTTAGAAGGCCTGGATGGTACCAAGGAGACCATGGTGATACTGGGGATCCAAGGAGACCGTGGTGACACCATGGACACTCATGGAACCATGGGCATTGTGACACAGCAGGGCTTCATGGAACCAAGGCGTCAATTGTGACTCTACCAAACCTCGTGGAACCAAGGGCCCATTGTGACACTGAAGAACTTCAAGGAACCAAGAGTCTCTTGTTACACAGGGGGTACTCATGAAACCATGGAGACCATTTTGAAACTTCAAGGTCTGATGGAACCAAAGCGTCATTCTGGCACTTCTGAGCCTTGTAAGCAAAGGGACCACAGTGACACAGTGGGGCTCTGTGGAACCAAGGGGCCGTGGTGACACTGTGAAGTGTCATTGAACCAACTGTCCATGGTGACACTGCAGGGCCTGATGGAATCATGGACACCATTGTGACACTGCAGGGCGTCATGGAAGCAAGGGGCCATTGTCACACTCTGGGCCTCTTGGGATCCAAGGGCAGTTGTGATGCCATGGAAATTATGGCAACTGTGGCACCATGAAACTAAGGAGACCATTGTGACCCTAAAGGACCCCATGGAACTAAGGATTCATGGAACAGTGCAGGACACATGGAACCGAGGGGCCATTGTGAAGCTGTAGAACCAAAAGAGCCCATTGTGACACTGTGGGCCCCCATGGATCCAAAGGTCCATTTTGACATTGCAGGGCCTCATGGAATCCTGGAGACCACTGTGAAACTTTGGGGCCTTGTTGAATTAAGTGGCCCTGCAGGGACTGATGGAACCAATGAGACCCCATAGAACCAAGGGTCCATTGTGACCCTGTGGTACCAAGGTGTTGTGGGTTGACCCAGGTCCAATGCCAGGCATCCATGTGGGCTGCTCACTCACTCCCCTCTGCAGCTGGACAAAGAGAATTTAATAAAGGGTTTATGGGTTGAGATAAGGACTGGGCGAGATCACTCATCAAATACTGTCCTGGAAAAACAGGCTTAGCTTAGAGATGTGAAATTCATTTATTACTGACAAAGTCAGAGCAGGAAAAGGGGAAATAAAATAAGACCCCCAACTCTCTCCTTCCAGCTCTACCTCCCACCCCAGCAGTGCAGGGAGACAGGGAATGGGGGTTATGGTCAGTTTGTTAGCATTCAAAAACACATAATCACGGAGCGATTATATGCGGTGCTTTTTATTAAGAGCTCTGGGAATCAGGGTATATTCAATCCAAATCTGACTCGGACCATACATCCGAAATTATCATGTTTTATACTCTATCGTTACATAACTTTCATGTTAATTATTAAACTTATATTGTTCTATTGTATAAATAAATTTAGCCCCTCTCTGAATTTCCAACATAGTTTCTCATTATTCTTCTTATGGTTATATAATAATTACATTTAATTACTAAACAATCATCACATCTAACAATTATATAATTTATCATACTGCTTACGCAGGTGCAGTTGATCTGGGAAAGCACAAAGCCTAACATTTTAGATTCTATCTTTAACTTTTTCCAGGGTTCCACTATCATTCTCCCCCCTTTGAAAGCATTTTCACTTCACTATAGGTGTAAATGTTTTCACTTGATACAGTCCTTTATTCCTCAGTGTCCTGGTTTAGGGCAAATTTGTTAAAGAATCTGCAAAGGAGGGCCCCTCCAGAAAGCAAAACCCACACGGCCCCTCCCCCCAACCGGTTTGGGAAAAAATTCCTCGGAGAGAAGTGGAAAGAACCTGTTTATTTGACTGGCACAGCACCCCCCGCACACAAAATGAACAATACCAGCTGACACCACTCTGAGAAAGATGACAAAATCAGAAAGTCTCTTTCGGGGTGGTTGCTCTGCTCTCAGTCCCTCCGGCGCTGGGCCAGCTGCTGCAGCCAAACCTTCGGTGTTCCCGGGTCCCAGTCCGGAGCAGGTTCGAGATGGTCACAGGAACAGGAGAGGAGAAACAGTCCGGGAAGGAATTTGGACTGTTTAGCTAAACTAGCTAATAAGCAGAAGCAAAAGCGAGAGCAGAAGCAAGAGCAGAAAAGCAAGCAAGCAAAAGCAGCGAGCTGCGAGCTAGAAGTGAAAACAGCCCTATGTACTGCCTTGTCTCTGTGTCCTGATAAGGGAAACCCAAACAAAACTTCCACTTTTCAGAGCCAGTCTTAAAGGCACAGAACGGATGAATGGGGATACAAGCATCATAACGTCACCCCAGGACATTCCACCCCTTATCCCCATATCATCAACATATTACAACACATCATGCATTATTCACACAAAGTTTCCATCTGTTTCCCCAAAATTACAAGCAATACCCATCATGCCTTCATCATATCCCCACACTGGACCACTGAATCCAGGCCCTATATTACAGAGCTGCAGGATCCCCCCTTTTCACTTTAGTAACTTAAAGCTCCATCTATCACTTGCTCAGACCTTCGACACTTACACATTTCCTTCTCCATCTTCCACTTGCCCAGACCTTCAACTCTTACACATTTCCTTCTATCTCATGTCTGTATGGTTTAATGTACAGACAATGGCAGTAACATCCAATGAACAGTGATATTGCATATCATTCTATCCCACAATCAGATCTCCCTGAGGTACACATCATGTTGTTCCATCTCTTTGCATTATCCACCACGTGCAACCTGGTCCCTGAGCAAAGACAACCCCACGAATGGGTTTGTCTCTACTCGAGGCAGAGTTGATCCATACAGTCTTCCCTAACAAACCTCTGATATGTACCACTGGGACTTTGTCTCCTTCTATTACATTCAGGGACTCAGACTGGGCAGGACCTGCTCGGTTGGTGGAACCTCGGGTGTTGACTAACCAGGTGGCCTTTGCTAAATGCTGCTCCCAATTCTTGAAAGATCCCCCACCCAAAGCTTTCAACTGGATTTTTAGTAGTCCATTGTACCTCTCCACTTTCCCTGCAGCTGGTGCACGGTAGGGGATATGGTACACCCACTCAATGCCATGTTCCCTAGCCCAGGTGTTGATAAGGCTGTTCTTGAAATGAGTCCCGTTGTCTGACTCGATCCTCTCAGGGGTGCCATGTCTCCACAGGACTTGCTTTTCAAGGCCCAGGATGGTGTTCCGGGCTGTGGCATGAGACACAGGGTAGGTTTCCAACCATCCAGTGGTGGCTTCCACCATGGTCAGCACGTAGCGCTTGCCCTGGCGTGTCTGGGGCAGTGTGATGTAGTCAATCTGCCAGGCCTCCCCATACTTGTACTTGGACCACCGCTCACCGTACCAGAGGGGCTTCACTCGCTTGGCCTGCTTGATGGCAGCACACGTCTCACAGTCATGGATAACCTGAGAAATACTGTCCATGGTTAGATCCACCCCTCGGTCTCGTGCCCATTTATAGGTGGCATCTCTGCCCTGGTGGCCTGAGGCATCATGGGCCCATCTAGCTAGGAATAACTCTCCCTTATGTTCCCAATCTAGGTCTATTTTGGACACCCCTATCTTTGCAGCTTGGTCTACCTGCTCATTGTTCTGGTGCTCCTCATTGGCCCTACTCTTGGGTACATGGGCATCTACATGGCGGACTTTCACAGGTAGCCTCCCTACCCTGGTAGCAATGTCTTTCCACTCATCAGCAGCCCAAATTGGTTTCCCTCTACGTTGCCAGTTAGCCTTTTTCCACCTCTCCAGCCATCCCCACAGAGCATTGGCTACCATCCATGAATCAGTGTAGAGGTAGAGCTTTGGCCACTTCTCTCTCAGCAATGTCCAGGGCCAGTTGAATAGCTTTGAGTTCTGCAAGTTGGCTTGATCCACCTTCTCCTTCGGTAGCTTGTGCAACCTGTCGTGTGAGGCTCCATACGGCTGCTTTCCACTTCCGGTTCATCCCTACGATGCGACAGGAACCGCCAGTGAAAAGAGCGTAGCGTGTTTCCTCTGGTGGAAGTTGGTTATAGGGAGGGGCCTCTTCAGCACGTGTCACTGGTTCTTGTTCCTCTTCATCTGTGACACCAAAATCCTCACCTTCGGGCCAATTTGTAATGACCTCCAAAATCCCAGGGCGATTCAGTTTACCTATATGGGCGCGCTGAGTGATGAGAGCAATCCACTTGCTCCATGTAGCACTGGTGGCATGGTGAGTGGAAGGAACTTTGCCTTTGAACATCCACCCCAGCACTGGTAGTCGGGGTGCCAGGAGGAGTTGTGCTTCAGTGCCTATTACCTCCGAGGCAGCCTGGACTCCTTCATAGGCAGCCAGGATTTCTTTCTCTGTTGGAGTATAGTTGGCTTCAGACCCTCTGTAGCTTCGACTCCAAAATCCCAGTGGTCGAACCCGAGTCTCCTCAGGCACCTTCTGCCAAAGGCTCCAGGACAAGCCATGGTTCCCGGCTGCAGAGTAGAGCATGTTCTTTACCTCTGGTCCTGTCCTGACCGGGCCAAGGGCTACTGCATGGGCAATCTCCTGCTTGATCTGGACAAAGGCTTGTTGCTGCTCAGGGCCCCACTGGAACTTGTTCTTCTTGCGGGTGACCAGGTAAAGAGGGCTCACGATCAGACTGTACTCAGGAATATGCATCCTCCAAAAACCTATTGCACCCAAGAAAGCTTGTGTCTCTTTCTTATTGGTGGGTGGAGACATTGCTGTGATCTTGTTGATGACATCTGTAGGAATCTGACGCCGTCCATCTTGCCACTTCACTCCCAGGAATTGAATCTCACGAGCCGGCCCCTTTACTTTACTCTTTTTAATGGCGAAACCAGCTCCCAGGAGGATCTGGATGATTTCCTTCCCTTTCTCGAACACTTCCGCAGCTGTGTTCCCCCACACAATGATGTCATCAATATACTGCAGATGTTCTGGAGCCTCACCCCTTTCTAATGCAGTCTGGATCAGTCCATGGCAGATGGTGGGGCTGTGCTTCCACCCCTGGGGCAGTCGGTTCCAGGTGTACTGCACTCCCCTCCATGTGAAGGCAAACTGAGGCCTGCATTCTGCTGCCAGAGGAATGGAGAAAAATGCATTGGCAATGTCTATAGTGGCATACCACTTTGCTACCTTGGACTCTAGCTCATACTGGAGCTCTAATATGTCTGGCCCGGCAGCACTCAGTGGTGGAGTCACTTCATTCAATGCACGGTAGTCCACAGTCAATCTCCATTCTCCTTCAGATTTTCGCACAGGCCAAATGGGGCTGTTGAAGGGTGAGTGGGTCTTGCTGACCACCCCTTGGCTCTCCAGCTCTCGGATCATCTTATGGATGGGGATCACGGCATCTCGAGTGGTCCTATACTGCCGTCGATGCACTATGGAAGTGGCAATTGGCACTTGTTGCTCTTCTCCCGTCAGGCATCCTACTGCAGATGGATTCTCAGACAACCCAGGCAAGGTGTTCAATTGCTGGATGCCCTCTGTCTCTACAGCAGCTATTCCAGATGCCCATCTGAGTCCTTTTGGATCATTGAAGTACCCACTCCAAAGGTAGTCTATGCCCAAAATACATGGGGCCTCTGGGCCAGTCACAATAGGATGCTTCTTCCACTCATTTCCCGTTAGGCTCACATCAGCTTCCACCAAAGTGAAATCCTGGGATCCTCCTGTCACACCAGCAATAGAAACAGACTCTGTCCCCACATGTCTTGATGGGATTAATGTGCATTGCGCACCAGTATCGACCAAAGCTTTGTACTCTTGTGGTTCCGATGTGCCAGGCCAACGAATCCACATAGACCAGAAAACACGATTTTCCCTGGCCTCTACCTGGCTAGAGGCAGGGCCCCTCTAAGCCTGGTTATCCTTCTTTCCCTGGGCGTATGTTTTGGATGTTCCTTCGAGAGGATCAGACATGTCATCATCATCATACCTGGCCGGTCGGCTACGGGCAACTGGAGCTGCTTTCCTCCTGGTGGCTTCCTTCAGTTCACGCACCCGTCGTGCCAGAACAGCAGTAGGTTTCCTATGCCACCTTCTCATGTTCTCCCCACAATCACACAGGTAGAACCACAGCTCAGCTCGCGGGGTGTACCTTCTCTCGCCATCTGGGAAACGTCTGCCTTGGAGACCAGAACCTCGGATCTGTACTGCTGAAATTTGGAGAAGGTCTTCTTTAATCTCCTCTCTAAGCTTCTTATGGTTCTCCTCTATCTTATCCTCTAAGTTCTGCAGATGTGTTTCTACCGCTGCGATTCTGGCATGTGTCGGGCCATGTACAGCATCTGCATATGCTCAGAGCTTCCTTGCCATGTCAAGCACAGTCTTATCCCTCTCATCCCTCTTCATGATGGCTAAGGAAGAAGCATATTCGTGTGGCCCAAGTCGTACGAGTTTTCGCCACATCACAGACTGGTGCATGGTACTAAGTCTGGGTTCCTGGTTGTTACATCATCTGAGAAGATAATTTCTGCCACAGCCATTTCTCTTAAGTGTTGGATCCCTTGCTCTATTGTCTTCCACTGAGTTTGCTGCATATAGAGATCTTCTGCACACAGGTATCTTTCTGCTACGCTTCTTAGGACCCGTTCCCAGAGGCTGTGAGGGTTAGCCCCCCTCATCATTCCTTGGTCTATGACAGTATCCTGTGACAGGGATCCCAAATGCCTGGCTTCAGTGCCATCCAGAATTGTAGCCTCGCCTGCAGCATCCCAGAGACGGACCAGCCAACTAATTATGGATTCATCAGACCTTCGAGTGTAATCCTTCCGTAGGCCACGAAGGTCCTTCAGGGAAAAGGACTCATCTGATCTTGCACCTGCTGCTTTGACTCCTGATTTTATGTCAGGAGGCATTGAGGTTCCTTCTCTTTCATCATCATCATCATCATCATCCCCTGGTCGATTGGTCTTGTCCGTGCATTTCCCACTTCTAGTGCTGGTAGCAACAGCCATGGGTTTAGATGCTGGCTTCGAGCCTGGAGTGTTAGCTGCAGCCTGAGTCACCGGGACAGTTGCTGATTTATCTCCCTGCCCCCCTGCCTCTGTCTGCTGCCCGACAGTATCTAGCAGTGTGCGATAAGCATATTCCAGGGCCCAGCTCACTGCAATGACCTTCCTCTCCTTAGGCTCATCCTGGTACTTCTCTTTCAGATATTTCCCTACCTCAGCTGGATTCTGAATTTGTTCATGGGGAAAATCCCAGACTATAGGGTCAGAGAATTCCTTCAGGATTTGGCCCATATCCTCCCATTTCCCACACCACTTAGGATTTTCCACACCAGGGTCTACTCCTGAGTCAGGGGTCTCATCAGCCCGCCTAGAAATCTCAGCCCTCATTCTAGAGAAGCAGCAGGCTGTATAGAGGAAGGTTATCAGATTGGATACCAGGAAGATGGTCTCTTTAACATTGAGGGGAAACTGAACATCCTTCACTAGTGATGCAACTGATTCATAGGAGAACGAGGAAAGCAGAGGCTGAAAAACCTCACTCCCTCCTGCTCCTCCTGCAACAAACTGGATGCATAACCATAGGCATGAACCATTCATACCTGGAGCAGACACTAGCATGTTTATAAACTTCTTGCACATTATTGCCACCAAGCCCAGCAGGATAGCTACTCTGGTCACTGCCCCTCTGATGTAAAAACTACGTATTAGGGGCAATACTAAAGCTATTTCTGGATAAGAAAATAAACCTAGGGACCAGAGAGGTATTAAAATCTCAAAAAACCCTAGGGACCAGAAATGCATGCAAAACTTCACCCCAATAGACATTATCAATTCAAAAACCATGGCTATTAGCTGATTTAAACGAACACAGAGTAATAGCAACCAAAATGCAGTCAAAACAGGGTTTTTCCACTCTCTCTCGAGCCTCACGTTTGGGCATCGATATTTTGTCCTGGTTTAGGGCAAATTTGTTAAAGAATCTGCAAAGGAGGGCCCCTCCAGAAAGCAAAACCCACACGGCCCCTCCCCCCAACCGGTTCGGGAAAAAATTCCTCGGAGAGAAGTGGAAAGAACCTGTTTATTTGACTGGCACAGCACCCCCCACACACAAAATGAACAATACCAGCTGACACCACTCTGAGAAAGATGACAAAATCAGAAAGTCTCTTTCGGGGTGGTTGCTCTGCTCTCAGTCCCTCCGGCGCTGGGCCAGCTGCTGCAGCCAAACCTTCGGTGTTCCCGGGTCCCAGTCCGGAGCAGGTTCGAGATGGTCACAGGAACAGGAGAGGAGAAACAGTCCGGGAAGGAATTTGGACTGTTTAGCTAAACTAGCTAATAAGCAGAAGCAAAAGCGAGAGCAGAAGCAAGAGCAGAAAAGCAAGCAAGCAAAAGCAGCGAGCTGCGAGCTAGAAGTGAAAACAGCCCTATGTACTGCCTTGTCTCTGTGTCCTGATAAGGGAAACCCAAACAAAACTTCCACTTTTCAGAGCCAGTCTTAAAGGCACAGAACGGATGAATGGGGATACAAGCATCATAACGTCACCCCAGGACCCCAGGACCCCAGAACTGAGTTCGCACTTGGTTCTTCAAATCCAGGGTTGATGTAAACGTTTTCGTGGATGCTGTTACGAACTGGAGAACCAGAAGGTGGTGGGCATGGATCTCGTGTTAGTGCCTTTATTATCCTCTGGTTCCAGGATGTTTTCTTCTGTATCTCTCCCTTTAAGATGCTGTAAACTAACCAAATTGCTAAGATTACAATTAGTAAGATTATCACACTCTCAATGATAGATTTAATCCATGAACTCACATTCCACCCTAATCCTTTAAAGATTTTTCCTAACCAGCTTGTAGCCAAATCCTTTTGCTCTTCTTGTGCTTCATGCTCTATTTGTTTCAACTGATTGATGTCATATTCTACATCTGCAGTTACATTTGGGATATAAATGCAGCAATGATCAACTTGTCCCTTTAAAAATCCACATACTCCATGGTCTTTCAGGAGTAACATATCTAGGGCCAATCGATTTTGTAAAGTCATTTTTGTGGTGGCTTGTAATTGTATATTTAATTCTTTAAATCCTTCCTGGGTGACTCTTGCCAGTCTACCTACCTGACCTGTAAGTTTGTACAGCATCTCTCTGCTCTTATAGTTTGCTATAGGACCAAGCAATGACTCTAGGGCCCATCCAAATTTCACTCCACTAGAGGGTTCTTGCCAAGTGTCATCTGGATTTTCATTGTCTAGAACTTCTCGTCTTGCTCTTATCTGCAGAAGTTCATGTTTTCCATTAAATGGGGACTTTTTCCAAATTGGACATAAGGTTGGGAGGCCTAAAGTAATCTCCTTTACTTTTCCGTCTACAGGCAGATGTGTTGTCCAGGTACCATCACTTGCTGCCCATACAAATTGTCCTGGACCTCGGATTGTAATCCTGGTACACCCTATAATTACTTTATAATTCACTCTGCCTTGTTTATGTTTGATCCCTCTGCAAGCACAACCAATTTGTAGGGCTATTGCCAGGGGTGGCATCTGTTTTATCTCTTCATCATCTGAAGTGCAGTCGTAAGTTTTATTACATGCCCACCAACTTACTTTGTCTGCCCTCGTTCTGCTACTAGTGTCAGTGTTCGTTATTGCTGGATCTGTTTCATTCTCAGGGCCTTCCCGCTTAATACACCAAGGGGTGTTTGCCATATATTGGAATCTTTGAAGAATACTCACAGACCACGCACTGTCCCAAGGCTCTATTTGATCTTTCTTATCCTTGGCCTCACATTCCCATACCAGAGTTGTTTCTGTAACTTGCCTCGATTCGGGTACCAGTTTACATGTAATTGTTTCGTTCCTTTGTATTTCAGGTAGTTTTGATGTTATGATTCCCCAATTTACTGGGTCTCCTGCTGCCTTTGGTATTGGCAGACAGGCAGTTATTCGGCTGGTGTTTTGCATTTTGGCAAAATCTTTGACTAATCCGATCATTACATTCTCAGCCCGAACTGCATTAGAGACCTTTATCACCTGTGTTTCCGTTTGTACCTCTCTCTTCATTCTAGAATGGAGAGTGGTTAGTTGATCATTTTGCTTTCCACATCCCAAAGATATTAATAACCATAACGTTAGCACAATTACTGATAGCATTCTGAGAGCAATTAAACACGTCTTATCTGCAGCCTTTGTTCATTCCAGAGTTTATACAGTCTGTGATCCAGGATGGACTTTCTTCACTCGGGTATAGTGGATCCAGGGTTCCACGCCGGCTACTTTGACTGCTGTAAAGGTGGTCAGTAGTACCTGATGGGGTCCACTCCACTTTTCTTTCAGCGGTTCCTCGTTCCAGTTCTTGATGTACACCTCATCTCCTGGATGTATGTTATGGACTGGGTTCTCGAGAGTCACTGGTCTATTCCACACGAGGATACTCCGGAGCCGAGCTAAAGTTTTCCCAAGAGACAGAACATAATTATACACTTCCTGCTTTCCTGTGACATGTACATTAGGGTTAGGCTCAGGAGATTCATATGGTTTCCCATACAATATCTCATAAGGACTGACTGACATCCCACTCCTAGGCTTTATCCGCATCCTCAACAGTGCTATTGGCAAAGCCTGGGGCCACTGCAATTTGGCTTCTTGGCATATTTTACTGATTTGCCTTTTTAGTGTCTGATTCATCCTCTCTACCTGTCCACTTGACTGGGGTCTCCACGGTGTGTGGAGGTCCCAATTTATCCCCAGCAATCTACTTACCTCTCTTACTACTGTAGCTATGAAATGGGGTCCCCTATCTGATGATACCCCTAGGGGTACCCCAAACCTGGGAATAATCTCCTGTAGTAACCACTTAACTGTTTCCTTTGCTTGGTTCGTGCGACAGGGAAGGGCTTCTGGCCACCCAGAGAATGTGTCAACCCCCACTAGCAGGTATTTGTATCCTCGAGTCCTTGGTAGTTCTATAAAATCTACCTGCCAATAGTCTCCTGGCTCTATTCCTATCCGAATTCTTCCTAGCTGTGCCTGTCGCCTGGCCACTGGGTTGTTTTTCAAGCAGATATCACATTTGGACATTACTGATTTTGCCATTGTTAACATCCGTACTGAAATTAAACTCTGCTTTAGCAATTTTACCAATGCCTCTGCTCCCCAGTGACATTCGTTATGTTTAATTTGTAGAACTTCTCTCATTATCAAGGGGGGTACCACTATTTGTCCTTGTGCAGTTACATACCATCCCTCTGAATTCTTTTGTGCATTTAGCAAACGTGCCAGTCTCTCATTTTCTACTGAATATTTTGGTTTTGGAGGCAAATTGAATTGGGATACATTAAGCTTCAAAGGTATCAATGCCATTGTTGTTTGTACCTCTCGAGCAACCTTTTGGGCTGCCCAGTCTGCCTTTCGATTTCCCTCACAGATTTTGGATTTTCCTGATTGGTGTGCTTTGCAGTGTATGATTGCTACTTGTTCAGGTTTTTGTACTGCCTTTATCAATTGCAGGACTGCATCCTGATGTTTAATGTGCGTACCCCGAGAAGATAACAGTCCTCTTTCTTTCCACAGTGCTCCGTGTGCATGCACCACTCCAAAAGCATATTTTGAGTCAGTCCTGATATTTACCTTTTTCCCTTCACTTAATTCTAGTGCCCTGGTTAAAGCAACCAGTTCTGCCTTCTGGGCAGATGTATTTGGTGGTAATGCCTTTGCCTCCACTACTGTATTGACTGTTGTTACCGCATATCCAGCGTATCTGGTTCCGTTTTCCACGAAGCTGCTCCCATCTGTAAACAGCTCCCACTCCGGCTGCTCTAGTGGGACGTCTTTCAGGTCTTCTCTTGCTGAATAGGTGTACTCTATTACTTCCACACAGTCGTGTTCTAATGGGCCTTCTTCAGTTGTGGTACCTAGGAACACAGCTGGATTCAAAAGGTTAGTTGTTTTTAATGTGACATCATCCTGCTCAGTCAGGACTACCTGGAATTTCATCATCCTGCTGGGAGATAGCCAATGGCCCCCCTTTTGTTCTAAGACAGTGGTTACCATGTGTGGTACATAGACATCTATGTGCCTTCCCATAGTAAGTTTCCTGGCTTCTTGTATCAGGATCACAGTAGCTGCGACTGTCCGCAGACATGGGGGCCACCCGGCACTTATGTTGTCGAGTTGTTTGGAAAAGTAGCCCACCGGCCTTTTCCAGCTTTCCAGACGTTGTGTCAGGACTCCTAGTGCTAGGCGCAGCCTTTCATGTACAAACAGCTGAAAATCTTTAGACAGATCAGGTAACCCTAGTGCTGGAGCAGTTGTCAGTGCTTCCTTTAATTTTAGGAAGTCTTCTTTCTGTGGTTTGCCCCAGGTGAATGGCTGTGTCTTCTGAGCTTCATACAGGGGTTTCGCAATCAGTCCATAGTCCATGATCCACAGGCGACACCATCCTGCCATCCCGAGGAAGACTCGCAGCTCATGTAAATTCTGGGGCTCTGGAATAGCCCAAATAGCTTGGATACGATTAGTACCTAGTTTTCGTTGCCCTTGTGAAATTTCACATCCCAGGTAAATCACAGTCTGTTGTGCGATTTGTGCCTTTCCTCTGGATACTTTATAGCCTCCCATTCCCAGTGAATTTAAAATCTCAATGGTTACCTTTATACAGGTTGCCCTTTCTTCTGTAGCTATTAGTATATCATCAACATACTGCAACAATAAGTATTGGTCTCTTGGTACTTGCCCATTTTCAGTCCAAATCTCCAGTTCCTTTGCCAGTTGGTTTCCAAATAGGGTGGGCGAGTTCTTGTAGCCTTGTGGTAATCGTGTCCAGGTGAGCTGGGTCTTTCTTCCGTTCCCTGGGTTTTCCCACTCAAAGGCAAACAGTTTCCTACTTTCTTTGTCAAGGGGGATGCAGAAAAAGGCATCTTTTAAATCAATTACGGTAAACCATTTATATATCTCCTTTACGGATGTTCGCAATGTATAAGGATTTGTTACCACTGGATAAATGTCCTTTGTTATTTTATTTATTGCTCTCAAATCCTGCACTAATCTATATTCACCATTTGGCTTCTTTACTGGAAATATTGGTGTATTAAATTCTGATTCACATTCTTCTAAAATCTGGTATTTCAAGAATTTCTCAATAATCTTTACTATTCCTTACCGTGCTTCTGGTTTTATGGGATATTTTTTGACTTGTACTGCCCTTGACCCTTCTTTAAACTCTACATGCACTGGTTGTGCCAATTTAGATTTCCCTGGTATATCTGTCTCCCATACAGAGGGAATCACTGCATCTTCTACCCCCCTAGGGATAGAGGGGACATGTTTTTCTTTGATCATTAATATCTGTCCTGTCTTTGATTCAGGTATTTTCATTATAAGCTCTCCATTTTCAAAGGTTATTACCGCATCAAGTTTTGCTAGCAAATCTCTCCCTAAAAGCGGAATTGGACACTCAGGTACATATAAAAATTCGTGTGTATAATCTTGTTTCCAAAACACAAATTTAGGGGTTGCAGGAAAGGCCGTTTTTCCTCTTTCCCTGTAGTGCCAACTATTGTCGTTTCCTTGTCCCCAATTTGTCCTTCCAAATCATTCAATACAGAAAAACTAGCTCCCGTATCTATTAGAAATCTGACCTCTTTATGCCCTAACTGTATATTTACAACAGGTTCCTTAACTTATTCTACGTCTAGTCAGCTGGTATACTCCCCTATTGAAGTGAAGGGGAGAACGACCATCCTGGTAATGCATCGAACTCCAACTTTATTGATCAATCAATCACCTTAAATAACAGTGCTAACGAACGCCATGAATATTCTGTAACCCAGATTCGTGATAGGCTAACAAAGAAACTTCTAACCACTCCCTTTGTTTTAGAATACCTACAATTGTTTGTTAAAAACAGAAACCAAAACAGAAACCAGAAACTAAAACAGAAACCAGTGTTCCCAAAACTTCTACATCTGTTCTCAGGATGGCAGGCCTTCCCAGAGACGGTGTTCTGCTTATTATGGGAAGACAATCTGAGAACTCCATTGTTTATAGAATGATGCCTAAGAGAGTCTAATTGTTTATACAAATCAGAAGGCTGAGAACTGTTAGAAACTGCTTTTACTTTTCCCTCTTACTTTTCTCTCAATTGTATGTCTCATGGCCTTTTCTTTAAGTCATTCCTGAAAAACTCTCCAACATTTCCCCTGTTTTTTTCTTTGAGAGAAAAGTGGTTAGGTTGCCAGGTTTTCTCTACCATCCTACCAACCATCTTTTTGAATGCAACAAGGTAAGATAATGGTGAAGTTTTTCCTCATAGAAACTCTTGTGGAGGAGGCATTACCAGATGTCAAGAGAAGTGCAGACCCCGCTCTGCCAGGGCTCAGCTGCACCAAAGGCCTGAGGATAAACAGGACACTTAGTGTCAGAAATGTGATCCTGTGGAGAAGGATCAGAACCAGTGCTCAGAGGTGGAATAATGATAACTTGCCTCAATAACAAGATCCACCCTGCGCCTGGGCTGGTATTCCATTCCAGGCTCTATCTTCACAAATTAAAATATCCCTGTGGGTAATTTCCTAGGTGTCATAATAGTAGAGCCTTTACACTGGTTATGAAGTTGTTTAGACACTATTTCCAGGTTTAGAGATGAATCCAGAGTAGCCCATGTCTGTTTATGCTGACTCATCCTTTGGAAATTAGAGTAATCAAAGCTGAACTGCAATTATTTAATGCTTGATTGGGATCTCTTCTTATAGGGCCTACAACAGAATGTTGTGTTAAAGGCACCAGTTTTCTACATCTTATTGAGGCTATATATGATGTACTTTGAGCTTTAACCCCTTTTCAAAATACACTGTACCTCCCACTGATAATAAGCTAAGATTTTTGCTCATGAGATTTATAAAGGTCTGAAGCTGAAGCAGTGTTTAGCTCTGTCTCATTCCGTAGTGCCTGCTCCCAATTATGTTTCCAGATGTGCCTATAATTACAGGTGTGGCACCATAAATGAAAAAGTAACAACTGATCACAACCCCCACAACACAGTGCAACCCAAGCAGCACAATTTGGGCTGTGACATTCAAGACAGTCCTCTTTTGCCAGTCCTCGTATATGTAAAGATGATAATGATTCAATAATGTCAATCAGTTCTCTGGTCGTCCGGCAACGGCGTGTTACGGCCTTATCAGGCATTGCACGACAGGTGGTAATTGGACTAAGAAAAGAAAGCTGTTAGCTGTTTTCATTCATGCAACCTGGAGAGACGTAAACAAGCCTGAAAATGATTCTTTCTGTCCTTGAAGTTATCACATCCACCTTTTTTCATGAGCTTCTCAGAAATGTTCAAAGTCAGTTTTCAGTTAGTAATCCTTTAGTCATTTGGCTCAAATGGCATCAACTGGGAGATTCTCAGTCCTTTGTTAATTTGGAGTGGTGGAAAGTAGTATGCATTTAAGGCACTTAAAATATTTAACTTAACGGACTTATTTGCAAATCATGTAAAATCACTTAAATCTAATTCAAACTTAACAGAATCTAACTTAACTTACTTAATAATACTTAACAAAATTTAATTTTCTTTAAATCTCACACAACTCAAACCTATATATAATTTAAACTTAGAAGACCTCGAACCCAACCGAAAACAAGCTTAACAAATTTAACCTTAACATTTAATGGCACTTAATTGATAACTTAACTTAAACTACTTAATAGCAAATAAAACTTACTATAGGAATAATATATAGCATTTACTATAACTTACTTACAGGCCTGATTCTAAAATATTAAGCTAAAATAACTTTCTTCACGTGTTTGCTATAGGATTTTTATACTTAAATGCACTTAAACACAATTCATTTAAGGTGCACCTGTGAAAAAATTCTTTTGAATTCAGTGTTTGCTTTTACATCTATCACATCTAAACAAAGCTTAAAGAATACAAAAAACACACTCATTACATCTCACTCATACAATCAATCCAACACATCTCAACATTTTTAAACTTTTCAAAACACAGCTTTAAAGTCTAATGTTCCACCGGCCCAGCCATCCGGGCTTCTGATGTTCAAAGTCTCTGGTAATACAGATGTTTCCAAGACAGCATAACCAATGCCGAGCCAAATCGACCGAAATTTGACTCTCGCATTCATTTACGCTGATTTCTGCTTTACAGTCTGTGCTGGGGAGAACAAAAGATCTTTACTAACTTAGGTGAAAAACATCCTGACAGCAATAGTCCTTGGTGTCGCTTGTTTAGTTTCACTAATCTTTTAATTGCAATAGGAATCTTTTCTTTTGTTGTCAAGAGTCACGATTATTACGGCTGTTAGATCTCAAACTGTAGCTCCTGCCGGCTACGGGGCGGAGGGAGAAGCGCTCCCGCTCGAAAAAGCACTCTGAAGTCGGAATCCGCTAAGGAGTGCGCAGGACAAAAACTATCAATGCACAGCATGATTGCTCCTCCATCACCTGCTCTCTGATGTCCAGTCACTGTTCCCAAGCAGCAACTGGCCGCCCGTGGACATCTGGCCCCCAGTTCACACATGAGGGCGATGCGGCTCCGGTCGCTCCCCCCGCGGCGCTCTTTGTTCACTTCCGGCGCGGCTCTCGTGGTGGCGCGGCTTGGTTTCTGCGGCGGCGGCTCCCCTCCCGCGGCGGCGGCTTTTGATCTTCCCGCCGCTGCCTCCGGCGCGCCCGTGCCGAGTTCGGAGTAGCACAGCACTGCAACTCCACCATAAATCACCGAATTCACACATTTCCGTTAATTTGTAAACCATATGGAAAATCCCTTTACCGTAACTATAAGTCCAAAGTCCTGTTAAATCCTTCTACTAATTCATCTCTGCTTTGCGCTGCGGGTCACTCCCTTCGCGGCGGTTCAGCTTTGCCCGCGGTGGCTCCCTTTGGTGTCGGGTTGAAGGCAGGAAAAGGTACCGATGATGCAGCGATGACTTCTGTTGGTGCTTGGCATTCCCGGCGCAAGCGGCCCGTGCCTTCGCAGCATTTCGTGCGGCCCTCTTTATTTGATGCTGCAAACGCAGCGGACGCTTGAAGAGGTGCAAAAGCGGCTAACACCTGACTCTGAGAGGACCTTGCCTGCTTTCGAAAACCTATTCCTATCTGCTTAAGTGCATCTACCACAAAAGCTTGCTGCCTGGTAAGAATAAGAGCCATCCCCTCTAATGCTTCCTCGATAGTCCAATCCGCACCTAAAGCATTAAGTATGTTTCTAGTAGCAGAATTACAATTTTGAAGGACACACTGCCTGAGTAGGACCTCGCGCAAATATTCTGGCACGCCTGCTCTCTTAATTGCAGCCGCAGCTCTACCAACAAAAGCATCAAATGTCTCATCTTTGCCTTGCTTAATTCCCATATACACTGGTATCCCTCCTGGTTCCTTTACCTTATCTATCGCGAGTCTGACTAACCGCATTGCCTCCCGGCACTTTTCTTGGCCTATTAAGGCTTGTGCTTCAGTACGAAGAAAAGGTCCCAGCCCCATAAGCTCATTAATAGTGATACCATGCAAGGGATCCCCCGGCTGTCTTTGAACTACCACACACTCACTAACAAGTATCCGCCAATGATCATTAAACAGCAATTGTTGATGGTGGGTAAAGATTAATTTAACTATGCCAAGACAATCATTAACGAGGAGGATACTGGTGTTAAAAATATAATCGAGCATTTGCTTAGCTGGTTCACTCTTAAAGCCAAACTGACTAACAGTAGCTCGCAACTGAGATAACAATTCCCAGTCAAGAGCACTAATTGCGGCTTGAATTCCTCCACCAGCCTGAGGGTTAAAGACAACTGGACAAGCCAATTCTCGAGCCGAACTTATCAGCTCTTGATCTCCCCTGTCAATTGCATCTTTGGCCAGGGCAGCCCACGCGTCCCGTCTTTCCCTCGCAATCGCCGCCACCAAGTCGTTTTCCGACCCAGGGACCGGCTGATTGCTTGTCGGGAACGGAGTACACGTATCTGGCCCCAGCTGCTGAGATGCAGCAGGAACAGGAGAGTCAGAGGTGCTCTGTGTAGCCTGCGGCAAAGCAGACAACAAGGCACCCCGCGGAGCTTGGCTCGTTAGGGGGGGCTGCGAAGCGGGTACTAAAGCAGTCTGCGTAGCCTGGTTTGTAGGCTGGCTCGTAGCCGGGCTTGTAGCCTGGCCCGTTAAGGGGGGCTGCGCGGCGGGCAGCGAGGCGGTCTGCGCCTGGCTCATAGTGTGACTCATAGCCTGGCTTTCCGAGGGAGGCGGTGAAGCAGGTAATAAAACTGTCCGCGTCGCGGGGCCAAGAGGAATTCCCGCGTTCTTATCAAATTCCCTATCTTGATCGCATTCTTTGTTACGGTCGTAAGCGGCAGTAGCCTGGTGAGCAGCCCTTTTTTCAGCTTGAATCCGCAACAGTTCGGTGTTAACGACCCGCCATAATTTACCCCACTTCTTAGCAGTTTTATCATCATCTAACGTAGCCTGCCACAATAAATCACCAAATCTACACCACTCCAACAATTCCTGAACTGTGTAAGGATTTATAAAGATCCCCCTTTCTAGGCCATAAGTGAAAAGGCCTGGTAACTCTTTCTGTAAATCTATTCCCTTAATTTGCCGTTTTTGCAAAAGGGTAATAAAAAGTTCATATGCGGCTTGCCTTTCCATACCTATGTGCGCACGTTGCAGCTCTTCAAATCAAGGTCGCGGCCGCATGTCTCGGACGAGCCTATCTGTATAGTCGCTCGCAGCGCGGCGCGGGCCGGCGGGTTACCCTCCGCTTTGTCTTCCGCGCTTCTTCGCCGTTCCGGCTGCAGTTTCGATCTTACGGAACCCGAACCTGTCTTCACTTCGCGTGGCGTTCGCTTCCCCGTGGTGTTCGCTATCACGGTCGGAGGTCACCATATATTGAAGTGAAGGGGAGAACGACCATCCTGGTAATGCATCGAACTCCAACTTTATTGATCAATCAATCACCTTAAATAACAGTGCTAACGAACGCCATGAATATTCTGTAACCCAGATTCGTGATAGGCTAACAAAGAAACTTCTAACCACTCCCTTTGTTTTAGAATACCTACAATTGTTTGTTAAAAACAGAAACCAAAACAGAAACCAGAAACTAAAACAGAAACCAGTGTTCCCAAAACTTCTACATCTGTTCTCAGGATGGCAGGCCTTCCCAGAGACGGTGTTCTGCTTATTATGGGAAGACAATCTGAGAACTCCATTGTTTATAGAATGATGCCTAAGAGAGTCTAATTGTTTATACAAATCAGAAGGCTGAGAACTGTTAGAAACTGCTTTTACTTTTCCCTCTTACTTTTCTCTCAATTGTATGTCTCATGGCCTTTTCTTTAAGTCATTCCTGAAAAACTCTCCAACACTCCCCCAGGACCATCTCCTTGGTAGCCTGCTGGAACTGATTGCCCTGGTCAAACTGGTTATTCAGGCTTGGGCAATTTCGCTTCCAATGCCCCTCCTGCTTACAATACGCACACTGATTCAGGCTTAACCCCTGGGTAACTGGTCTCCTACCCCGACCATTCCTGTTACGCCCCCTGAAATTTGGGTTCCCTCTCCCCTGTATTACTGCCAAAAGATTCTGCTGCTGCCTTTTACTAGCTTCTTTTTCCTGATTGTTATATACCTTCCAGGCGACCTCGAGTTACTTATCCAAATTCCTTAATTCTTCCCCTTCAAATTTTTGCAATTTTCTACGAATGTCATCCTGTGATTGGCCCAATAATATGAGAGCAAGCTGAACCTTTGCTTGCTCTGTATCCATTTGGAGGTCTGTATAGTTCCTTGCTACCTCCTTAAGCCTCTCCAAAAATGCAGTGCAGCCTTCTTTTCCTGTCGAACTTCATATAGTTTGGACCAATTTATAGTTTTGGGCACAGCATTCTGAACTCCTATTTGGATCCACTCTTGATATTTCCGTAACCTCCTCATATCGCACAATAAATTAGGGTCCCCAATTTGGATCCTCAATTGGGAAATTCAGATCTAAATTCCCTGTTACCAGCCCATTTCTAATATCCTCTCTTGCCCTCTCTTTGGCTGCCTTAAGTACCATTTCTTTTTCAGTAGAATCCATCAGAGTATCTAATATCACTTGTATATCATCCCAGTCAGGATTTTGCGTTTTCATAACCATTTTTACTACACATGCAACTTTATCAGGATTTTCTCTATAAGTTCCGGCTGACTGTTTCCAAATTACCAAGTCTGCCGGGGAAAAAGGCACTTTTACAAATACTGGCCCTTCCACTCCTACACCTTGTCGCAAGGGGGCAATCACAGTCTGTTTTTGTTTCCTTATGCCATCTCTACGCACAACTGGAGCAAGCTTTGCCCGACCCCGGGTTCTATGGGCTATTGGGGTCACTGATTCATTACCATTGCTATCTTTTTCACTCGCATACCTCTTTCCCCTTTCTATCACAGTTAGGTTTTGCTCATCTTCCGAGGAAGAGGGATCGGGTGATGATGGGAGAGGAGGATAAAGAGGGAAAGGTGTACTAGATGAAACAGGTTCAGGGGTAGGTGGGTGAGGAGCAGGTAGTGGGATAGGGACAGATGAAACAGGTGGGATAGGGTTAGGTTCTCTTGTTCCTATTGGAGCTATTTGTAAATCAATATCTGTATAATTTTCTCTACTCAAGCTTTCTCTTAACGCCAAGTGTTCTAAACAACGTTCCTCACAAACCCCACACTTTGCAGATGTTTTAACCGTTAATAATCCATATTCATTCTGCCATTCTGGCTTTCCCCGTAAGTAGAAAAACAGATCAACATATGGGACTTCATCCCATTTTCCTTCTTGTTTACAAAACGACATTACTGCGAAATAGTGTTATATTGCAGAGTACCATATTTTGGCCATTTTTCACCGTTCTCCAAGGCATATTCTGGCCACCATGAATTACAATAATCAATCAACTTAGTTTTACGTAATCCTTCCCCAAAGTTACCTTGTTTCCAATGTGCTAATAAGCACCCCAAAGGAGAATTTTGCGGGATAGGGGTGTTACTGTCCAAAATCCCTTTAAGTTTCTCCATTTCAAAAATACCACAAATGCCGAACCCGCAACGCTTTCGCGATTGTCTTACAGAACGGCGCCTAGGCTTACACCAACAGGAATTCCTTTAGCGCAACCAAGTGTAGCTTTCGCTGCGTCTTATTGGCAGGCACCCAAACCAAAGTAAAAAAGCACCTTACCTTTCTCCCGGGGACGTTTGTGAGCGGCGGAAGCGGTCGCGGCCGATGGGCTCCCCGAGAATCCCTCAGTGCCGGCTGGAGCGTGATCGAGTTGCGAACTCGCTCAGCAGCACTCACAAGGGTCCCTTCTGGGTTCGCCAAAATGTTAGCGTTCAAAAACACATAATCACGGAGCGATTATATGCGGTGCTTTTTATTAAGAGCTCTGGGAATCGGGGTATATTCAACCCAAATCTGACTCGGACCATACATCCGAAATGATCATGTTTTATACTCTATCGTTACATAACTTTCATGTTAATTATTAAACTTATATTGTTCTATTGTATAAATAAATTTAGCCCCTCTCTGAATTTCCAACATAGTTTCTCATTATTCTTCTTATGGTTATATAATAATTACATTTAATTACTAAACAATCATCACATCTAACAATTATATAATTTATCATACTGCTTACGCAGGTGCAGTTGATCTGGGAAAGCACAAAGCCTAACATTTTAGATTCTATCTTTAACTTTTTCCAGGGTTCCACTATCAAGTTCATCACCCATGGCTTCTGCCCCTGCTCAGGGAGAGGAGTGGTTCCCCTGCTGCACCGTGGGTCCCTCCCAAGGGAGACAGTTCTGCAGGAGCTTCTCCCATGTGAGTCCATTTCAGGGGCAACAGCCCTCTGCAAACTGCTGCAGTGTGAGTCCATGCCAGGGACAACAGTCCTTCCCAAACTGCTGCAGCATGGGTCACTCTTCCAGGGGGTGCGTTCCTCCAGGGACAGACTGCTCCAGCCTGGGAGCAGGGCCCCTCTCTCCATGGCTCTCCTGCAGGGTGCCTGGGTCTCCAGTGCCTGGAGCACCTCCTGCCCCTCCTTCTGCACTGACCTTGATGTCTGCAGAGTTATTCTTCTCACATGTTCTCCCTCTGCTCTCTTCTGACTGCAGTTAAAACTGCGCCACAATCTCTATTTTGATTTCTTTTTAAATCTGTTATCACAGAGGCATTACCACCATTTGTAACTGGCCCAGCCTTTGCCAGCAGCAGGTCCATCTTTGAAGCCACCAGGAATTGGCTGTGCCAGACACGGTGGAAGCTTCCAGCAGCTTCTCACAGGAGCCATCCCTGTGCCCCCCTGTGAAATACAAAGCTGTGTTTCGTGCCAGGTACATACAGGCAACGTGTGTATTTGTGATTGTGGTATGTGTGGAGACAGACCATAGGACAGGTATAAAGACAAATTCTAATAATTACTGAGGAAAGCAAAGCATTGAAGAAGGCCTTTGAACCCATCTTTTGTTTGTAATTAACCTTTATAAGTCTTAAGTTGATTTAGGAGAATTTGAATTAAAGCTTTTAGGATGTTGCTTTTTGACAGGAACTTCATGCTTGTAGCTAAGCCTGAAAGAGTTTTGCAATAATAACCTGTTGAAGTATAATTTTAGAATATTGCTTGTAGTAAGGATCTTTGAAACTATAGCTTTACAATATATAAAAAGAAACATGCTTATCTCACACTAACAAAACAGTTAAAAGCAGCTTGAGAGAGGAAGATGAACATCAACTCAAGGATTAATAGTTTCAGCCAAGGGAAGCTGGACATCACTGTTATGAGATTTATAGTCTCTGCAATTAAAAGGTGGACCCACATCTTGAATCTGGACCACACCATCTGGGAGATTTCTTCCTTCTTTCAGAAACTGAACCACCAGCTACTGGGGATACTCCTTTCCGGAATACATCCTGAGAAAAATTAAATCACAATAGGTATGGAATTGGGAATAGAAAACTTGGGAATAGAAACTTCTGAGAAAGCTGATGAGTACCCCTATAAATACCTGTAACCATCAACTATCGGTGTGCAGTTGGAGGGAACACTTCCCCCACTGTACCCAGCGCTCTATTGCTCATACTTTACCATATTAATTAATGACTTGATTGCTGCTTGAATATTGGCCCAGTCAAGCTTCTCATTTTTAACACCCCTGTGGTGGGAGCTGGGAAAGAAGAAGGGGACGCTGGCCTTTCCCTCAGGGGAGGCACGGCTCATTTGCTAACAGCCAGGACCTCCCAGCTGAAAACTTTCAAACTCAGTGTTTTTCTGGGACACAACATTTTTCACAGGCTGATTCACGTTTGGTCAGGGGCTTCTCGCTGGGATTTGGGGTGCCTGACATCCCTCACGTGTGCCAGTGGCGTGGGGGATTTGGCTTCCAGAGGTGCTGCCTCTGGCCACAAGCCTGGAGGGGATGGGAGTGATGTTGAGGAGCAGGAAACAGGAACACGGGAATTTGAATCGCGGTGTTGGTGGGGGGAGGGGATGGGGCATGGACAGTGAGCATCGCTCACTTTTTCTGGGGAAAGAAGACCCGCAGATCCAGGATGGAGATCCCTGGGAAAGCTTCTCCTTCCCAGCCACCAGTGTGCACTGGTGGTTCTGGGGGGACAGGGAAAAAGCGTTCGGTCACTCCTACTGCCAAGGCACTGGCAGCACGGTGGGGGTGGGCTGTGAGAACAAAGACCCTGCCCTGCAGGCCAGGTCTGGGCTGTTTGGCCTGCCCACTGCTGGGTTTGGGGGCTGTGATCCCCCACCTGGACCCGGGGCACTGTTCTGTGGAAGTTGGGCAGAGCTATCAGCTCAAAGTACTGGAAAGCCACGAGTCAGACTCAGCCCAAGTGATTCATTTAAGGACAGTGCCCAAGGCATTCCAGAATTTTTCTCAATATTGTTTGATAAATATCAATGGATTTCTTTTAATAGTAGTAGTGATTTTTCTTCAGCAGTTCTTTGTTTCAGGATTCTGCAAGTCTGTTTCATGACCAAAAGGGACCTTCAGGGATGTCAAAGATCAACACCTTCAGTGACTGGGATTGTACTGGGATGCTACGGGGATCATACTGGGAGCAGCTGGGCCCATGCCGGGGCAGACTGCGATCACACTGAGGGAGACTGGGATCATACTGGGATCATACTGGGATGGAGTAGGAGCCTGCAGGGGGCAATTGAGACGATATTGGGGACAGATGGGATATACTGGGAGTGACTGGGATCATTCTGAGGGTGACCAGGAGCAGCTGTGAGCAACTGGGATCATGCAAGGAGCAACTGGTAGGAAATGGGAGTGACTGGGTGCATGCTAGGGTGATTGGAAGCAACTGGGCTTATACTGGGATGAACTGGTACCATGCTGGAGGTGACTGGGATCATACTGGCAGTGAGTGCCACTGCACTGAGGCTGACTGGGAGTGGTTGTGAGCAAATGGGATCATGCTGGAAGGAACTGGGAGTGACTGGGAATGTGCTGGAAGGAACTGGGGTACACTGGGACATACTGGGAGTGACTGGAAAAAAAGTGAGGGTGAAAGGGAACAACTGGGATCATGTGGGGCACAACTGGTTCATACTGGCAGTGACTGGGAGCACACTGGGATCATCTCTGGATCATACTGGGAGGGACTGGACTAATACTGGGAGTGACTGAGAGTGACTGGGATCACACCCTGCACATCATCCCCCATACTGGGGGTGACTGGGAGCAACTGGGAGCAACTGGGAGCAAATGGCATCATACTGGGACTGGCTGGGTTGATCTAGCTGGAGGCAGCTGGGACCATACTGGGAGAGATTGGAAGGAACTGGGATTATACTGGGACCACACTGGGAGTGCTGGCATGTGACAAGGATCATATTGGAGCTTCCTAGGCTCCTATTGGTGTTGAAAGGGAGCAACTGGGATCACACTTTGGGCTACTGGGAGCAACTGAGAGAAACTGGGATCATGCTGCAAGCAAACTGGAGGAACTGGCAATGACTGGATGCACGCTGGAGGCAACTGGGAGATACTGGGTGTGACTGAGATCATACTGGGATAACAAGCACATTCCTGGGATCACTGTGTCTGGGAAGGACCATGGACATGCTGAGGTCAACTGGGATGTACTGGGAGTGTCTGTAATCATATGGGGAATGACTGGGAACAAGAGGGACCATGCTGGGGAGAACTGGGACCATGGTGGGGGCAACTGGGAGTGAGTGGGAGTGACTGGGTCTACACTGGGGGCAACTGGGCATCATGCCGGCAGGGACTGGGATCACATGGGGAGTGACTGGGACTATAGAAGGGACAGCAGTGTTCAACTAGGATCACACTGGGAGGAACAGGGAGCAATTGGAACCATGCTGGGGGCAACTGGGATCATACTGTGTCATACTTGGAGCAACTGGGACTGCACTGAGGGTGACTCGGAGTGGCTGTGAGTAACTGGGATCAGGCTGGAAGCAACTGAGGACAACTGGGACTAACTGGGAACCTGCTGGGAGGAACTGGAATATGCTGGGAGTGATTGAAACCACAGTGGGGGTAAATGGGAGCAACTGGAACCCCCCTGGATGATAATGGGAGCAGCTCTACCCATGCTGGGGTCATACTGGAACTGACAGGCATCATACTGGGAGTGACTTGAAAAGCATTAGGAGTATCTGAGAGTGACTGGGATCCTACTGGAACCAGACTGGGAGTGACTGGAAAGGTGCTGGCCATGACTGGAATGATGCTGGAGGTGACTGGGAGCAACTGGGCCCACACTGGGAGTGACAGGGAGTCACTCTGAGCATGACTGGAATCATACTGGGAGGATCTGGGAGTGACTGGAGCCATACTGGGGGTGGTTGTAACCATACTGGTGTGGACTGGGTGCAACTGGGATCATCCTGGGAGCCACTGGGATTACAGCAGGTGAGAATGGATCCTGACTAGGGGGTACTGGAAGCTACTGGGCCCATGTCGAGAGGAAAATGTGGCACATTGGGAGCAACTGGGATCAACTGGAAGGTACTGGAACCATCCTGAGGGGACTAAGAACACAACTGGTGCAACTGGGCGTGAGACTCTGTCCAAAATTTCCCTCATCTGCCTCACGATCATCATTGGGGACCACTGAAGAAAAGACGCCCCTGTCTTAAATCTCTGGCCCTGTAGGAGAAAGTCACATGCTAAGGGCCCCGAGACCTGAGAGCATTGCTAAGCTATTGTTTCACAGGTGTGCTTACTGTATGCTACACTGAGCTCAATGAAAAGAAGAGAAAGACATTCTGCCCTTTTTGCAACAATAGCTCTGGGATTTTCTCCCGCCTCTCGGCCTGGCCAGACTTCTCCTGAGTTTTGGGTGGTCCTCCAAAGAAGACCCTTCTTGCTCATTTGCAATCACCGTGACAGACAAACTGAGATGTAAGAAGCCTCTTCACCAGAGAAAAAGCGAGTCATGAAATGCCTATGTGAGAAGAACCCCTCTCACACTTTCCAAGGACTGGGACTGAAACCCAGGGGAGGTGTGTGGGAAAGGCAAGCTAACCAAAGCAAGATGGATGTTGCAGGTGTGAGCATTGGACCACAAAGACAATGGCTCTCGCCCACTGCTAAGAATATGGACTGTGTGTACCCTTCTCTAAATACCATTCTTTCCCCCAAAGATACAATAGACTACCTCTGATTCAATTTAAAGATCTATTCCCCTTCCCCCATCAAAAAAGAGTGTAACTAGAGTCCAAATGGACTGCACCTCTGAGATCTCCCTGGACGTGACCTGGTGAACTGTGGGATCTCAGTCTCTCAGAACTGGGGCGCAGGGTGAACCAGACCGCCCCTGGGGGGCTCGGGAGTCCTGGAATGTTGCCAGAAATGTCTGGTGGCTGGACTTTGATCCCACATGGGAGATGACATCAGTATGAGGACGGGAGGATTTCACTGGGGTGAATGGTGAAGGGATAAGTTAATTGGAGTGTGAGATACAGGGTTTAAGATCCCTGTACAGGGGGGTCTAGAGAGGCAAGATGGAGGTACTGGGGCGTGCCCTTCTCCTTCTTCTTCTTCCTCTAGGCCTCCATCTTCTGTGGTGGAGTTGGCACTCCAGGATTGGACCTTACTAGGGGAACACTGGTTAATAAGAGTAGAGGGTATTGGAGAAAAATGATAAATATTGTATACGTAACTCTGGGTATAAAGATAGGTGGCCGCCCCAGGGGCTCTCAGAGTGTGTGCCCATGGCTGACTGCTGAGCAGAACTCTGTCAGGCCAAGAGAAAATCTTTTAGATAAGCAATTAATAAACACCGAGACCGAGAAAAAATCTGAAGTTTCCTCTCGTCCTTTCGAACCCGGGGGGCCCAAGGCCATCCTTGGGCTTTTCCCAGACCATCCAGACAGCACCAAAATCCAACAACTGGCGTCCGCTGTGCGGGCTATCTCCCACCAAACCTTTCGGGGGGGGGGAAAAGCCCTGAAGAGCTGAAGAGCCAAGAGAACAGCACTGATAACTCCAGAGGAGAGAAGCCTGAAGAAAGAAAGAAGAAAAAGAAAAAACCGGCCGGGAGAAGCTGCAAAAATCAGCAGTCACTGAGAAATCCCATCTCTCAGCTTCTGCTGAAGACAGCTCGTAGCAGAGCGGCCTGGACTGGGACCAGAAAGGCGCCTCTAATCCATCTCTTGTAATCTGCTGGACGGAGAACAGGAGCCTCCAGACCACTCTGACGACAGATTCGGTAAGAAGGCCAAAATAATACTATGGGGGCCTCACTCTCCCAAGAACAACGGGAAATCTTATCCACCTTACAAAGTGTAGCAGAATTATATACAGAAGGGATCCCAAAGAAAGAATTAAAACAGCTGTTATTATGGGCAAGGCTTAATTATCCACTTGCAGAGACATATCTGCTGTTCGAAGTGGGGTTTTGGCAAGAAATTAATAGGCATTTATATATTTTAGCAACAAAAAAAGATGAGACAGCGTTAAAGCTACTCTCGCCGGCAAGAATCATGTTACAAGGTATCTCAGTGCAGTCTAAAAGACTGGAAAAGCAGCGAGAAGCTGAGGTACCCTCAGAGAAGGGGGCGGAGCGGCAAAGCTCCGGGAAAAAATTGCTCTGGCTTTAAAAAGCCAGGGGGAAAGGGCTCTCGAAAAAAGAGAGCGGGAAAAAATATTAAAACCCCCGATCAAAAAATGCAACAAACCCCAAGGGCATCCTGAAACTCCAGAGAGTGTGGAGGAGTCAGGAGCAGAAGGGGGGGAGCAGGAAGATAAGGGATCGGGGGGGGGGCCTGTTCGCGGTGAAAGCGGCGACGCGGCGGCGGCGGCAAGCGCGGGCAGCGCGGGTGAAGATGAGGAGACGCGCGCGGAGGGCGAAACTCGCAAAAACCGGGGTATAGACTCACACGCGAGCGCGGAAGGCGGGCTGAGGGAAAATGTGCAGGCTCAAAGGGCCGCCGCGGCGAGACGCAGGAGGCGCGTGGTTGTGACGTCAGATCCGGTGCGACGGTCAGCTCGAATCGCGGGGAGAGCCCGAGTACCGGCGGGAGAGGCGAACACAACGTCAGAGGAGGAGGGGTCGGACTCTGGGACAGACCGAGGGGCGGGAACCTCGGAGGTGAAACAGGGGGAAGACGATGACGTCAGCTTGGGGGACACAGGAAGCAGCTCGGAGAGTACGCATGCGCAGAAAGTAAGACGCGGGCGGACCCGAGCCCGGTCCCCTGTGACGTCGCGGGTGAGGAGGGGCCGTGTTAGGGATTCTACGTCCCGGGGCTCCACACCGTCTCCAGATCTGGCGCCTTTGGTTCAGAGCCTCGGAGTCCCAGTCCCTTCCCCTCACGGGGGACGCCGAGCAGGAAGAGGAAGTGGGGCAGTCGAGATCGCTCCGTCATCCGAGCCAGGGAGGCCGGTGACAGCGCCACCTAGTGGCAGGAGGGCAGAAGTGCATGACATGCCGAGTCGGCTCGGCGGAGCCACAGCGCCATCTCGTGGCGAGACTGCAACAATGCAGCAATTTTTTCCAACAATATATAAAAAGAAAAGCACCTCGAAGAAGACAATGTTAACACAACAAAGGGATTATCCATCCTCGGAACCTGATCCACCGATCGTGAGACATTTTCTAAACAACACACAGGCAAAGCTAAAGGGAGATCCTTTGGTTTTGGTCAGAAACCCAGAAACAGGTCAAATAGAGGGTCCTTTCAAACTAATCTCTTGGGGAAAGGGTTTCGCTTGTATCTCCACAGATCGAGGTCTGAAGTGGGTGTCGGTGCGGCATGTGAAGCCATTCCGAACGCGAGAGCACGAGAACGCTGATCCAAGAAACAAAGAGACGAGTACTCAGACAGAAGTCGAGACTCAGACTGCGAAAAACGATCCAGAAGAGAAATAAAAAAGAAACTAAGGACCTTGGGGGGTTTTTCACACAGAAGCGAAGTAATGGGTTTCATGATGCTTATGTGCATCGTTCTTTCATTCATTGCAGTAAGCAGTGGGGGAGATTTACCTGTTAGTCAACCAAGGCAAAATGTATGGGAGGCTTTAGCTCGGGCAGCGAATTTAGATAGTATCTGCCTGACACATTCAAGACCAGGTAAACCGTTTTCAGCATGCATGGTTGGATTGCCAGTGGACCAATGGCCAGTTCCAGGGCACTCTGCAATTAACATTTCGCAGGTCATTAAAAATCCTATAAAAGAGTGGTGTGCTTGGACACACCTGCTTCCTGTGGCTTTTACAGAACCTCAGGAATTGGAGATTTTTGGGTCCATGACAATGAGACTCTGCATGCAGTTTGAGGCTCCAAAAGACACAAAGGCGAAAACTATTGATTTAACTCCCACTCATGAATTTTATAAGAATGCCTCAGCTTGGTGTAAATATACAAAGAGAACTACCAAAGGATCGATCCAAGTTCCGGTGCAATTGCCGCGGGGTCTGTTCTTGATTTGCGGGGAAAGAATTTGGCACGGCATTCCTGCTAATGCCACGGGAGGTCCATGCAGCATTGGGGAAATTTCAATGCTATCGCCTGATTTGAACATGTTAAGAGAGGAAAGGCACAGAGAAAAAAGATCAATACAGCAATATGCGGCAGATTGCAATGATGAAATGTTTTCTTGGGACAAGAAAACGAGTATTGCTACAGCAATCTTCTCACCTCAGACAGCATCGGGGGTGGCCTTGACTCAGATCGACTGCATGGGTTGTTGGTTGAGCAAACATGCGCGGTCTGTGTCTGTCACATTGGATGACATGTTAAAAGACGTCAGTAGTGTGAGACAGGCGACTCTTCAAAATAGAGCAGCAATCGATTATCTATTGCTCGCTCATGGACATGGGTGTGAAGAGTTCGAGGGGATGTGCTGCATGAATCTCTCAGATCATTCAAAGTCAATTCATGAAAATATCAAAAATATAAAGGACAGCATAAATAAGCTTGGCGAGATCACAGGATCATGGATCGATCAACTGGCAGAATTCTTTGACATCTCTCCCATTTGGAGAGGAATCTTAAAAATAGGGTTTTATGTTTTAATAGTTCTCCTAGTCCTCATACTTGTTGTCCCATGCATATTTGCATGTTTAAAACATGCAATGAATCGGATGGCGAAAAAGATCTTTTTGGTGCAAACAGAAGGGGGAGATGTGGGATCTCAGTCTCTCAGAACTGGGGCGCAGGGTGAACCAGACCGCCCCTGGGGGGCTCGGGAGTCCTGGAATGTTGCCAGAAATGTCTGGTGGCTGGACTTTGATCCCACATGGGAGATGACATCAGTATGAGGACGGGAGGATTTCACTGGGGTGAATGGTGAAGGGATAAGTTAATTGGAGTGTGAGATACAGGGTTTAAGATTTCTGTACAGGGGGGTCTAGAGAGGCAAGATGGAGGTACTGGGGCGTGCCCTTCTCCTTCTTCTTCTTCCTCTAGGCCTCCATCTTCTGTGGTGGAGTTGGCACTCCAGGATTGGACCTTACTAGGGGAACACTGGTTAATAAGAGTAGAGGGTATTGGAGAAAAATGATAAATATTGTATACATAACTCCGGGTATAAAGATAGGTGGCCGCCCCAGGGGCTCTCAGAGTGTGTGCCCATGGCTGACTGCTGAGCAGAACTCTGTCAGGCCAAGAGAAAATCTTTTAGATAAGCAATTAATAAACACCGAGACCGAGAACAAATCTGAAGCTTCCTCTCGTCCTTTCGAACCCGGGGGCCCAAGGTCATCTTTGGGCTTTTCCCAGACCATCCAGACAGCACCAAAATCCAACAGTGAACTCCATTGGCTGGACATCGAGGGACTTCGCCATTCTGCGTTTGGTAGCTATACACCCATTCTTTTTCCTCCCTCTTTTCCCTTATTTTTTCCTTTTTTCCCCAATTCCTCCCCAACGCATTTTTGCTAAGGTTATTTCAATAGAGGTGTATTTGTTTTGATTATCACTGCAAACCCCCTTGTACCATGTTGGTTCATTGCACTCTGAGATCACCAATCATCACGAAACCCGTTCATAAGAATGGATTGTGACACCAGGTCACTGTGGCCTGGTTTGGGTTGCCCAGGGCAGGAAAGATGTCTGGCAGCTGGAACAGGGTCTGGGAAGGGTCTCCAAGGTGGGGCTGGAGCCCTTGGGCTGTGAGAAGGGGCTGAGGGAGCTGGGCTTGTCCAGCCTGGGGCAGGGAAGGCTGAGGGGCTCCTCATCCCAGCCTGGCAGTGCCAGCGATGAGAGGATGGAGAACACAGAGCCAGGCTCTTCACAGGGGCCTGGGGGGAGACAAAAGCCAATGGGTGTAAGGGGAAAGAGGGGAGATCAGCCAGGGCATGAGGAGATGAAATGAGTCAGGCTGGTTTCAGCATTTCCTCAACACCAAAAGCAGCCTGACCTCCTGTCGTGGGGTGACAGCCTTTATCCCAGTATCGTGTGTTGTGTCTGGCAGCTGTGTTTTCTTTCTCTCTCTCTTCCCCCCCCTCCCCCCCGGCCGTCTTGCCGCAGTGGGGCGGGAGGAGTGAGGGGGACTGGGGCACTTTCGCTTTCGGCTGTTTGGCTTTTGCTGGCTGCTTGCTTGCTGGCTGGCTGGCCTGCTTGCTTTTGCTTGCCGCTTTGCTTGCTTGCTACTGCCTTAGCCCTAGCTGATAGCTACCTTTTTTTTTCCCTTTGCTGCTTTCTGCGCTGTTTTTTTTCCTTTTCTTTCGTCCTCTCTTTCTTACCCTCCCCTGAAGATACTGGACCGGCTCCGGACCTGACCTGGGACGTCCGGCGGGATCTCCGGAGTCTGCGAGAGAAGCTCAGCGCCCTCCACAACACAGACTGGTTTCTTTTCTTTTCTTGTGTTGGGGAGTGTTCTTTTGTTATTTGTCAATAAATAGGTTTTGTTTTCCACTTTGCTCCTCCGAGAAATTCCTTCCCGAACCCGGTATTGGGGGAGAGGGGTGGTTGGAGGTTTGTTTTTTTTGGGGGGACTCCCTTTTGGAGATTTCCCCTAATTTGTCCTAAACCAGGGCACCCTTTTCTGGTGCATTGGCCGGGAAAAGGAGGCCAAAGACAGTGGAAAAAAAAACCTATAACAATAATATTTTGGTTTTGGTTGTTTTGTGGGCATATTGGTAATTCATAATGTCATTTGGGGTGAAAGTTTGCTGGTATTTCTGGTCCCTTGGGGTTTTTGAAGCTTTAATACCTTTGTGGTCCCTAGGGTTATTTCCTTACCCAAAAATAGCTCTGGTGTTGTCCCTAATAAGTAGCTTCTGTAAGCAGGGGGCACTAACCAGAATAGTCATTGGGCTGGTCTTATGTGTGCTGATTTGTCGGAGGTTTATGAAAGACCTTGTTTCAGGAATGTATGGATTGCTGTCATGGCTGTGTACTCAGTTTGTTTGGGGAGAAGAAGGGGAAGGGGCTTCTCAGCTTTTGTCTTCCTTCTTCTCCTCCAAATTGTTGACATCTCTATTAGGAAATGTTGAATTTCCCCTGAGTTTAAAAGAAACCATCTTTCTGGCATTTAATTTATTAAGCCTTTTCTATACTGTCTGGAGTGTATATAAAATGAAAGCCGAGATTTCTAGAGGGGTTAGAGAGACTCCTGATTCAGGAGTAAAACAAAGCAGGAAAAATCTTGACTGGAGTGGGAAATGGGAGGATATGGGCCAGACTTTAAAGGAATTTTTGGATCCTATAGACTGGGACTTTCCACCTGATCAAATTCAGAACCCAGTCGAGGTGGCAAAGTATTTGAGGGAGAAGTGACATGGTAATACTAAGGAGGAAAGGCTTACTGCAGTGAGCTGGGCCTTGGCGTTTGTTTACTGTACTCTGCTAGATACTGTGGAGCAGCAGATAGCAGAGAGGGAACAGGGAGATAAGTTAGTTACTATCCCAGTGACCCAGGCTGCAGCTAACATCCCAGGCTCCAGGCTAGCAGCTGAATCAGACAATAGGCCTCAACCCATGGCTGTCGCAGCTAATACAAGAGGTGGAAAGTGTAAAGACAAGACCGATCGAAAGGTGGAAGATGATGATGATGATGCAGGAGAAGGACTCTCACCAAAATCAGAGGCCACATCAAGGGGCACAGATTCTGGAGCTAATACTGACTCCTTTTCTCTGAAGGACCTCAGAGGCCTAAGAAAGGATTACAGACGACAACCTGACGAATCGATAATTAGTTGGTTAGTCCGCCTTTGGGATGCTGCAGGGGAGGTTACGATTTTGGATGGTACTGAAGCGAGGCATTTGGGATCCCTGTCGCATGATACTGTCATCGATCAAGGTATGATGAGCAGGGCTAGCCCTCACAGCCTCTGGGAATGGGTCCTGGATAGTGTAGCACAAAGATACTTATGTGCAGATGATCTCTATATACAGCAGACACGGTGGAAGACCATAGAACAGGGGATCCAACGCCTGAGAGAGATGGCGGTGGCAGAGCTCATTTTCTCAGATGATATAACAACTAGGAATCCGGACCTGGTACCATGCACACCCGTAATGTGGAGGAAACTTGTGCGACTTGGGCCACCTGAATACGCTTCTGCCCTAGCAATAATGAAGCGGGATGATACATATGAGACTGTGCTCGATATGGCGAAGAAGCTTCGAGCGTATGCAGATGCTGTGCATGGACCAACTCATGCCAGAATTGCAGCAGTGGAAACCCGACTGCAGAAACTAGAGGACAAAATAGAGGAGAATCATAAGAAACTCTGGGAAGAGATTAAGGAGGACCTTATTCAAATCTCGGCTGTGCAAATTAGAGGCCCTGGTATCCAACGCTGGTGCTCCTTTGATGGGGAGAGAAGGTACACCCCACGGGCTGAGTTATGGGTCTTTCTGCGTGAGTCTGGAGAAGACATGAGGAGATGGGATGGAAAACCCACCGCTGCTTTGGCACAACGGGTGCGTGATTTGAAGAAAAGAGGAAGTATCACCAAAAAGAGGGCAGCTCGGTTGCTCGTAGCCGAGATGTTGAGTATGACGATGACATGTCCGATCCCCTTGAAGGAACTTCTACGGCATACACCCAAGGAAAGAAGGACAATCTGGCTTAGAGGGGCCCTGCCTCTAGCCAGGAAGAGGCACGGGAAAACCGGGTTTTTTGGAAGGTGTGGATCAGATGACCTGGCACATCAGAGCCACAAGACTATGAAGCATTGGTTGACACTGGATCACAGTGTACCTTAATGCCATTGGAACACGTGGGGACAGAACCTGTTTCCATTGCTGGAGTGACGGGGGGATCACAACAGTTGACTTTGTTGGAAGCTGAGGTGAGCTTGACTGGGAAGGAGTGGCAGGAACATCCGATTGTGACTGGTCCAGAGGCTCCGTGTATTTTGGGCATAGACTTCCTCCAGAATGGCTATTACAAAGATCCTAAGGGATTCAGGTGGGCTTTTGGAATAGCTGCAGTGGAGATAGAGGGTATTAAACAATTGAATACCTTGTCTGGACTATCATAGAACCCATCTGCAGTAGGACTCTTGAAGGTAGAGGAGCAACGAGTACCAATTGCCACCTCAACAGTGCACCGCAGGCAGTACCGGACGAATCGAGATGCCGTGATCCCCATCCACAAGATGATCCGAGAGCTGGAGAGCCAAGGGGTGGTCAGTAAAACCCACTCACCCTTTAACAGCCCTATCTGGCCCGTGCGAAAATCTGACGGAGAATGGAGATTGACTGTGGACTATCGTGCCTTGAATGAAGTGACTCCACCACTGAGTGCGGCTGTACCGGACATACTGGAACTGCAGTACGAGCTGGAGTCCAAGGCAGCAAAGTGGTACGCGACCATTGATATAGCTAACGCGTTTTTCTCCATCCCTCTGGCAGCAGAATGCAGGCCTCAGTTTGCTTTTACATGGAGGGGAGTGCAGTATACCTGGAACCGACTGCCCCAGGGGTGGAAACACAGTCCTACCATCTGTCATGGACTGATCCAGGCTGCACTAGAAGAGGGTGAGGCTCCAGAACATTTACAATATATTGATGATATCATTGTTTGGGGGAACACGGCAATAGAAGTGTTTGAGAAAGGAGAGAAGATCGTTCATATTCTCCTGAAAGCCGGATTTGCCATTAAGAAGAGCAAAGTCAAGGGACCTGCCCGAGAAATTCAGTTCTTGGGGGTGAAGTGGCAAGACGGACGGCGTCAGATTCCTGCGGATGTTATTAACAAAATCACTGCTATGTCCCCACCAACCGATAAGAAGGAAACACAAGCCTTCTTAGGCGCTATAGGTTTCTGGAGGATGCACATCCCTGAGTATAGTCAGATTGTGAGACCCCTTTATCTGGTTACCCGCAAGAAGAACGACTTCCATTGGGGCCCTGAGCAGCAGCAAGCTTTCGTCCAAATCAAGCAGGAGATCGCTCATGCTGTAGCCCTTGGTCCAGTCAGGACGGGACCAGATGTGAAGAATGTGCTCTACTCTGCAGTCGGGAGCCATGGTCTGCCCTGGAGCCTTTGGCAGAAGGTGCCTGGCGAGACCCGAGGCCGACCATTGGGATTTTGGAGTCGGAGCTACAGGAGGTCTGAAGATAACTATACCCCAACAGAAAAAGAAATCTTGGCCGCCTATGAAGGAGTCCAAGCTGCCTCGGAGGTGATTGGTACAGAGGCACAACTTCTTCTGGCACCCCGACTACCGATGCTGGGATGGATGTTCAGAGGAAAGGTTCCCTCTACCCACCATGCCACCAATGCTACTTGGAGTAAGTGGATTGCCCTCATTATGCAGCACGCTCGAATTGGGAAGTTAAATCGCCCTGGGATCCTGGAAATAATTACAAATTGGCCCGAAGGTGAAAGCTTTAGTGTCGCGGATGAGGAACAAGAGCCAGTGACCCGGGTTGAGGAAGCTCCGCCATACAATCAGTTGCCAGCAGAAGAAACACGTTACGCTCTATTCACCGATGGTTCTTGTCGCGTCATAGGGATGAAACGGAGGTGGAAAGAAACTGTATGGAGTCCCACTCGACAGGTTGCAGAGGCTACTGAAGGAGAAGGTGAATCCAGTCAATTTGCTGAAATCAAAGCTATTCAACTGGCCCTAGGTATTGCAGAGAGAGAGAAGTGGCCAAGGCTCTATTTGTATACCGATTCTTGGATGGTAGCCAACGCTCTATGGGGATGGCTGAAGAGATGGAAAGAGGCGAACTGGCAGCGCAGAGGAAAACCAATTTGGGCTGCGGAAGAGTGGAAAGATATCGCTACTCGGTTAGAGAAGTTACCTGTGAAGGTTCGGCATGTAGATGCCCATGTCCCCAGAAGTAGAGCTAATGAAGAGCAGCAAAACAACCAGCAAGTACATCAGGCTGCAAAGATAGGGGAGTTGAAGATAGATCTCGACTGGGAGCATAAGGGAGAGTTATTCTTGGCATGATGGGCCCATGATGCCTCAGGCCACCAGGGTAGAGATGCCACCTATAAGTGGGCACGAGACCGAGGGGTGGATCTAACCATGGACAGTATCTCTCAGGTTATTCGTGACTGTGAGACGTGCGCTGCCATTAAGCAGGCCAAGAGGGTGAAGCCCCTCTGGTATGGGAGGCGGTGGTCTAAGTACAAATACGGGGAGGCCTGGCAGATTGATTACATCACACTGCCTCAAACCCGCCAAGGCAAGCGCTATGTACTAACCATGGTAGAAGCCACCACGGGATGGTTGGAAACCTACCCTGTGTCTCATGCCACAGCCCGTAACACTATCTTGGGCCTTGAAAAGCAGGTCCTTTGGAGGCACGGTACTCCCGAGAGAATTGAGTCGGATAATGGAACTCATTTTAAAAACAATCTTATTAATACTTGGGCTAGGGAACATGGCATCGAGTGAGTATACCATATCCCCTATCATGCACCAGCTGCAGGGAAAGTGGAAAGGTATAATGGATTGTTAAAAACCACCTTAAAAGCATTGGGTGGGGGGTCTTTAAAAAACTGGGAGCAGCATTTGGCAAAGGCTACCTGGTTAGTTAACACTCGAGGTTCTACCAACCGAGCGGGTCCTGCTCAGTCTGAGCTCCTTAATATAGTAGATGGGGATAAAGCCCCAGTGGCCCATGTCAGAGGTTTGTTGGGAAAGACAGTATGGATCAACCCTGCCTCGAGTACAGACAAACACATCCGTGGGATTGTTTTTGCTCAAGGACCAGGCTATACATGGTGGAAAATGCAGAAAGATGGAACAACACGGTATGTACCTCAGGGAGACCTGATTGTGGGATGAGACTCATATATGAATGTCATTGTTTGTTGAATGTGAGACAGAAGGAAACTGTAAGTGTCAAAGGTCTGAGCAAGTAAGATGAGAGGAATGCGAAAGTGTCAAAGGTGTGAGTAGGTGAAATTAAAGTTTTTTATTGTATGTTCACGATATGGGATAAGGGGTGGAGTGTCGTGGGGTGACAGCCTTTATCCCAGTATCGTGTGTTGTGTCTGGCAGCTGTGTTTTTTCTCTCTCTCTCTCTCTCTTCCCCCCCCCCCGCCGTTGTAGTGTGTTTTTAAGTTTCTTGTTTTTGCTCCCCCATTTTATGTATTATTCCCCCCCTGTTCTTTGTAAGATGGTTTTTCCCCCTCCAGTTTTCCCGCCACAGAGCCTTTGGCAGTTATGTTACTATGGTTACCCCTGCCCCTGTTAATTGTCAATCTCCCAAGTTACATAACTGCTCCTCCCTTATCCCATCATATAAGTAAAGTTTTCCTCCTCCCTGAGCCCAGTCAATCACCCCCCACTCCTCCCTGCTTTCTAGAACATTCTTCTCTCTGGGGGTTGTGGTTGGCTGGCGTCCCGGGACCCCTCCTTTGTTCTATGTTTATTGGATAAGTTCTTGTGTCAGTTTTCTTATGTACCTCCCCACATGTTCCCCTATTGGTTAGCTGGGCTTCCCCTCCCGTCTCCACCCCTTCCCTGTAAAACTCTGTCTCCCCCTGTGTTCGGGGCCATTTTGCTGTGGGTTTTTCCACCTGTTGGTTTGCCCTGTGCTGCATGTGGGCTCTTCAATAAACCGACGTTTTACCCCCAGCAAGTGGTCGCCTCCTCTCTCGTTTCGTCCGGCGTGAATCCAAGTCCGCAATCCAGCCCAGCCCGAGGCCAGGACGCCAAGGGGGGCTGGCTTCCGATGCGCAGGGGCGTCGGCCGCTTCACCCCTTCAGCTAGCTGGACTTAGGGCCGTGAACGCCCTCGCGCAGTTTGGTGCCCAACGTGGGGCCGACGAAGTGGACTTTTGACCACGGACTGGACCCTGCGGAGTTGGGATTTACTTACCCTTTGGACGCCAGACTACCCCGGGTAGTAGCAGGCTCCGTTTTAGGAACAGCGCTCCCCGGTGGAAGGGAGTCGGGACTCCTCGCACCCTCAGAGGACGACTCCCCGAGACGAGCGACCCTCGCCTGGTTTTTTCTTTGTCGCCGCTGCAGGATTGGTGAGTTCGGGCCCCGTCCTGGGGACTCTCTGGCTTCCCCTCTGCCTTTTTAACTTTCCCTAGGGGTATATGCCCTGCGTTGGGGACCTACCCCCCGCCTTCTCTCCTTGAGGTTTTTCCTCGCCCCCGCGCCGTTTTTGTTTTCTTTTCCCTTTGGGTGCTGGATTTCCCCAGACGTGGGGCCGGACCCATCACCCAATCTCTTTTTTCCTCCGGCTGTTTACCCAGACTTTGGGGCAGTGGGGGGGCAGGGGCCGGCGGCGGGCGGCTCATTGTTTAAGTTCTCGTTGTTTCCCGGGCGTGCGGTTGCGTCATCAGAGGATTTTCCCTCTTTCTAGCGGCAGCAGTTTCTGCTCTAGAAAGGCGCAATGGGTGCCGGCTTGGGAAAATCCCAGAAGGAGGTTTATTATGTTGTGAAGGGTTTGTTGCTTGGGGGTGGTCAAAAAGCCCGCGAGCAGGAGTTAAAATTTTTAGTTAAGTGGGTATTTTCTAGGTTTCCAGAGGTCTCCCCGGAACGCGTAAAAGAGCCGCGGTTTTGGGCAGCCGTTGTGGCAAAATTAGAAGAGGCCATAAATTCCGGGGAGACAAAACTGGCCACCGTGGCGTATTGCGCGCGCAGAGTGCATGCGACACTCCGCACGCCTGTGGAGCCTAAGAAAAGTCCCGCGGGTTCTGGTTTGTCCCCTCGTTCTCCTTGTTCAGTTGCCCTTGTCCCCCAAACCTTTCCCTCGTCCCGTAGGCAGGAGCCCTCGAGGGGGATTTTGAGGGCCGACCAGAGGCAAGGGGTCCATCCTGCCCCTGCTCCCCCTCGACCGGCTCAGCCTCCCCCTTCGAGGAGCCCTGGCCAGGCTCCTTCTCTTCCCTTACCCTCTACCCTGGTCCCCAAGTCCCCAGTTTCAAACCCCAAAGTTGTTCGGTTTTGCGAAGACCCTCAAAAGGAGTCCCTTGGTTCCCGAGATGGCGGCGGCCACGCGGCCGCTCCCGCCAGGGCTCTTTCCTCTCCCCTTAACCCTTTCCTCCCTGATGCAAACCCCTTCCTTCCCCTGGACCCAACCTCTTTTTCGGTCGTCCCTCCCCCATCTCTTCCCTCTGCTCCTTCCATTTCTCCGCCCTCCGATCCTCCGTCGGCTCCTCCCCAGGTTCCTCCCCCGGTTCAGCCCCCTGTTTACTCCTCCCCTGCTCCACCTTCATACTCTGCTCCGCCTCCGAACTCCATCAAGGAGGCGGAGAGGGGCGGTGTGCCGCGCCCACTCCCTCGCCCTGCCCCATTGCCAGACCCCGCCTCAACCTCCTCCAACTCCGGTTCCCACGCTCCCCCTTCCGGTTCTCACGCCTTGTGTTCGGGGGGGGGGGATGGATGACTGGAAGTCGGGGCAGGCGCCTTTATTGGAAGCCGCTCCGGTTACGTACCACCTCAGCGGGGAGGGGAGCTCTCAGGCCCAGTGGGTGCCTTTAGCACAGGCCCGGATTAAGGAACTGTGCAAGGCGCAGAAGGACGACTCCCGCGGGTCTGAGTACTTCAGGGGTATGCTCCGGAATGCCCTTGCACAGGGAGATCTGGTGCCGGCGGACCTGAGGGCCCTCTTCTCCAGTTTAACAAGACCCATGGAGTTTAGGGACTGGGTGGGGGAATGGAGGAGGGAGATAGTGGAGGTTCTTCCGATTCTTTGGGGGAATCCTTCAATGTCTCATGACGCGGACGGTTTGGCAATTTCCCAAGAACATCTTTTGGGCGAGGGACAGTGGGCAGAGGGGGTAGCTCAAGCAAAGGCCTTGTTCCTGCCTCAGCTTGTAGAGACCGCAAAAGCAGCTGAGCGGGCCTTTTATAAGCTAGAGGTGGTGACCTCCCAATGGGAGGACGATGAACTCCGGCAGGGGCCACAAGAGCCTTATATGGTTTTCATCGAGCACCTCTACAGATACGTGGAGGCGCAGGCGACCGGGGACGACGACAGCGAGAAGATGCTCTGGAGGATGGCGTATAGCAACGCCAACCTAGAGTGTCGGAAGGCCATCAGGAGGCTCCCTCGAAGTCCCCGGCCCACGGTGGAGGCCATGATAGAGGCCGTGGTAGGCCAGGTATCCCTACCATCGCGGCCTAAAAGAGCCTCAGTGGCTTTTGCGGAGGACCCCGAACCGGACTTCTTTGATATAGAAGCGGCCCCCGTTGCCGGACCCCCAACACCCGGGTCCGGCAGAAGATCAACAGCCACCCACCCCTGCTACCTCTGTGGCAAGACAGGGCATTGGATGCCCCAATGCCCGATGCGATTAGATTATTTGGAGTATAGAAGGAAGTGGGAAAGGGAGGAGAGTAAGGGCACAAAAAACTAGGCCCGGAGCGCAGCCCCTCCCTGTGCGAAGACAAAAATGCGGCAGGCAACTTAACAACAAGCGGGGAGGGAGGAGACGAGAGAGAGCTGCCGTACACACTGCCAGATTTGTCTTACTTAGTACCAGACTTGACACATACCTGTGGTATTCAGCCTACATCTGCGCTTAACACCATGTCCTCTGTTTCTCCCTACAGGCTGCAGCTAACTAGGGACTTTTATCTCCCTAGTAGTGACATCCAGCTGGTGTCTGTCAACCTGCAACACCTGGGTCGCTGGAGGAAACTTGGACGTTGCAGGTTGACCGTCGTCGGGGACACAAAGCACACGCCGCGAGACATTCACATCGTCCCTGGTCTGGTAACTACCGACCGGGACCGTTTCGCGGTAGGGCTGTACTGTGTCCGACCCCCACTCTTCCTCCCTAAGGGACAGATCATTGCCCAGGCTATTCCGGTTCCAGATAAAGATCATTGGAAGAACTCCATGGAGAAGACATCGCCTCCGACAGTAGTGTGGGCACAGCTGGGGGGGAGGGAGAAGCCCCGCCTGACTTGTCAGCTCTCGTTGGGCGGGGACAAAAAGATTGTGAGGGGTCTTTTGGACACAGGTGCGGATGTGACGATCATTCCCTCTCGGGAGTGGCCGTCACATTGGGACTTGCAAAGCGCTGCGAGCACGATCTCAGGTGTTGGGGGCCTTCAATTGGCCAATCAATCTAAGAGCATTGTGCAAATTAAGGGGCCCGACGGGCAATTGGCCTCTATACGCCCGTTCGTTTTAGATTACACCGAGCCTCTCTGGGGAAGGGACCTACTAGCCCAGTGGGGAGCCAGAATTGACCTCCCAAAGGCCCCCCAGGTTTTTCGGGCAGTGGCCACTGAGGAGCGCCAGACCTGGAAGCTGAATTGGCTGTCAGATAAACCAGTACAGGTCTTGCAGTGGCCACTCAACAAGCAAAAATTAAAGGCGCTCAATGAGCTCGTTCAGGAGCAGTTACTGAAAGGCCACCTGGTGGAGACAATGTCACCTTGGAACTCCCCAGTGTTTGTCATTAAGAAGCCTAATAAAGACAAGTGGCGGCTCCTGACCGACCTCCGTCAAATTAACCAACAAATAATGGACATGGGTCCTCTTCAGCCAGGGATGCCCTCCCCAGCAATGCGCCCCCAAAACTGGAATTTGGAAGTTATAGATATAAAAGATTGTTTTTTCCAGATTCCCCTGCACCCAGACGATGCCCCGCGCTTTGCGTTCACGGTTCCGTCCATCAACCGTGAGTCCCCAGCCAAGCGCTATCATTGGCGGGTACTTCCGCAAGGCCTTAAGAACAGCCCTGTGATCTGCCAATGGTACGTCGCTTCGCTGCTGTCACCCATACGTACAGCCCTCGGGGATGCCGTCATCATCCACCATTACATGGACGACATCCTCGTGTGTGCACCCGACTACAGTCTGCTTGCCCATGCGCTTGACCTGACAACCAATGCGTTGGTTGCTGCAGGGTTCGAGCTCCAGCAGGACAAAATTCAGCGGATGCCACCTTGGAAATACCTGGGCCTTGAAGTCACAAAGCGGACCATTGTTCCGCAGAAATTGGCTATTAGGACGAAAGTCCAGACCCTAGCGGATGTCCATCAGCTGTGTGGGTCTTTAAATTGGGTGAAACCCTGGCTAGGCATTTCAACTGAGGACCTAGCCCCCCTTTTCAATTTGTTGAAAGGGGGAGAGGGGCTGAGTTCCCCTAGGGCTCTCACCCCAGAGGCAGGGGTGGCCTTGGAGAAGATACAGAAAGTTATTTCGGCCAGGCAGGCCCATTGTTACCATCCGGGCCTGCCCTTCAAATTTATTATACTGGGAAAATTGCCACACCTCCATGGCATGATACACCAGTGGGACACCAGTGTAAAGGACCAGGGGCTGGGTGACCCCCTCTTAATTATAGAGTGGGTGTTCCTCAGCCACCATCGGTCCAAAAGAATGACACGGCCACAGGAGTTGGTAGCCAAACTGATTCTCAAAGCAAGATTGAGGATCAGGGAGCTGGCGGGGTGTGATTTCACATGCATACATATCCCAATTAAATAAGAATCGGGACAACTTAAATTAAAGACCTTTGAAGAACTGCTGCAAACTAATGAATACCTGCAGTTTGCACTAGATAGCTACACTGGGCGCATCGCAGTAGATCGGCCGGCCCACAAATTATTCAATTCGGAGTTTAAATTATCGCTGAAAAAGGTTCAGAGCAGGAAGCCGCTGGATGCCTTGACAGTTTTCACCGACGCGTCTGGAGCATCCCACAAGTCAGTGATGACTTGGAAGGATCCTCAGACTCAGCAGTGGGAGACTGATGTTGTTGTTGTGGAGGGCTCTCCACAAGTTGCTGAGTTGGACGCAGTCGTCAGGGCATTCCAGAGGTTCCCTGGGCCTTTTAATTTGGTTACAGATTCTGCGTATGTTGCAGGTGTAGTGTCTCGAGCTGAGTCTGCGGTTCTTCAAGAGGTCACCAACAAAAGATTATTTGAGTTGCTTAACAGGCTCGTCGAGCTAGTCTCCCACCGCGAGCACCCTTTTTATGTTATGCATGTGAGATCACATACTGATCTGCCCGGGTTTATTGCGGAAGGCAACCGTCGTGCCGACTCTTTGGCCGCGGCTGCTGTTACGCAGGCCCCTCTCCCAGACGTATTCGGCCAGGCTAAGATCAGTCACCAACTTTTCCATCAGAATGCGCCTGGCCTGGTCCGGCAATTCAATCTGACGCAGGATCAGGCCAAGGCGATAGTGGCCACATGTCCCCAATGCCAACATGATCAGATGCCTACTGTGGCCTCGGGGGCCAATCCCCGAGGTTTGGCAAGCTGCGAGGTGTGGCAGATGGACGTGACACATATCCCATCTTTTGGTCGATTGTGTTACGTCCATGTCTCAGTTGATACCTTCTCTGGGGCTATCTATGCTTCTGCCCACACAGGCGAAAAGGCAGCGGATGTCCAGAAGCATTTGCTTCAGGCATTCGCTGTCTTGGGCATCCCTAGGGCCCTAAAAACAGACAATGGCCTGGCGTATACCTCCAAGGAGCTGCGGAGCTTCCTGCAGCAATGGGGAATAGTCCATAAGACCGGCATCCCCTATTCCTCAACAGGCCAAGCCATGGTGGAGAGGGCCCACCAGAGCCTTAAGAAGATCTTATCCCGGCAACAACCGGCGATGAAAGTGGAGACCCCCCACGTCCGGCTGTCAAGAGCATTGTACACGCTTAACTTTCTAAATTGCTCTTTTGACAGCCAAAATCCTCCAGTGGTCCGGCACTTCGGCAGTCACCAGCAGCTGCAGCCTAAAGCCAGGCCACCGGTTCTTGTAAAAGATCCGGAGACCTGGTGGACGGAGGGCCCCTTTGACCTGGTGACCTGGGGGAGGGGATATGCCTGAGTGTCCACTCCCTCAGGCCCCAGGTGGATTCCATCCAAATGGGTTAGGCCCTTCATCCCGAAACAGAGGACCAAGAGGGAGGCAGTACCACAGGTCCGGCAAGCTTGTTGGCGTCGGCGGAGGAAACCACACCATCAATCTTTGTCTTTCTCTCCGGATCTCCCCCCAGTTACAGAAGAGCCCTCTCCTCCAGCTTCTCCTCCACCCCTTGACCTCCTATGTCACGTCTCCTCCCATTCATCCCCTGCTCCAGCTCTTACCCCCCGTATGTTTTATTTAAACTGGTTGTTTGGAGAAGAACCATTTTTGTGAATTCGTCATACTTTTACTATCTTATCTCATTTCAGTTACATCTCCCCCATGGCCCCCGTTTCAACATCGCTGGCTCCCAACCCTAGCCTGCTAATGGCGATCATGACGACCTGCGGACTCCTTTTGCCACCTTCGGAGCCGTGGGTAATCCCCCAGCCGAAAGTCAACATCTGGCGTGCCTTGGCTCAATCGTTAGGACAGGACAGTATATGCCTAGACACCGGCGCAGCAGAGGACCCGATGTCGTCTTGCCTTGTGGGGATCCCTTTCTCTCCAGGCGAGTTTCCCCCTGCCTTCCAAAGTGCCTTTAACGCTATCCTAGCCCAGAGCCTTACTATCCTCCCCAGTTTTGATTCCTCCAACGCCTGGAGAGACGGAGTGAGCAGGCTGGATCCTGCACCCTCCGAGCCCACAGAGTTACATCTCCTCGGCTCAACCAATGCATCAATTTGCTTTCAGTTTGATTATACAATCACCCCCGTCGAGAGGGGTAGTGAGGTAGTGCTACAGTCCAAGTTAGAATACCAAGCTAAGCAGTGGTGTAAGGCTGTCCTAAAGATCCTCGGCCCCACCACTACCGGACGGACCCCTTACTCCCTTCCCCGAGGCGTGTTTTTAATTTGTGGCGACCGGGCGTGGGCAGGCATCCCCTCTGGCCTGGTCGGAGGGTCGTGCACTTTTGGCCGGCTGACGCTGTTTACCCCCAACATCACTCAAATTATCAATTGGAAGAAGACAAACATCACATCCAAATTGGCTAGACCTAAAAGAGATCTCAAGGATCTCACTGAGGATTGTGATGATGAAATTACTCATTGGTCATACTCAAAATCCGTCGCCTTTACCATCTTGTTGCCTTGGGTATCGGTGGTGAAGGCTCTAGGTGAATTGGGCCGCCTAGAGTGTTGGGTGGCTAAACAAGCAAATTTTACTTCAGCCGCGCTCTACGACCTCCTCACAGACGAGGAAATAACAAGGAAGGCGACACTCCAAAACAGAGCAGCAATAGATTTTCTATTGCTGCTCCATCATCATCACTGTGAGGAGTTTGAGGGCCTCTGCTGCCTGAACCTGTCCTCTCGAGCCGAGGACGCCAGAAATTCCATCAAGAGGCTGCAAGACCTTGTCCATCAGGTCAAGCAAGAGACCTCTGACTGGCTGGGGGACATTTTTAAGGGTTGGGGCCTCAGCGGGTGGGCCGGTTCCATAATAGAATCTGTTTGCAAGGTTGTTCTGAGTTTAATAATACTTTTAGTTTTCATTATTTTGATCCGCGGTTTGGTCCAGAGACTAATGGCCAGAGATACCTCAGCATCTGTCAACCATGCCGCAGTCCCGTCGGACAAGCCCATCGAGCTGGAAGACCTCTCCTTGGAGGCCGAAGAAGCTACAGATGAGAAAGTGGCGACCGCACCATCCTTCGACCACCCAGGGGCAGGAGGATTCCTGCTCGAAGAAGGCAAGGCCTGGCCGGACCAGCCGCGAGATCCTGAATTTTAAGTTTCTGTGGACTTCCCGTTCTTTTTTTTTTATTTGTTAAGAAACGGGGAGATGTTGTAGTGTGTTTTTAAGTTTCTTGTTTTTGCTCCCCCATTTTATGTATTATTCCCCCCCTGTTCTTTGTAAGATGGTTTTTCCCCCTCCAGTTTTCCCGCCACAGAGCCTTTGGCAGTTATGTTACTATGGTTACCCCTGCCCCTGTTAATTGTCAATCTCCCAAGTTACATAACTGCTCCTCCCTTATCCCATCATATAAGTAAAGTTTTCCTCCTCCCTGAGCCCAGTCAATCACCCCCCACTCCTCCCTGCTTTCTAGAACATTCTTCTCTCTGGGGGTTGTGGTTGGCTGGCGTCCCGGGACCCCTCCTTTGTTCTATGTTTATTGGATAAGTTCTTGTGTCAGTTTTCTTATGTACCTCCCCACATGTTCCCCTATTGGTTAGCTGGGCTTCCCCTCCCGTCTCCACCCCTTCCCTGTAAAACTCTGTCTCCCCCTGTGTTCGGGGCCATTTTGCTGTGGGTTTTTCCACCTGTTGGTTTGCCCTGTGCTGCATGTGGGCTCTTCAATAAACCGACGTTTTACCCCCAGCAAGTGGTCGCCTCCTCTCTCGTTTCGTCCGGCGTGAATCCAAGTCCGCAATCCAGCCCAGCCCGAGGCCAGGACGCCAAGGGGGGCTGGCTTCCGATGCGCAGGGGCGTCGGCCGCTTCACCCCTTCAGCTAGCTGGACTTAGGGCCATGAACGCCCTCGCGCACCCCCCCCCCGGCCGTCTTGCCGCGGTGGGGCGGGGAGGGAGGAGTGAGGGGGACTGGGGCACTTTCGCTTTCGGCTGTTTGGCTTTTGCTGGCTGCTTGATTGCTGGCAGGCCGGCCTGCTTGCTTTTGGTTGCCGCTTTGCTTGCTTGCTACTGCCTTAGCCCTAGCTGATAGCTGCCTTTTTTTTCCCTTTGCTGCTTTCTGCGCTGTTTTTTTTTTCCTTTTCTTTCATCCTCTCTTTCTTACCCTCCCCTGAAGATACTGGACCGGCTCCGGACCTGACCTGGGACGTCCGGCGGGATCTCCAGAGTCTGCGAGAGAAGCTCGGCGCCCTCCACAACACAGACTGGTTTCTTTTCTTTTCTTGTGTTGGGGAGTGTTCTTTTGTTATTTGTCAATAAATAGGTTTTGTTTTCCACTTTGCTCCTCCGAGAAATTCCTTCCCGAACCCGGTATTGGGGGGGAGGGGTGGTTGGAGGTTTGTTTTTTTTGGGGGGACTCCCTTTTGGAGATTTCCCCTAATTTGTCCTAAACCAGGACACCTCCCTTCTCCATCCACCACTGACAGCTTTGCAAATCAGGAATTGTTGGAGCCGTTTTGCCCCCACTCCAGGATGAGCATCCTGATACAAGAACTTAATTGTGTTTATATCTATCACAGAGCCAGGTTTGTCTGTATGGAAATCACTTGCGAATGGAGGACTCATCAGACACTGCTGGGACATTGCATATGGCTCAGGGAAGAGCGTGATTGTTATTAAATTGTTTCCTGTCCAACTACGGTCTGTTGGCCGTGAAGAAAAACTTTCTGTGCCTCTGAGTCTCACCAGTTCCTGGTCCCTCAAAGGACACAAACCTGATGAGTTGTGGTTCCCACTCCAGTGGCTGCACTTGGACCTCCCTCCATCCCCAGAGCAGAGCTCCCTTGTCCCAGAAAGTGCCTTGCAGGGGTGAAGGGTACAGGACAGGCTGTGGGGATCAGGTGGAGGGCAGAACCAGGGAAGAGAATAACGTTTGCATTTGATGGAGCTGTGCCTTCCTTTGGCTTTGTTGGCTGACAATAAATGAACATCCCTCTGTGTCTCAGGCAGCTCCTTCTCCAAGGAAAGCAGATGGGAGTTGGAGCCAAGGAGCTGAAAGCTGCAGGTGCAGCCTGGGCTGGAGGGAGCTCAGATTTGCACAAGGCTGCTCTGAGTGCCAGGGCTTGGATGGGGGAAATGGTGGGGTGGGGGTAGGGACAGAGTCTGATTGATTGTCAGCCATGAAGGGTCTTGAATTTCATATCTATTCAAACTGCATGAGGAGGTACTTGGATTCAGTGTCAATTGGAGACTGCAAATATCAATAAATTAACAGGAAAAAAAACCTAAACAGTATCTAAAAAATCTCTTCTTGCTGTCTTTTTAAATATCATGTATTCACTTTGAATACACTACTGAGATCTACCTAACCACAAAAGATTTGCAAATTAAAATCAAATTATCCCCAGAAGCTTGGCTTGTTAAGGTGTTCTGAATTTTAATGAGCCTAGGGACACTGAATTCCTGCTCTGAAGAGCTGAAGGCTGAACAAGCCTCTGGAGCAGGAAAATTCAGCAGCAGCCTCCAAGGTGCTGAGGATGTCAGCAGCCCCCACTGAGGCCATCCCTGCCCAGAGACCGTGGGGGAGTGGGCAGACAAGGAGAGCGTCCCTGGGGCTGGGGCAGCACGACTCAGAGGCAGCAGCGGCTCCAGCTGGGCAATGGAGTGTGGAATGTGGCTGGGAAAGCCCTGCCTGGGCTGTGCCAAGCAGGACAGACAAGCCCTGACTCCCATCCACAAAAAAACTCTTTCAAGGAGACATTTAAAAGGAATTGCAATTGTTTGTGTCCTCTGAGTTGAACTCACTGGAGAAATACGAACAACAGATTCTCAGGAGCTCCAAACAACCAAACAACCTTTACTGTCAACTTTAGAAAATCAGAGAAACTTTGGCAAATGGTTTATCATGACATTGTAGATGTTTTGGTTTATTAATTTAGGATTTTTTCCAATTTTGAGATCTCTTAATTAATGTATTGATGAGTGTGGTTGGCTATAGTGTCTGTTAATTATTTATGTATTTATTTTGTTATGAGATAGGATTATGAGAAAGGTAAAGTAGGCTAAAATTTTATAGGAGTATAAGAAAATTTTATTAAAAGCAAATGAAAAAAAAAAGGTAGTAAGAATTAAATTCTTTAGAAAACTTTTTTTTCCTTACAATTTTTTTTTTTAACCTGACAATGTAAAGAAACTAAACTAAAAATTTCTAGTAGTTTACTATTTCTAGAATTGTCTTTTTTTTAGTTTTAGGGAGAGAAGTTTTTCTTGTTAAGTTTATGGAGTTTTTTTTTACAGGAGGAAAAAATATTTTTTTTGTGGTTCTTAATTTTTTCATGGATAACAGTTGTATGAGGAACTTAGTTATTGTGAAGTTCTTTTATTGCTACAAGCTTTTTTACAGCTTATTGATGGGTCATGTCAACTTATGAGGTATTGTTTTAAAGGTGAGTTGTTTAAAGGTAAATGTTTTTATTATCTGTTTTTTAAAATATTTTTATCTCTGGAAATAGAGATCTTCTCTTGTGGGTACTAGATTACCTTTTTTTCTGCCTGAACTTTATATGAAATTGCAGTTATTTTATTATTTTAATATGGAGAGGTTTTTTTGATATTGTTTTGAATATTTAAATTTTTAATAGTTTTATGCGTTATAAAGAAAAAGAGTTTTTTCTTTATAGATTATAAGAGGATTTTAGTTTCAAGATTAAGGTATTTTTTCTTCTTTTTTATTGGGTATTTATTTCTTCCTTACTTGAAGAAAGTAAGTAATTTGACATTTTTTGGGGTTTTTTTAATGTTTCTATTTTTTTTCTTTTACTTGAGGGATGATTGAAGTATTGAAAGGGTTAACATCTGACCCGCCAGTAACTTGTGGTGGAAGTTGTGGTTGGGTTGTGTTAGGATTGGTTTTATGGTTGGTTTTTGAGTTTTTTTGTGTTTAGTTGTAGGGTTATTTTGTATGAGTTGTAGGATGTAGGAGTTTTTGGTTTTAGTTGTGTTAGGGGGGAGGGGACATGGTGGTAAGATTTTAATAGCTGTGACTAGGTTTTTTCTGGTTGGGGTTTTGTAGCCTCTTTTGTTTTCCCAGTCCCAGCTCTCCCAGTCCCTTCACCCCTTTCCTTGACTCTGAGCCCCTGAACCTCCTTCCCAGCTCTGCCAGCTCTTCATGTCCTGTTGTATTCATATTGTTGTATTTCATATTTCTAGAGTCTCATACCTTCTTTTGGTGTTTTCTCACACACAGCTCTTCACAGCAGTGTTGCTCCTGCCTCTTCATTAGGGCTCCTCTCCAGCTCTCCCTGACTGCCCCACCCCCTTTTATCCCAGCTACGTCCGCAGGCTACAGCTGCTGCCCAATTAAGGGCATCACAGCTGCAGTCCATTTACAATAACTCGAATTGGGGCAGGGTCACTTATACAATACAGAGATCTTTTACTGCAATACATATATTTACTCAGGCCCCTATCATGTCCCCCTTTTTCTTGGCCTGTGGAACCCCCTGGATCCCCAAACTCTCACTTTCAGCCCCCCAGCTCCCCCAAATCACCATGTCCCCCTGTTCTCCCCTCCCTCCAGTACCGGGAAGTGGCGCTGTTGGAGCCTGGCCCAGGGGTCCCCAGTCCTTGATTGTGGGGGATGTGGATGGGACCCCCTGGGAGCACTGGGGCAGCGAGTGGGGCTGGATGGAGCCACAGAAAGCAGGGATGGTGGGAGGCGCTGAGCTGAGCTATTGGAATACCCAGAGCTGGGATATTAGGATGGCCAGGGCTGGGATATTGGGGTAGCCAGGGCTGGGATATTGGGATAGCCAGGGCTGGAAGATTGGGATAGCCTGAGCCAGGATATTGGGATAGGCAGGGCCGGGATGTTGGGATAGCCAGGGCCGGGATGTTGGGATAGCCAGGGCTGGGATACTGGGATAGCCAGGGCTGGGATATTGGGATAGCCAGCACTGGCTCAAGGACAGGACCCGGCCTGTGGCCGACAGTTCCCTGGAGACGGGGCGGGTACAACCAGAGTGGGGGGAGTGGGGGGAGCCTGGGCTGGGCTGGGATCTGTGAGAATGGAGGGCTCTGAGAGGCTGGGATTCGATCTCTGGGGATGGGGGGGATATGTGGGGCTGGGATGGGAATCCAAGGGGCTCCCTGGGGCTGGGACACAACTCCATGGATCTGTTCTGTCCTCCTTCCCAGGTCTCCACATGCTGCAAGTGGTTTCCAGCTGTGACCTCCTGTCCAATGGAGCGTCTATGGATCCCACCGGTATGGCTACAAGGGCTGGGATTTCATCTCCTTCCAGCTGCAATCCAGGAGCTTTGCAGTGTCCGATGGTGCCACCTGGATCAGCCAGAGGTGCTGGGAATCCAAAGGGATCAGTGTGGAGCAGGCGAAGCATTACCTGGGACACACCTGGGTGGAAATACGTCAGATGGGGTTGGGTGGCTCTGGAGCACAAAGGTGGGTGTGGGAGGGGAAGGGCAATTCCTATAGGAATGGGGGATTCAGGAATGGGGGACTTGGGAATGCAGGAATTGCCATGGAATTTCCATGGCCAGATCTCACTCTCATTCCAGTCAGGTGAGAATTCCATGGATGGATCCCCCCCTAACCCACTGCCATGGGAATTCCATGGGGTTATGATTTGAATGGATGACCAATGCAATGCCAGCAGTGCAATGAGAAGTAATCCCTGCTGGGATTCCATGGGACATCAATCCCAATCTTTTGCCCAGGCTGGCTCTGCTGTGCCTGTGGCAGCGCCAGGGGAGTGCCTTGTCCCTGCCCTGAGCCCAGCATGAGCCTTTCTTTGGCTGTTCTGGCCCTGCCCAGGGCAGGAGGGCACTGCTGGAGTGGCTTTGGTGGCCCCGGGCACCCAGCTGAGCTGCAGCTGCTGCAGGGGCTCCTGGGGAATGTTCCAGAGCAAAGCTCAAAGCAAACAACAGTTCCTGGAGGGGATTCTGCCCCTGGGGCTGTGCTGGGAGCCCAAGGGCAACAGCCCCAAAGTGCTGGAGCTCAGTGTCCCTCAGCCAGGCCCTATTCCTCAGCTGTGCCCTGTCCCGCGGCTGTCCCCTTTCCCTGTCCCCTGTCTCTCGGCTCTGTGGGGCCAGGGGTGGCAGCAGGACCCGGGGCAGCCCTGGGGGAGAACAACCCTGAGCCCCAGCTGGGCCAGTTCCCCCAGTTCCCCCCAGGTCACTCCCAGCATGGGCCCTGTGGCTCCCAGTCACCCCCAGGATGCTCCCAGTCTCTTCCAGTTACACTCAGTATGATCCCAGTATCATCCTGGTCACTCCCAGTGTGATCCTGGTATGATCCCAAGTGTTCCCATTCACCTCTACTATAGTTCCAGGCACTCCCAGTACGGCTCCAGTCCTTCCCACTATGATTCCAGTATGAACCCCATCACTCTCAGTACGGTGCCACTTGCCCCCAGTATGGTTCCAGTCACTTCAAATCACCCAGTATGATTCCAGTCACTCCCAGATACTCCCAGTATTATTCCAGCAACTTCCTTTATGGCTCCTCTCGGATCCCAGTCACTCCTGGTCTCTCCCAGTATATCCCAGTTACCCCCAGTGTGCTTCCACTCACTCCCAGTTGCTCCCAGTAGCTTCCAGCATGATTCCAGTTGCCCATAGTCACTCCCAGTCACCTCCAGCACAATTCCAGTCACTTCCTGTATATCCTAATTGCCCCAACATGGTCCCAGTTGCCCTCAGCCTGCTCCCAGTCACTTCCACTATGATTCCAGAAGGATCCCAGTCACCCTCAGTGTGATTCCAGTTGCTCCCAGTATGATCCCATTTGTCCCCAGCATGGTCCCATTTTCTCCCAGTGTGATCCCAGTCACACCCAGTTGCCTCTAGGATCCACCCAGTCACTCCCAGTATGATCCTACTCTGATGCCATGATGATCCCAGTTGCACCCAGCATGGTGCCAGTTGCTCCCAATCTGACCCCAGTTCCTCTCAGTGGCCTCTAGCACAGACCCAGTCACTCCAAGTATTATCCCAGTATGAAACCACTCTGATCCCAGTCTCCCCCAGCATGGTCCCAGTCAATCCCAGTTGCCCCCAGTGTAGACTCAGTCACTCCCAATTGGTCCAGGTGCCCCTGGCCAAGACTGGGTTTCCACCTCAAAAATGCCCTATATCCAAAGACTATTCCCAGACAAAATCTGCCATTCCTGACAAGTCTGGCTGGCCTTGGCCCAGTGAGGCTCTCACCTGCCTTCCAAACACTGTGGCTCTGTCCTTTCCTTCCTATGGAAAACAACTGTCCTTCTCATCCAGGTGCCCATGGACACATTTGTGTTCCACCTCCAAAATTGTTTGTTGTGACAGACTGCAGGAGATTGTTGGCTCAAAACATTTCATGTGTGGGGGAGGAAGGGGCAGGTCCAGCCTTGCCCTGCTCTGGAACCCTAGCACTGCCCTGCCCTGGAACACCAATCCCCCTGATAGTGGAGACCTGGAAAAAGTTAAAGAAAGAATCTAAAATGTTAGGCTTTGTGCTTTCCCAGATCAACTGCACCTGCGTAAGCAGAATGATAAATTATATAATTGTTAGATGTGATGATTGTTTAGTAATTAAATATAATTATTATATAACCATAAGAACAATAATGAGAAACTATGTTGGAAATTCAGAGAGGGGCTAAATTTATGTATACAATAGAACAATATAAGTTTAATAATTAACATGAAAGTTATGTAACGATAGAGTATAAAACATGATCATTTCAGATGTATGGTCGGAATCAGATTTGGGTTGAATATACCCTGATTCCCAGAGCTCTTAATAAAAAGCACCGCATATAATCCCCCGTGATTATGTGTTTTTGAATGCTAACACCCCCAGAGCCTCCATCCCAGCCCAGCAGTGTCTGCCAGTCCCTGGCACAGCACAGGCAATGTTCCACAGCCACCTCTGCAGCCCCCAGCCCATCTCCTGAGGGACCAAATGACCCCAAGGCCCACCTGGGGGAAGGGCCCAAGAAGACCAAATGGAACTGAGGGCTGACCACAAGGCAAGCACACATCTTGACCGTACCTCCTCTTGGAATTTCCATCTGAACAGTTCTGGAATCAACAGGAGTTGGTAGCTCTGTGTGTGCTCCTCTGTATTTTCTTTTATTTCTTTCTCTCCTTCTGTGTTTTCTTTTTCTTCTTCTAATTCCTTCTTCTTGCCAATTTGGAGTAACTTCAAATTGAACAGGCTTAGAGTTTGTGAAGGTGAAGGGGCCAAGTTAATGCTTTGAGAAGTGTTTTGTGTTGATTGAATGTCATATTAAACTTTTTGCCAAAGTTTCTCTGATTTTTCTAAAGTTACCAGTTTTGTTGTTTTAAGCTCCTGAGAATCTTTTGTTGGTATTTCTCCAGTGAGTCCAACTCAGACCATGGAAAGAATTACAATTCCTTTTAAATGTCTCCTTGGGAGAGTCGTTTGGGGGATGGGGGTCAGGGCTTGTGTGTCCTGCTTGGCCCAGCCCAGGCAGGGCTTTCCCAGCCACATTCCACACTCCATTGCCCAGCTGGAGCTGCTGGTGCCTCTGAGTTTTGCTGCCCCAGCCCCAGGGACGCTCTCCTTGTCTGCCCATTCCCCCACGGTCTCTGGGCAGGGATGGCCTCAGTGGGGGCTGCTGACATCCTCAGCACCTTGGAGGCTGCTGCTGAATTTTCCTGCTCCAGAGGCTTGTTCAGCCTTCAGCTCTTCAGAGCAGGAATTCAGTGTCCCAGGGCTCATTAACATTCAGAACACTTTAACAAGCCAAGCCTCAGGGAATAATTTAATTTAATTTTCCAAATCAATTGTTCAGCCTTCAGCTCTTCAGTTCAGGAATTCAGTGGCCCAGGGCTCATTAACATTCAGAACACATTAACAAGCCAAGCCTCTGGGTATAATTTGATTTCAGTTTTCAAATCATCTGTGGTTAATTTGACACATTTAGTACTGTGTTAAAACGGATTATATTCTATATAAAAAGATAATGAGAAAAGTTTTTTTAGGTCCTGCTTAGTTTTTTTTCCTGTTCATAAATCAATATGTGTAGTCTTGAATTGACATTGAATCCAAGTACCTCCTCGTGCAGTTTGAATAGATATGAAAGTCAAGACCCTTCATGGCTGACAATCAATCAGACTCTGTCACTACCCCCACCCCACCATTTCCCCCATCCAAGCCCTGGCACTCAGAGTAGCCTTGTGCAAATCTGAGCTCCCTCCAGCCCAGGCTGCACCTGAAGCTTTCAGCTCCTTGGCTCCAACTCCCACCTGCTTTCCTTGGAGAAGGAGCTGCACGAGACACAAAGGGATGTTCATTTATTGTCAGCCAACAAACCCAGGGGAAGGCACGGCTCTATCAAATGCAAAAGTCATTCCTCTGCTGGATATTAAATCCATTTTCCACAGCAGTCTCAGAACAATGGAAAACACCTTCTGTGCCCAGCACCGATCCCAAGATCCCCTCGAACCCTCCCTGCCCCGATTTTGCCCAGATTTTCTCTTTGCACACACGAGTCACAGGTTGAAGTCAGGCGCTCCCTCCATGCCCAGAGGGAGGAAAAGAGAGAAAGGGAATGAAGAGTTCTCCTGTGCAGAGCCAAGGTCCAAGTGCAGCCCCTGCAGTGGGAACCACAACTCATCAGGTTTGTGTCCTTTGGACTCAGGGACTGGTGACACTCAGAGGCACAGAAAGGTTTCTTGCCAACAAACACAAGTTGAACATTTCAACAGTTGAATAACCATCACAGCTCTTTCCTCAGCTCTCTGCAATGTCCCAGCAGCATCTGACATGTCCACCATCTCCAAAGGATTCCTATGCAAGAATAGTTTTACACATAGATATAAGAAAAGGTAATTCTGTGATAGATATAAAGACAATTAAGATGTCACCTTATGTGATATTTATTTAAACTTCAGAAAGATTGGGCAACTCCCTAAAGCTCAAAGCATGAAACCAGTCAATTGAGAGGCACTTGAATGACCAGAGAGCATCTGGTGGAAAAAATCTGGGACCAATGGGAAGAACAAATATCCAGCTGGTCTAGTGAAGAGATGTCCTTAGACATGGCCATTTAACCAGGAGAGATGGAAGCACTTGATGGAAAAAAGAGATATTAAATAATACACTGATTATTGGTGACACAAGTAGATAGGAAGATAAGTATTTCTGCTCCTGCCATCAGTACGCTTCCAGGAAATCCCTGTTTCTGGTGGGAAAACGTTGCCATTCCTTAAGAGTACTCAAATGACGCAGATAATAAAGATTTGCTTCTATATTATGAAACTAACAGGTATTAAAACCTGTGCCCCTTTCCAGGCAGACAGTTGTGTGCCCATGAACAGGCAGTGCCACTTGTGCCCTAATGTGCCCAGCTGGGATTGGAACTCTCAGAGAGCACCTGAGGGAGAGCAGAGCACCTTGCAAGCTGCAGGTCCCTGACAGCCCCGCAGGGCTCCTGTCCCATCAACATCTGCTCTGCTCCAGTCTGAAACAGGGCCCAGCATGGTGCCGGGATCATCAGAGAGCTGAGATGTGTGCTGGAATTCAATGCCCTCCCCATCCCTCAGCAGCCCTGCATTTCCCTCCTGCAGCCTTGGTCTCCAGCACAGCCATGGAGGCTCTTTGGGCTCTGCACTGTTGCTGCAGCCCCCAAGGGCAGCTGAACTCTGCCTTTGGCACAGTCAGGCCTGGCCAGTGCAGGCCATGCTCAGCAATTGCTTGTGTGTGCCTGGCCTTGCTGTCAGCCCCGGCAGCAGCTGCGTGGCCCCTTTGTGGCCCTGTGCTGGCCCAGCCATGGTGGCCCAGCCCCTGTGCAGGCCCAGCCCAGGCCAGGAGCATTGCAGCTGGGAACGGCCCCTGTTCTGTGGTGCCCACAGCAGCCTTGGGGCTCTGTGCCCCATGGCCTCCCTACTGGGCAGCCTCTGCCAGCTCCTGCAGAGCCCATGGCACCTGTGGGGCTGCACAGACAGCCCTGCCCCGGGCTCTGCCGGCCTCTGGGCCAGCAGAGAGGCAGCCAGGGCTGGCCATGGCAGGGAACAGGCCCTGAGCCCCGCAGGAGGATGGAGCTGGGCCACAGCCAAACTCGGCCCAGGCCAAAGCTGGGCTCAGCAGCCAGGGCTGCCAACACATGGGCACAGAGGCTGGCACTGACAAATGTCCTGGACCCCCTCCCTGCTCTGTCCATGCACCAAATGGCACAGAGCAGCCTCCTCTCTGGGCCACTTGCCTGTTTTCAGTGCCTTGCACAGGCACTGGCCCTGCCCCACAAGGCCTGGCCTGAGTCCTGCCCCTGCACGCTCAGCCAGGCTGAGATGGACACTGATGGTTTCTGGGCCAGGCTCTCTGAGCCCAGCCCAGCTCCCTGCAAGCTCTGCCAGCTGCCCTGAGCTCTGGGCAGCACCAAGGGCCTCTCCCCAGCCCAGCCCAGCCGGCTCTGGCCGCACAGCTCTACTCAGGCCAGGCTGCTCTGGACACTGCTCCACGGCCTCAGCCCCTGGCAAGGGCACAGCAGCAGCTGCAGCTGCCACAGGACTCAGCCCCAGCCATGAGGGAAGGTGCTTGGCCAAGGCCAAAGGAGGCTCCCTGGCTGCTCTGCTCCCCTCGGGCTGAGGTGCTGAGAGCTCTGCAGCCCCTGCTGCCATCCCATCTGCCCAGGGCAGCACAAGAGCCCCGGCCTTGGGGCCCTCAAGAGCTGCTCCTGCTTCAGGCCCAGGGCCCATTCCAAAGCTGGGGCAGCCACAAAGCTGTGCCCATTTCTGTTCCTTGCTGCTCTGATGGGGATGGGTTCTCAGTCACTTGGAGGTTGATGATGAATTTTATTTCTCCAGAGGCCTTTTCTTTCTTGAACTCTTCAGTTTAGGAATTCACTCAAAAAGGCTGATAAACATTTGTTCAAAACACTCGAACAAGAAAAGCCCATTGGAATAATTTTAGTTTTCAATTCTTCTGTGCATGAGTAGACACATTTCAGAAGTCTATTAAAGGTGATCTGCTGTATTGAAAAAAAAAAAAAAAGCAGAGAGAACTTTTTTCTCCGGTTTATTTCCCCCTATTTATAGTTTTGTTTCAGCAATGTTCAATTGATATTGACCCCCAGTAACTTCTAATGTAGTCTGAATAGATATGAAGATCAAGACCCTTCATGGCTGACAATCATTCAGATTTTTTCCCCACCCCCTCCCCACCTTTTTCCTCATCCATCCCCTGGCACTTCTCTGCATCAGGAATGGTGTGGCCAGCAGGACCATCACGCTAGGATCTTTTCTCCTGAGAAGCTGGGAAGCTTCAGCTTTTCGATGTTTTGCTGCTTTGAAATGTCATTTAGAGAGTTGTTTACCCAGCAGGTGAAATTGTTCCTACATGATGACCTATCACAGGTCCAGCTCTGTTGGGACTTTGGTCAGACACAAGATTTTATTATCATTCCATTCCTTTACTTTCTAGCCTTCGGATGATATCCTTTCTTCTATTCTTTTAGTATGGTTTTAATATATCATTTTCTTTTAATTTATTATATATCGTAAAATAAAAAATCAGCCTTCTTAAACATGGAGTCAAGATTCTCATCTCTTCCCTTGTCCTGGGACCCCTATGAACACAATGACACAGGACCAGGGCAGTGATTCTTCCCCTGTGCTGGGCACTGATTGGGCAGCACCTCGAGTGCTTTGTCCAGTACTGGGCCCCCCAGTTTAGGAGGGACATGGAGGGGCTGGAGCGTATCCAGAGAAGGGCAGCAAAGCTGGGGAGGGGGTTAGAACACAAGTCCTGTGGGGAGTGTCTGAGGGAGCTGGGATTGTTTATCCTGGAGAAGAAGAGGATCAGGGGAGACCTCATCACTCTCTACAACTCCCTGACAGGAGAGTGCAGCCAGGTGGGGGTCAGGCTCTTTTCCCAGGCAACAGTGACAGAAAAAGAGGATACAGCCTTCAGCTGTACCAGGGGACATTTACGCTGGACATTAAGAAATATTCCTCACAGTAAGGGTGATTGGGCACTCGAATGGGCTGCCCAGGGAGGTGGGTGAGTCACCGTCCCTGGAAGTGTTTAAGGAAAGCCTGGACATGGCACTGAGTGCCATGGTCTGGATGACATGGTGGTATTGGGTCCCAGGTTGGATTTGATGCTCTCTAAGGTCTTTTGCAGCCTGGCTGATTCTCTGATGATTGTGACACTGCAGGGCCCTGGGGAAGCAAGGGGCCATTGTGACACTGCAGGGCCTTGAGGGACCACGCAGACCATTGTGACAAAACAGGACCTGGTGTCATGATGGGGCCATTGTGACACTGCAGGGCCCCATGGAACCAAGGGGCCAGTGCTGCTCCTCAGGGACTCCTGGAATGAAGGCAACATGTTTGACACCATGGTGGCCCTTGGGAATAAGAGGCCATTGTGACACTGTGGAACCAAGGAGAGCATTGCTGCACTGCCAGACCTCATGGAATCAAGGATCCATTGTGACACTGCAGGGCCTTGGGGGACCATGGTGACATTGTGACACTGCAGGGCCCAAGGATCCAAAGGATATTGTGACACGAAGAGGTCCCATGGAACCAAAGGGACATTGTGACACTGGGAGGCCTCATGGAATCATGGAGACCATTGGGACACTCTGGGGCCTCATGGAACTATGGTGACATCAAGTTGGCTGGGAGTGTGGATCTGCTGGAGGATAGGAGGGCTCTGCACAGGGCCCTGGACAGGCTGGATCCAGGGCCCAAATCAAGCAAGTGAGGTTTAACAAGTCCAAGTACTGGGTCCTGCACTTTGGCCACAACAACCCCTGCAGCACTACAGGCTGGGGACAGAGTGGCTGGAGAGGAGCCAGGCAGAAAGGGACCTGCAGGGACTGATGGACAGCAGGCTGGACATGAGTCAGCAGTGTGCCAAGGTGGCCAAGAAAGCCAATGGGTCCTGGCCTGGATCAGGAATGGTGCGGCCACCAGGAGCAGGGCAGCGATTCTTCCCCTGTGCTGGGCACTGGTTAGGCAGCCCCTCGAGTGCTGCGTCCAGTTCTGGGCCACAAATTAAGGAAGGAAATGGAGGGGCTGGAGAGTGTCCAGAGAAGGGCAACAAGGCTGGTGAGGGGTCTGGAGCATGTTGGGGAGGATGGAACAGGAAAGCCTTATAAATATGATTGCCTGGCAAAAGATTTTGAGAATATAGAAACTATAAGTGAGATTGAAATGAAAGCAAGTTTTGAGATCCCTTAGTTACTGAACAACTGGAAAACAATGGTGTGGCCAGACGAAGGTAATCCCCTCTTGATGAAACAATACCCTCTGCAAGCAGGCAGGTCCAAGGGTCAGAGCAGACCCTGCAGCTTGGCAGATAGGGACCAAAGAGTAAGATTTAGGGTTTAAAATGTAACACAGTATGGTAATGTAGTGATTCTTATAGGTTGTATGGAAATGTTATAGGATATGCATGCTGTAGTAGATTGGTTGATGAGAATCTGAATATTCAACACTGAAAATGATTTATTGTATTGTAACAGGAACTTCGCTCTCTTTTCGCAATCCCTTATCTCACTTCTACTTCTTCTTCTTCTTCTTCTTCTTCTTCTTCTTCTTCTTACTTTCTCACTCACTTACCTACTTACTTTCCATTTATACTCTTATGCTTTTACGTTCTTACTTCTCATCCTCTCTACCCCTCTCTTCTCTCGGGCCTGCTCCGAGCTGCGGCTGGGAGCTCCCAGCAGGGCCCTGCACCCACACCCTTTGCAATAAACAGCAAGTTATACGACTTGGCTTCAGAGAGATCTCGTGTCCGTCCATCCCGACCGTGCGTGACCCTCATCACTCCTACAGACTCTCCTACAGGAGCACAAGTCCTGTGAGGAGTGGCTGAGGGAGCTGGGGTTGTTTATCCTGGAGAAGAGGCGGCTCAGGGGAGAAAAGGCGGTGTGATGATCTCCAAGGTCTTTTCCAACCTTGCTGATTCTGGGATTCTCTGAAACGACCCTTGGAGCAGTTGCAGGATGAGCCCTGGGCCTCCTCTTCAGAAGCTCCAGCAGCCCAGGTCCCTCAGCTTCTCCTCCCAGCCCCACAGCCCATCCTGTCAGTCCTGCAGAGCCTCTGCAGCTCCTCCTGACTGCCCAGAACAGGGAGCCCCAGAGCCAGACACAGCAGCCCAGATGTGCCCCCTGGCCTGGGGTGCCTCTGGCAAGGGAGCACACCAGGAAGTGCAGGAGCCTGCAGACAATTCCTGCAGCACTTGTAGGATGATCCTGCTCCCCAAGGGACATTCCCATGGGGCCAAGTCAGGAACTGCAATGGGGAGTGGGGCCAGAGAGGAAAGGGCAAACAGGGAGGGGCTGTTTTCAGGGGAGGGAAAAGGGATGAGTAACTGGAAGAAATTAGTTTCAGGAAGAGTGAAGAAAGCAAAGGTGAAGCAGATGAAATGCCCAGGGCAGGTTGGGCGTGGCTGCCAGGCAGCCCTGGCTCTGAGCAACAGCGTCTGCAGTGGGACAAGAAACTCCCCGCTGATGGGAACAAACTTTTTGGCTGACTGCAGAAGCCAGGACAAAGCTGAGTAGTTTCCCTGGTGTCCCCAAGCCCTTGCTGGCCCCAGAGGCTGATGGCATTTGTGCTCCCTCAGGTTCATGTCCCCACAGCAACAGCATGGGGGTGCTCCCCCTGCTGTGTGCAATGCAAACAGGGGCTGCTGAGCCAGTGCTGCCGTGTCTGTGCCTGCAAGGATGGGGCACCTGTGTGAGCTGGGGAAGAGGCCAGGGCTGCAGAGTGGGGATGTTGTTGGCAGCTCCATGAGGATGCTCTGGGACCCTGCCCTGGGCTGTCCAACGCACTGTGGATGGATCAGCCCCTGCTCTGCTGCTCCTTCCCATCTCCCCCAGGGCCCTTGCAAAGCCCCAGCCATGCTGTTTGCCCCCAGCCTGCCCACAGCCAGCCTGGGGCTGCTCACGGGAGTTTTCTGTGCTGAGCATTGGCCTGGGCGTGTTCTTGAGAGAGCCTGGGCAAGGAGCCTGGAGCCCCCAGGCCCTGGCCTGAGGCATCAGCACTGCCTCAGCAGTGCCCATGGTCTGTCCCTGCTGCAGCCCCGGCCCTGCCACCCCCAGGGCTGTGCCCGGCCCCGAGAGCACTCGGGCCCTACAGCAACACCAGGGCCACCAGGGCAGCGGGGCAGGGCCACGGCAGCAGCACTGGCAACACCAAGTGCTGCTGCTGCTGGGCACAGCTGCTGGGCCAGCACTGATCTGCCCCCAGCTCTGCAAACAGACATTGCTGCTGCAGCTCCAGAGAAGGCAACAAAAGGGCATCTCTGTAGAAAACTCTGCTGGGAGATCCTTTCCTTCCTTTAAAGCCATGAGAGCGCAGCCCTTATTGACACAGTCTGTGGCCACAGGGAAGGTGGAGAGAACTAAAAGGAGAAATGGCACAAACAATGACATTTCTTTGTGGACAACATTTAAAAGTTAAAACAAAGAAAAAGAACCTCCAAAATGGAACTCACAAGTATCAAACATGACTTTTATTACAAGTGATTTGAAGAAACTGGCCAGCAGTTTAATATTCCTGAAAGCATCCAATCATCAGTCTCCACACTGCAGCCTTGAGCTCCTGGTTCCTCAGGCTGTAGATGAGGGGGTTCAGGGCTGGAGGCACCACTGAGTACAGAACTGACAGGGCAAGATCCAGAGATGGGGAGGACATGGAGGGGGGCTTCAAGTACAAAGTTTTGGCAGTGCTGATGAACAGGGAGACCACAGCCAGGTGAGGGAGGCAGGTGGAAAAGGCTTTGTGCTGTCCCTGCTCAGAGCAGATTGTCAGCACAGCCCTGAAGATCTGCACATAGGAGAAAACAATGAACACAAAGCATCCGAGTCCTAAACAGGCACTAACAGCAATGAGCCTAAGTTCCCTGAGGTTTGAGTGTGAGCAGGAGAGCTTGAGGATCTGGGGCACCTCACAGAAGAACTGGCCCAGGGCATTGCCATGGCACAGGGGCAGGGAAAATGTATTGGCTGTGAGTAGCAGAGCATTGAGAAGGCCACTGGCCCAGGCAGCTGCTGCCATGTGGGCACAAGCTCTGCTGCACATGAGGGTCCCGTAGTGCAGGGGTTTGCAGATGGACACGTTGCGGTCATAGCACATGATGGTCAGGAGGAAATACTCTGCTGAGATAAAGAACGCAAAGAAAAAGAGCTGTGCAGCACATCCTGTGTAGGAGATGTCCCTGGTGTCCCAGAGGGAATTGTGCATGGCTTTGGGGACAGTGGTGCAGATGGAGCCCAGGTCACTGAGGGCCAGGTTGAGCAGGAAGAAGAACATGGGTGTGTGCAGGTGGTGGCCGCAGGCTACGGCGCTGATGATGAGGCCGTTGCCCAGGAGGGCAGCCAGGGAGATGCCCAGCAAGAGACAGAAGTGCAGGAGCTGCAGCTGCCACGTGTCTGCCAGTGTCAGCAGGAGGAAGTACCTGATGGAGCTGCTGTTGGACATTTGCTGTGGCTGCACATGGGGACCTGTTCATGGAGAAATCACAGTGACAAGTCAGAAGAGGCTGCTTTGTTCCAAGCCTGGGCTATTCCCTGCAGACTGTCTTGCTGGGACTCACCCCCCCTTGTTCCTGCTTTGGGAAAACCTTCACCCAGGTCCCTGCCTGAGCTCCGGTTGTGCTGGCTGTGTGTGCCAGGAGCAGCCAGGCCTGTGCATGGGGCTCTCTTGGAGCCATCCCTGCCCCGCTGCCCTGGGTTTGTGGCCATGCGGCAGAGGGACAAGGCTGGATGTTCAGGATTTGTCAATGGAATCACTTCTAATGTAGAAAGGCATGGTAGCATCTGCATTCCCACTTTTAAAGGATGGCAGGAATTTATTATAGGAATTGTTTTCCTACTCACACATCATTCCTGGCCCTCTGAGGTCAGAAATCCCCAGCATTTCTGCTGCACTGAGAGTTTGCCACTGAGAGATGGGAGAGGCAAAGGATTCCCTGTGGCTGAGGGAAGGTGAGGGGCTGGATGGGCTTGTTCCCAGCTGCTCTGGCTTTGCACCTTTGGCTGCAATCAGAGAACAATCACACTCCTGGGTCAGCCTGGGATAAACCGGACCCTGCCCAGAGCAGAGGGATCCCTGAATGTCTCACCCTCTTTAAACGTATCTGGGCAAGATCTCAGCACCCCCTTGTGCCAAGGACACTCACGGCTCCCTTGGCAAACTCAACAGCATTTCCTCAGCTGTGGCAGCTCTGCCCTTCCCCATGGGACATTCAGGGAACTCCCAGAGGCTCTGGCACAGATTTGCACCCAGGAGGGCAGCTCAGAGCTTGGAAGGGCACAGCAAGGATATCCCTGGCTGTGCCCATGATGGGATCTCAGGGAGGGGACTCAGCTCATTCCCCTTTCCCATGGACTGCTTTGCCCACAGCCCCACAGGAGCCAGGGAATCTTGGACACCCCATTCCCATGGACAGCCCTGCCTGGCAGGAATGCCAGGGGCAGTGCCTGACTCGGCTTCTGCAAATGCCAGAGCCTCCCTGAGAGCAGCAGATAACAGTGACAATATCAGGGCAGTGCAGAACCAAGAGAAGATGTTGTGGTGATGTGCCTGAGAGGGCAGGGCAGAGACAGCCGGGCACTCAGGACAGTGTTCCTGTGCCCAGCTGTGCCCGGCACCTCCCACACACCCACAGTGCTCTCATCCTGCCCCCAGAACTACTCTCTTCAGCCCCCTCTCCTTCCCTGGGCATCTCCCTGGGCCTGGACATTCCCTCCTGAGAGGAGCCTTGTCCCTGCCAGCGCTCACAGAGCCCATCCCAGCCTGTGTGCCCTGGCCGGGGCCCTACAGAAACCTGCCTGTGTGCAGGGCCCTGGCTGGGGCAGGGTCTATGTGCAGCTGGGCAAAGGCAGCTCAGGAGAGCCCTGCTGGGCCCTGCAGAGGTGATGCTGCTGCTGTCCAGGGCTGAGGAGTGGCTGAGGGCCCTTTGGGAGGCTCCCAGCAGAGAGACTGAGCAGCTTAATTTACAGTTCTGCAGTCCCTGTAAATGTTCAAACATTAGTTGTATGATCCTGTGTGTCCCTTTCAACTCAAAATGTTCTGTGAATCTGGGATTACAATTCCTGTTCTGCTTCTCTCATCCTCCCTGTTGTCTATAATCCAAAGAGAAAAAAAAAAACCCACTTGCAACAGTGTTAGAACAGTAAAGTAAAAACCACACATTTATTGGAAGCTTCCAGGTGTCCCAGTGGGGATGGGGCATATCCGGGGCCTAATTTCAATGATTTATTAAGGATGATTAATTAGGATATTTAACAGGAAAATCCAATAGGAGATTCAGTTTCCCTAGTTACACACCCCTGGTACAACCTGTTGGATTAGGTCCAAAGGCTTCTTTGCCAAAAATATTTGTTGTGACTGTTCACCTTCTGGTCAATTAAAAAAAGGTTCCTATAGGTCTTCTTCCTGATAATAAGACTACACAGTATTTCAGGAATATATTTAGACAGTCTAAAATGTCTATTTTTCTAAAATCTAAGAGAAAGGTTAGGAAACGTACTAGAGCTAATTAATGATTATGGTTCTATAAGTATATAATAGTAGTTTAATAGAGCTAATTAAGAGTTTACTAGAGTAAGGATTATAGTTTTATAACTATATAATAGCAATTTACAGAACTATGAATACATTCAAAATGTATATAAAGCAAAAATCTTTTTGTCATTACCCCAAATTTCCCATCCTTCTCCAAGTAGGAAATTGAAACACTCTCAGGAAAGCTCCTGATCTTTACAGCAATCCCTGGCTTACCTTCTTTGGGAAATGTCCTCCGGAGTTGTGCCCAGGCTGGTCTGGAGCTGGGAGCAGCCCTGCCCTACCCAGCCCCTCTCAGCAGCAGCACCTTCCCTGCTCAGGGTGGCTCCTTCCCCCCAGAGCTTCTCCCCAGCGCTGGGAGCAGCTCCCCAGGCCGGCTGAGAGCTGTCCCTGGCAGGCAGCAGAGTCCCTGCCCCAGAACAGTGCCCTGGGCTGTAGGACCCTGCTCTGCAGGACAGCCCTGGGCACCCCTGGCTGCTGCCCCGGCTGCTCAGCCCTGCAGCAGAGCCTGGCAACAGGAGCTGCCTTGGGCTGTGCCTCGGCTGGGGCAGCAGGTAAAGCCAGCCCTGCCCTAGGGCCACAGCCCTGCCCTGGGGCAGCTCTGAGAGTCCTCCTGAAAGGTCCTAAAAGCTGTGGGATGTGTCAGCTCCAGGAGATCCCTGCAGGAACTGCAGCTTCTCTTCCCACAGCCAGGGAATGACTAGTTCAAACCTGGGATGATTTCTGCTCTAGTGAGCCCTGAGTGAGCTCTGCTCTGTGCTCCCAGCCCAGGCTGAGTTTAAACCCTCTGTGCCTCTGTGCTGTGCCCAGGGTGGCTGCAGGCAGAGCCCCAGCCCTGCTGGGCTGTGCACAGGAGCTGTTCCTGGGCAGAGCTGTCTCGCTGCAGCACTGCCCTTGCCAGGAGCTGCCTCTGTGCCAGGAGCCTCTCTGCAGGTTTTTCAAAGGACTTTGGGTTTTGCTTTTGTCTTGGAGTCTCTGAGAGGTTTGTGCAATCATGGCCTCCAATTATGTGCTGTAATTAGTCTCCGGAGAGGCTTTGTGAGTAACAACACTCAGTGGGGCTCATTAATGCTTCAGGGTACTTCAGTTATTTTAAGGTACTTGGTGTTTCCCTTTTGATACAGACTCTGTGAGAGGTTTGTGCAATCATGGCCCCAATCATCTGCTTTAACGAGTCCCTTGAGAGCTTTGTACTGACACTCAGTGAGGCTCATTAATGTTTTGAGATACTCAAGATTTTTAAGGTACTTTATGGATTTAAGAATACTTCTAGGTACTTTTAAGTATTTTCCTTCCCACACTGAGTCTCTGAGAGGTTTTTGGGCCATCCTGGCCTCCAATTCTCTCCTCCATGGTGTCCATGACGATCCTGTGTTGAGTATCTTCCCCCTTTCTGTTTTACAACAAAGATGGAACTGAAAGAATTTTGTAAGACTTTCTAAAAGCATCCAAACAAACATGGGACAATTAACAATACAACAACAACCACTAAGAGAATTAATAGTCTTGTTTTAGCTAGACATCATCCAACCCTTTAGTCCCTTGTATTGGAAGAGTTCATTGAATCAGTCTTTGTTTCCCACTTGAAGCTTCTTGAACCCTTCCTTCAGTACCTGAATGCTCTTGTGGATTGACTCGCTGTGGCTGGAGAGGTTCATGCAACACATCCCTCAGAGTCTACACAGCCATGCCCATGTGCTCAGAGTAAAAACTTTATCGCTGTTCTGCAAGGTGGCCCGTCTGATGGTCTCTATGTCTGAGAGCAGGCCACTCAATGTGAGGGAGGTAGCATTGGTTTGCTTACTTAACAGGCATCCAAGATGGTCTAATTGTCCTAAAGCTGTAGCTGCAGTCACCCAAGGTAGTCCAAATTGAGGGTGCTACCATCCGATACCTGGATTAAAGCTTTCAAAGCCATCTCTTTGATATAATCCAATACTTCTCTGGGGATACCTGGTGCTCGATCATCTGGTAGGCTGTGTTGTCCTTCTCCAGCTAGATGGTTGTTTGTCAATTCTGCCCTTGCCTCATTATTAGCATAGTGTGCTATTAATTGATTTAGTAAACACTTCCATCCACCTTCCCACAGGGTGTATTCTGTAGGTGACAACAACATGGTCATAATATATTTGAAATCATAGGGGGTTAAGACATAAGCTGTAAACATGGCCTTCATTAGGCCAATAAAACAAGGTAAGTCCTTCCTATGGTCTTTAGCTGCCCTACACAGATCCTTGATTTCCCCATAAACCAATGGCTGATACCTCGGATTCTGCCGCCTTCTTTCATAAAATATGGGGGCAATGAGGAATTTCGAGACTATTTGCCAGTCTCCTTCCTTAACTGCTTCCTTCCAGATCCTTTCCTAGGGGTCTACTGGGGTTGAGGAGAGAGGTGGCTCTGTGGAATCCATACTGTCTCCTGGGGAGGAAGAATAACTTGGAGCAGAAACATTCAGATTAGAAATAGTGTGACCGTTGGGCTTAGTATCTTTGACCATGGGGGTTATATTGTTGCCGGAAGGTGATGCAGAGGGCACTGCCATTTTGTCAGGTGTCGGAGAGGAAGGGCCTTGATTTAGAATTGCCGACTTCTGGGGTGGAGTTCTGCAGGCATGGCCCAGGGTGAAGGTGGAATGATTGACAGTTGGGCATGGCCTGCAGTTTTGGGGGTGGAGTCTGGAAATTCATTCAGGGCAGAGGCAAAAGTTGTGGTAGCAGGAAGTGGAGGAGGCAAGATGGAAGGAGGATGATCCGGCTCCCGAGCCACATTCAGGCTCCTTCTGTCTTGACTCTCTAGGGCATGATGCTCCAAGACCGCGTGGCCATTGCCGTCTTGGGCCATTGTGGAAGGTCTGAGAAAGGCAGGTTTGAGAGGAGATCCCGAGTTAGGAGTGACCAACGGATTGAGTTTTCGACACACTGCTTGCTGGTGAAGGGTCTCAAGGATAGTGTGGAAGATGGGGAGTATGTGGGGTGCAATGGGGTCCCTTTAGATCGAAAGGTTGTACAATTTAACTCCCACTGAGTGCCAAAATTAAGTAGTATAGATTTTGTCAGCAGGGGCATCTGGAAAAATTTTTAATGATCCACCTCACAATTGATTTTAATTTGTTCTTTTTAAATATTTTGTCATGATCAGTGAGAATTAACAAAGCATCCATATATGCTCCTTTCTACTTTGGACATCTGGCTGCCCATTTTTCTCTTTCTCCGCCTTAGGGGGAACAATCACCGAACACCCCAAATCAATTATGGAATGTGGGTTCATACTGTAAAAACACAGTGGCAAAATGGGCAATAAATGTCTTGCATTTCTCCAAACCCACCTGCAATCCTATGCAGATGAAACCATCAGTGTCCCTGCAGATCCTGGCCAAGGTCCCTCGAAGCAATGTTGAATCTGCCAGCCTGGCACAATCCAAAATCCCAGGGAGCACTGGCCTATCCATCAGCTAACCCCAGCTGACGTGACTAAATATCAGGGTCCCTGTTCGGGCGCCAAAAGTTGCAATGAGGTTGGCTGTGACAAACCTTTCTGGTTCTTCAACTTCAGGGAAAGGGGGATGAAAATGAAATGAAAAGGAAAAGATGCTGGGGAAAATGAAACAGGAAAGCCTTATAAATATGATTGCCTGGCAAAAGATTTTGAGAATATGGAAACTATAAGTGAGATTGAAATGAAAGCAAGCTTTGAGACACCAAGCCTTAGTTACTGAACAACTGGAAAACAATGGTAGGGCCGGCTGAAAGTAATCTTCTTTTGATGAAACAATACCCTCTGCTTGCAGACAGGTCCAAGGGCCAGACCAGACCCTACTAGCTTGACAGAAGGGGTCCAAAAAGTAGTTTTTAGGGTTTAAAATGTGACACAGTATGGTAATATAATGATTCTTATAGTCTGTATGTAAATGCTTTAAGATTTGTATCTTGTACTAGATTGGTTAGTGAAAATTAGAATATGCAGCACAGAAGAAGATTTATTGTATTGTAATGGGAACTCCTCTCCTCTTTCAGGCATCCATTTTGGGCGCCTCTTTCGAGCCCCTCTTATGGGCCTGCTCCGAGCTACGGCTGGCAGCTCCAAACAAGGCTCCTGCCCCCACACCCTTTGCAATAAACCACAAGTTCCAAGACCTGACTACAGAGATCTCTCACCTCCGTCCATCCCAACCGTCCTAGCCCCTGACGCTACTACAAGCAGGATCAATGGAGTTGCCCAAAGAGAACTTTAGTAACAAGGTGAAAAACAATAAACATGGGGAAGTCGAGCACAGTAGGAGGGGTGGGATCCAAACATCTGAGATAAAGGTGACGCAACAATATATACACTTGAGGGTAGAACACTCCAGAACAAAAACCATATAGGGGAAACAAGTAACAAATAGGGGAGAAGAACTTGGACATCTTAGCATAACAACAATAAAGGCTTATGAGGGAGCTCTCAAACTCACCCTAAGTTAAACAAGTGATTCCCAGGGCTTGAAACTTGCGCCCAGGTCTTCCGGGGTAAAATCTGGCTGACTCTGAATTACAGCTGGGCTAACTCCCACACTGCTGCTTTGCACTGGCCCCTTGGAACCATGTGGCCAAACAGAGCCACAGTGATGTTCTTGGTTCCACGAAGCCCCACAGTGTCACAATGGTCCCTTGGATCCATGGTGCTCTGCAGTGTCACAATTGCCCCTTCATTTCACAAGGCTCCCAAGTGTCAAATTGGTCTCCACAGGAAGGGAACCACAGAGCCCCCATATTTCAGGAGCTGATGAACAGCAACCACCAGAGGTCATGGCAAGCCTGATCTGTCTGTCCTGCCAGGTTTGCTTGGAGTAATCCTTGGATATTTGAAATTATGAATGCAGAGTCCTAATTTCAGACGTTTGTGCCTGGAAAAGAGGGATTTTTTTTTTTTTTCATAAAAAGAAAAGCACAGAGCCCTTTCCAGTGTTTGGAAAATAGGCGAGTGCTACCCCTCAGGAGTCAAAGACCAGCAAAACTTGTCTGTCCTGGCAACTTTAGTCTGAGAGCAATCCTTTAATACACAAAAATTTGGAGGTGGAATCCAAATTTTGGCCATGGATGCCTGGAAAAGATGGACAGTTCTTTTCCATGAAAAGAAGAGCCCAGAGCCCCAGTGTTTCAGGGGCAGATGGGAGTGGCCTTCCACATTCCAAGGTCAGCCAGACGTGTCAGGTGACCCCTGGGAGGCCAAGGCAGCCACATATATTTCATGTTCCCTTGCTTCCATAGCGCCCTGCAGTGTCACAATGGCTCCTTGCTTCCATGAGGCCTTCCCGTGCCACAATGGTTCTCTTGCTTCCATGAGGCCCTCATGTGTCATAATGGCCCTTTGATTACAAAAGTCCTTAAGGATCTTAATGGTCTCCATAGTTCCACAAGGCCCCACAGTGTCATAATTCTCTATTGGTTCCATGAAGCCTTGCTGTGTCCAATGGCCCCTTGGTTCCATTGAGGCCCTGTAGTGCAACAATGATTCCCTTGGTTCCGCAAGTTCCCATAGTGTCACAATGGCCCCTTCCTTTCATGAGGGCCTGCAGGGTCACAATGGTCTCCACGATTCCATGGGGCCTTGCAATATAACAATGGTCTACATGGATCCATGGTGCCACACAGGAACATGTCGGAGATTGCGGGGAGAACGACCATCCTTTAATGCATCGAACTCCCCGTGGTGTTCGCAATCCCCGAAAGCGTTCGCTATCACGTCCAGGGGTCAACCATTTGTTGGAGATGAAGGGAGAACGACCATCCTATAATGCATCGAACTCAACTTTATTGATCAATCAATCACCCTAAATAACAAAGTTAACGAACTTCATGCATATTCTGTAATCCAATTTCATGATAGGCTAACAGAGAAAACTCTAACCACTCCTCTTGTTTTAGAATACCTACAAGTGTTTATTAAAAACAGAACCAGTGTTCCCAAAACTTCTTCATCAGTTCTCAGGGTGCCAGCTGTTCCCAGAGACGGTGTTCTTCTTGTTATGGGAAGACAGCCTGAGAACTTTATTGTTTATAAAGAGAGTCTAATTGTTTATAGAAATCAGAAGGCTGAGAACTGCGTTAGGACTGCTTTACTTTTTCCTTTTACTTTTCTCTCAATTGTATGTCTCATGGCCTTTTTCTTTAAGCCATTCTTGAAAAACTCTCCAACATTTCCCCCGTTTTTTTCTTTGAGAGAAAAGAGGTTAGCTTGCCAGGTTTTTTCTATCATCTTACTAACTATCTTTTGGATACAACTGCAGAAGCAAGGTAAGATAAATAAAAGCAATAAAGCACACCTAATATCCCTATAGCATATATTACAAAGTTTCTTAACCATGGACCCAATCCTAAGCTTTTAAGCCATTCATCAATTCCCAATCCTTCTTCTTCCTTAAGGCTGTTAAGCCCTAGTCGTAGCTCTTTTAACTTAGCATGAATAGATACAGAATGATCAGATAAGTTCATGCAACACATCCCTTCAAACTCTTCACAACCATGGCCTTGTGCTAGCAGTAAAAAATCTATAGCAGCTCTATTTTGTAAAACAGCGTGATTAACACTTTGTACATCTGCAGTTAACATATCTAATATCTGTGGTCTTATTTAATTCACCCTTAGCCCAACACTCTATTTGTTTTGCTAAGGTCATTGCTTTGCTTGCAGCACCCCATGGTAGGAGAGCTGAAACCATCACTTGTTTACATTTACTCCAGAACAATGGATCTCCTATTTGACTACAGTCTAAGTTGTGTAAGCTGCGCCTTTGCCTGCTTGTCTTATGACTTAGTTGCATCAGCACAGATATGTTAGGGTGGAATAATGATAACTTGCCTAAATAACAAGGTCCACCCTGCGGTTGGGCTGGTATTCCATTCCAGGCTCTATCTCCGCAAATTAGAAATATCCCTGTGGGTAATTTCTTAGGTGTCATAATAGTAGAGCCTTTACACTGGTTATAAAGCTGTTTGGATACTATTTCCGGTTTTAGAGATGAATCCAGAGTAGCCCATGTCTGTTTATGCTGACCCATTCTTTTAGGATTAGAGTAATCAAAGCTGAACCACCCACCATTGGAAGTGCTGGTCATGCTAGCATTTGCATTTCCAAAAAGCTCTAACTCCTCAGGTGGAGAATGCAAAGGAGTATTGAGTGATTGAATTAGCAAACATTGTCGGTAACCATCACTCTGACTGGCAGTATACCCTTTTTGTGCAGGCAGCTTAATATTTACCATATCGTGCATACATAAGGCAGGGTTATTAATAAGACTGCATAATTCTTGAGGAGACCAGACTGGAAGCCCTACCAAACATGTTCGAAATGGGTTGGTAACTCCTCCAAGGCTAAGACAAAGCAATGACTGATTAATTTGTCTAGCAAGTGTTATCCATACATTATCTCTAGGTTGACTAAAATGTGCTACCTTTAATTCTTCAGCTACTACTATACTAAGCAATATAACAAAAGTGAACTTTATTTTTCTGTGTTTTTATATTGACCTTCTTTTTCTTCTCAGTTTTTAACCTTACTGTTCCTGACACCTGAAGACCACACCTTTGTAACCTTCTAATGCAGTTATCTAATGCTTGATTGGGATCTCCTCTTATAGGACCTACAACAGAATGTTGTGTTAAAGGCACCAGTTTTCTACACCCTATCGAGGCTATATATGATGCACTTTGAGCTTTAACCCCTTTCAAAATACACTGTACCTCTCACCGATAATAAGCTAAGATTTTCCGCTCATGAGATTCATAAAGGTCTAAAGCTGAGGCAGTATTTAGCCCTGTCTCATTCCGTAGTGCCCACTCCCAATTATGTTCCCAGGTATGTCTATAATTGCAGGTGTTGCACCGTAAATGAAAAAGTGGCAACTGATCCACCCAAAAGGTCTTATCACAGCTCCCACAACACAGTGCAACCCAAGCAGCACAATTTGGGCTGTGACATTCAAGACAGTTCTCTTTTGCCGGTCCTTTTATATGGAAAGATGATAATGATTCAATAATGTCAATCAGTTCCCTGGTTGTCCGGCAACGGCGTGTTATGGCCTTATCAGGCATTGCACGACAGGTGGTAATTGGACTAAGAAAAGAAAGCTGTTAGCTGTTTTCATTCATGCAAACCTGGAGAGGAGGTGAAAAAGCCTGAAAATGATCCTTTCTGTCCTTGAGATTATTACATCCCCCCCTTTTTTTTTATGGGTCTCTCAGGAATGTTCAAAGTCAGTTTTCAGTCTGTAATCCTTTAGTCATTTGGCTCAAATGGCATCAGCTGGGCGATTCTCAGTCCTTTGTTAATTTGGAGTGGTGAAAAAGTAGTATGCATTTAATGCACTTAAAATATTTAACTTAAATTTTACAGAACTAACAGAAAGATGTCATACAGCAGACTAGCAAGTAGGACAGAGACACCAGCACAGAGTAGAGGGCAAACATTTGTCATTCTCGTATTTTTAAAACTGACAAACAGAGATTACTAGATAATTAACTTGCACACTTCTGTAAGAGCATGATCTGAGAAACTAAAGCTATTTCCCAGTAAGGAGTAGGACTTACTGTAGTATCTTTTTTGCAAATAAATAGGACCCCAGCAAACAAAAGATGCTTAGGGTTTTTCCATTTTTATCTTTTTACTGGTGTGTTCTGTGACACAGACAATAAATACCATTGCAAGACCTATTTTTATCTAATAGAAACACTTGGAGCAAAACTTTAACAAATCTTCCTAACAAATGAGTATGGCTTCCAGCTTTCAGCTCCCAGTAGGAAATAATATTTGATTCATATTCAGAGAATTAATAGCCTTTGCAATTGGAGACAAGATGTCACTTGAAAACTCATAACCTTTTTAAAAAGTGTTCTGGAAGATACAGACTTAGAAAGCAGCAATAAATTAATGCTCCAAGAATTTTAGAATATATGAAAGTAATTTACAGGATTAGCTGCTTTGAGGAAATTATGCCTAAAATAAATATACTAAACAGAATTATTAAAATAAAGTTAATTTCAGTTACTCATTCATCCTCTGGGACGTCTAACAAGGCTAATTATAGCAGACTTATTTGCAAAACATGTAAAATCACTTAAATCTAATAAAACTTATCTATAACAAAATTTAGCTGACTTTTAAATTCTACACACCTCAAACCCAACATAATCTAAACAGAATCTAGCTTTACCCAAACTTAATAACACTCAAACTTAACAGAATCTAACTTAACTTACTTAACCACCTAAACTTAACAGGAGATAAACTTAACAGGACTAAACTTTAACAGTATTCAACATCCAATGGCACTCAACAGACAATTCAACTCAAACTACTTAATAACAGATAAAACTTACTATAGAAATAATATATAGCATTTACTATAACTTACTTACAGGCCTGATTCTAAAATATTAAGCTAAAACAACCTTTCTCATGTTTTTGCTATAGCATTTTTACACTTAAATACACCCAAACATAAGCTTACTCAAGGTATACCTGTGAAAAAATTCTTTTGAATTCAGTGCTTGCTTTTACATCTATCACATCTAAACAAAGCTTAAAGAATACAAAAAACACACTCATTACATCTTACTTCTACAATCACTTTAACACATCTTAACATTTTTAACTTTTTCAAAACACAGCTTTAGAGTCTGATATTCCACCGACTGAGCTATCCGGGCTTCTGATGTTTAAAGTCTCTGCTAATACAGATTCCAAGACAGCAGAACCAATGCTGAGCCAAATCGACTGAAATTTGACTCCCGCATTCACTACGCTGATCTGTCCTTCACAGTCTGTGCCGGGAAGAATAAAAGTCCCTTTAACTTCGCTTGTTTACCATCACTGGTCTCTCAATTTCAGCAGAGATCTTTCCCTATTTCAGCAGAGATCTTTCCCTTTTGTTGGCAAAAGTTCAACTTTATTACGGGTGTTAGGTCTTAAACTGTAGCTTTTGCTGGCTGCGGGGGGAGGGAGAAACGCTCCCGCTGCAAAAAGCGCTCAGGTCCCGCGGCGCGTGTGTCGGAGCGGGCGAAAACTTCCCCCCCGCGCTGGGCTCTTTGTTTACTTACTGTTTGCCGGCTGACTGCTGCAGGCACCGCTGCACGCGTGGTTCCCCCCGAGGTGGCGCGGCTCCTTCGCTCCCCCCGCGGCACTCAGCTCCCGCGGCGCCGGCTTCTTCGGTCGCTTCCGGCGGCTCCGATCCCCTCCCGGGGCGGCGCGGCACGGCTCCCGCGGCGGCGGCTTCTTCGGTCCCGCGCCGGGGCGGCGCGGCTCGGTTCCCGTGGCGGCAGTGCGCCCGTGCCGAGTTCGGAGTAGCACAGCACCGCAAGCGCCATGAGCTGCGGCTGCTGTCTTGCACTCAGAGAGATAGTAACACAGCGCACCATACATCACTCGCCATGGCTTGCTTAGCTTCTTGACAGTTTTATCACTCTCTAAAGCAGCCTCTGACAATAAATCACCGAATTCACGCCATGCCGTTAAGTCATAAACCTTACGGAGAATCCCTTTATCATAGCCGTAAGTCCAAAGTCCTGTTAAATCCTTTTGCCAATTCATTCCCTTAATTTGCCTTTTTTGCAAGAAAGTAATAAAAAGTTCTATGCGGCTTGCCTTTCCATACCTATGTAAATGAGCGCGCTCTGCAGCACCTCCGGCGTCAGGCCACATGTACCAGCCAAGACTCTTCTATAAGGTCGCTTGGGGCACGGCACGTCTCGGCGGGTTTCCTCCGCTTTGTTTTCGTGCTTATTGCCATTCCGCAGCTGCTCCTCGGAACCTGGACAAGTCCTCATCTCCCGTGGTTGCCCGCATTCTCCACCATTTGTTGGAGATTGCGGGGAGAACGACCATCCTTTAATGCATCGAACTCCCCGTGGTGTTCGCAATCCCCGAAAGCGTTCGCTATCACGTCCAGGGGTCAACCATTTGTTGGAGATGAAGGGAGAACGACCATCCTATAATGCATCGAACTCAACTTTATTGATCAATCAATCACCCTAAATAACAAAGTTAACGAACTTCATGCATATTCTGTAATCCAATTTCATGATAGGCTAACAGAGAAAACTCTAACCACTCCTCTTGTTTTAGAATACCTACAAGTGTTTATTAAAAACAGAACCAGTGTTCCCAAAACTTCTTCATCAGTTCTCAGGGTGCCAGCTTTTCCCAGAGACGGTGTTCTTCTTGTTATGGGAAGACAGCCTGAGAACTTTATTGTTTATAAAGAGAGTCTAATTGTTTATAGAAATCAGAAGGCTGAGAACTGCGTTAGGACTGCTTTACTTTTTCCTTTTACTTTTCTCTCAATTGTATGTCTCATGGCCTTTTTCTTTAAGCCATTCTTGAAAAACTCTCCAACAGGAACACAATGGCCCTTTGGCTCCACGAGGCCCTGAAATGCAGCAATGGCCTCTTGGTTCCACAAAGCCCTGCTTCATACTGGCCCTTTGGGACCATGCAGCCGAACAGAGCCACAATGAAGTCCTTGGTTCCATGAGGCCCCACATTGTCAGAGTGTCACAGTGCTCCTTGGATCCATGGTACCATGCAGGGTCACAATGTTCCCCTTGGTTCCACAAGTTTCTACAGTATAACTGGTTCCACAAAGGCCTGCAGTGTCACCATGGCCCATTGGTTCCACAATGCCCCACAGTGTCACAATGGTCTCCATTGGAAGGAAACAAGTGAGCCCCGGTGGTGCAGGGGCAGATGAGAGGCAGTCACCAGAGGCCAAGTCTAGCCAGACTTGACTGTATGGGCAGATTTGTCTGGGAGTAACCCTTGGATATAGAGAATTTTAGACAAGGAATCCCAATTTTGGCCATGGGCAACTAGACAAGAAAGACAGTTCTTTTCCATAGGAATAAAAGCACAGAGCCCCAGTGCTTCAGTCAGATGGAAAGTGGCCCTTCACATGTCAAATTCAGTGGGACCTGTCAGATAGCCTCCAGGAGTCCAAACCAGGCTGACCTGCTCCATGTTCCATTGACTTCATTGGTGCCCACACTGTCACAGTGTAATCTTTGATTCCATCAGGTCTTGCAATGTCACATTGGCTTCTTGGTCTCATGTGCCCCAACAGAATCACAGTAGTCCCTGGGCTCCATGCAGCCCTGCTGCGTCACAATGGCTCCTTCTTTCTATGTGCCCCACTGTTTGATCATTGACCCTGGCTTCTATAGGGGCCTCTGAGTTGCACAATGGTCTCCTTGATTCCAGGAGGTTCTGTAGTCTCACCATAGTTTCCTTGGATCTCCATTGTCACAACTGACCCACGGCTCCATGAGGTTCCGTAGTGTCACCATCGTCGCTTTCAGAGGCTGGATGAGATCGATGTCCCGAGACACCCTGGGATGCTCGGAATGCCTGTGTGGGGCCAGGGCTGGGTCAGGCCTTGGTTTGTGGCGGGACAGAGCCCCGCCCCCAGCCCTGGCTTGGCAGAGCTGTCAATCACACAACAGGGGCAGTGCTAACCCAGCTCTGATTGGCCAAGCTGTCAATCAGTCACATACCAGAAGCCTGTGCCTATCCTGGCTCTGATTGGAGAAGCACCTGGCAGTCCCACCCCAGGGGTGGTGCCATGAAGACCCAGGGGAATAAAAGCTGTAGCACAAGGCTAGCCCAGGGTCTGGATCCTGCTTTCTCCTGGGCTTCCTCTGTTGGTGTAGCTGGAAGCTGAGTAGTTGGTACCCATGTGTCTGTCTTTCTATGGATCTTCTGTCTTTCTGTTGTTCTCTATTTGTTCTCCTTCTAATCCTACTTACCTGGAACATTTTTGGGTAACTAAATATCTAAGGGGTTGAAGGTTTTTAGATTAAATGGGCTAAGTTATTGAAGGTAATGCTTTAGTAAGAGTTTTATGGTGAAGTGGATCTTGTATTAAACCCTTTGCCAAAATTCCTTGATTGTCTATATTTTGTCAGTAAAATTTTGTGTCATTTTGATTTCTTAGGTCAGTTGGGCAGAGCTGAGGCTGTGGGTTCAATCCCTGTGTGGGCCATTCACTTGAGAGCTGCACTTGATGATCCTTGTGGGTCCCTTGCTACCAAGAATATTCTTTACATCTGCCCATGTTGAGAATATCTGGTTGGTGTTTCTCCTGTGAACCAAACTCAAGTCAAGGACCATTTGGTTACCCCAGCATTTCAGTGTTCTGGAGTGTTCCAGCCCTGCAGACTCACAATGGCCTCTTGTTTCCATGTGTCCCCACAGTGTCACACTGGCCCCTTGGTTCCGTGGGCCCCAACAGTGCCACAATGTTCCCCTTGGTTCCACAACTTCCCACAATGTCCCACTGGCCCCTTGGTTACCCGAGGATCTGGAGTGCCACACAGGTTTATGACATTTGTCCTTGCTGCCCCTCACAACCCACTGCCCCACAAACAGCCCTGAGCCAGCCATGAGGGACAGGCCCTGCTGTCCCAGGCTGGGCTCAAGACTTGGCCTTTCTGCTTCCCCCAGCCAATCCAGGCCTTGTTCAGCATTGCAGTTCCCTGCTCAGAGCCTTTGGCTCCCTACAATCCTGGCCTCAAGGATCTGCTCTCAGCAGTCCCTGGGGAGCCTTCGGCACTCCCTGCCCTCAGCGGGGCCCAGTGATGCTCCAAGGGACTTGGAGTTTTGCTCCTGACTCGTTGAGCAGCTTCTTCAGCCTTCTCTCAGTGCCTGAGGGTCCTGGACTCAGCCCCTAAATCATTGTGGGGCTCAATAAAATAGAGAAAGCCCTCGGACCTTCAGTGGTCTTCAAGTCTCTAGGCTTGTGCAGCTGATTGGACTCAGTTTGTTGTTTTGTGAAGGAGGAAGATTTCAAAGTGCACCTCATGAAATTTTTATTAATTAAGTGAGTATTTTATTATTTTCCAGATCAGAGAAGAGCTGATATAACATTCCCCAGGTGATCTTGATGCTGAATGTCTCCTCATGAGGTCTGGGCACAGAGAAGAATGAGCCCCTTGAGGGCTGACCCTGTTTGGACAATCTGCTCCTCACCCCCAGCCTCATCATGTCTGACATGGCCCACCTGGGACTGACATCCCTGTGCCCTGCAGCAGAACCTTGTCCCCTGAGCTCTGCAGCTCCATGTCCCAGGCAATTGCACCATGCCCCACCTGCTCTCCTCAGGGCTCTGCCTCCATACAGGCCCAGGAGAGATTTTCCTGTTGGGAAGGATGGAATGGAAAAGCCTGAGCAGGTTTCCTGAACAGCAAACCCCACTCAGAAACCACCTGCTCAGTCCAGGCTGCCTGGAATGGTGTCATCTTTCTCCAAGGGACAGTGTGAGCAGAAATGATCCCTGGAAGCAGAATTCTCTGAGTCTTGCAGCTGAATTCTCTGTCCCTGTCCTTTCCCCGGATCTTTGTTACAGATGGAAGCTGCTGGCGCCGTCCTCACCTTTAACCCTTCTCTTGAATGCAAACAGATGTTCCCATCTTTGTTGAGCAGGATTTGCTCAATGTTTCTACAAAACTTTTGTGTTCCTCATGGAATAGAGGGACCGTTTTGGCACTGAGGGGATGTCATGGAAGCAAGGAGTCAATTGTGACCCTGGGGTCCCATAGAACCAAGGGGCCATGGTGACACAGCAGGGCCACGTGGATCCAGTGGTCCATTGTGACATTGTGGATCCAAGGAGACCATGGAGACACCCCCCAGGACCTCATGGAACCAAGGAGTCCATGGTGACCCAGCGGGGCTGCATGGAGCCAATGGTCCATGGTGACACTGCCCATCCAAGGAGTCCATTGTGACACTGTGGAAGCTCATGGAGTGAGCGAGGCCATTGTGACACTGAAGAACTTCATGGCACCAAATATCCATGGTGACACAGCAGGGCATCATGGGAACCAAGGAACCGCTGTTGGCAGTAGGGAAACTCATGGAACCAGGGGCCCTTGTGGCACTGCAGAACCAACAGAGCTGCTGGACCTTGTCCCCTGGCCCTGCAGAGCTCCTTGGGAGGCACGGCAGGAGCAGCACCCTGCGAGCCTTGGGAATGCCCCTCTGGGATCCATGGCACACACTCCCAGGGGCTGGAATTCTAGTTCCCAGCCAGGAAAAGATGTTCTTGCCCTGGAAGGCAAAGCTCTCAAGAAGGAGCCAAAGCCAAGTGGAGCAAGATCTTACAGTGACACTCAGAGTGATCATCCTCTGTCTGAGAATGGTAAAAGCCCAGAGAATCCTGGAACAGGTCAGGGAGACAGACCTCCTCTCCTCACTCTCCACTCACAACCTTGCTTCAGAAAACTCACTCTGTTCTCCCTGAGGGCACTAGAAATGCTGAGAGTTTCTGTCATCCAAAAATAGTCAGCAGGAGAGGGGGAAGAGGAACTGTAAAAATTCTAGAATATTTAAACAGACTTTACCATTCCTGCTCTCTGGCATGTGCCAGAGAGCACATGGGGTGCACATGCTGACAGGGCCTTCTGTATTCACAGGGTTTCAAAGTGGAACATGAGGACAGATCCCTGTCTTCCTCCCTCATCCGCACAGCAAAGCTGAATTATAAAAAGCCTGTCTGTAGTTGCCCTGACTCTGAAGTATCAGTTAACCAGCACCAGCCAGGGCTCCCCACTTGGAGCTGAAGGAAAATCTGCTAGAAAATTAAAGGGTGTCAGAGGGTTATAGGAGAGGGATCTGTGGGAAAACACTTTGGAAGAAGTTTCCCCTAACCTGTCACTGATTTTTCTCCATGAAAAGCTCCCTAAGTCCTTAGACAGCACATGTCCAACAGCAGCTCCATCAGCCACTTCCTCCTGCTGGCATTGGCAGACACATGGCAGCTGCAGCTCCTGCACTTCTGCCTCTTGCTGGGCATCTCCCTGGCTGCCCTCCTGGGTAACGGCCTCATCATCAGCGCCGTAGCCTGTGGCCACCACCTGCACACGCCCATGTTCTTCTTCCTGCTCAACCTGGCCCTCGGCGACCTGGGCTCCATCTGCACCACTGTCCCCAAAGCCATGCACAATTCCCTCTGGGACATCAGGAACATGTCCTACACAGGATGTGCTGCTTAGCTCTTTTTCTTTCTGTTCTTCATTGGAGCAGAGTATTTCCTCCTGACCATCATGTGCTATGAATGCTACATGTCCATCTGCAAACCCCTGCACTACGGGATCCTCCTGGGCAGCAGAGCTTGTGCCCACATGGCAGCAGCAGCCTGGGCCAGTGGCTTTCTCTATTTGCTGCTGCACACGACCAATACATTTTCCCTGCCCCTGTGCCATGGCAATGCCCTGGGCCAGTTCTTCTGTGAAATCCCACAGATCCTCAAGCTCTCCTGCTCCACATCCCACCGCAGGCAGGTTGGAATCATTGCAGTTAGTGCCTGTTTGCTATTTGGCTGTTTTGTGTTCATTGTTTTCTCCTATGTGCAGATCTTCTGGGCTGTGCTGAGGATTCCCTCTGTGCAGGGATGGCACAAAGCCTTTTCCACCTGCCTCCCTCACCTGGCTGTCATCTCCCTGTTTGTCAGATTCAGCCCAACTAACCACCTGAAGCCCCCCTCCATTTCCTCCCTATCCCTTGATCTGGCCCTGTCAGTTTTGTATTCAGTGGTGCCTCCAGCCCTGAACGCCCTCATCTACAGCCTGAGGAACCAGGAGCTCAAGGCTGCAGTGTGGAGACTGATGATTGGATGCTTTCAGGAACATTAAACTGCTGGCAAATTTCTGCAAATCACTTGTAATGAAAGTAATCTTTGATACTTCTTCTTGGTTTCATTACGGAGATTGTATTTCTTTGTTTTAGATTTCTCATCTTTTCCACAAAAAAAGGTCATTGTTTGTGCCATTTCTAATTTTGTTTCTCTCCACCTTCCCTGTGGCCACAGACTGTGTCAATGAGAAGCTGCACTCTTGGTGGCTTTAAAGGAACTAAAGGATCTCCCAGCAGAGTTTTCTGCAGAGATGCCCTTTTGCTGCCGTCTCTGGAGCTGCAGCAGCAATGTCTGTTTGCAGAGCTGGGGGCAGATCAGTGCTGGCCCAGCAGCTGTGCCCAGCAGCAGCAGCACTTGGTGTTGCCAGTGCTGCTGCCGTGGCCCTGCCCCACTGCCCTGGTGGCCCTGGTGTTGCTGCAGGGCCTGAGTGCTCTCGGGGCCAGGCACAGTCCTGGGGGTGGCAGCGCGGGGGCTGCATCAGGGACAGGCCATGGGCACTGCTGGGGCAGCGCTGACGCCTCAGGCCAGGGCCTTGAGGCTCCAGGCTCCTTGCCCAGGCTCTCTCAAGAACACGGCCAGGCCGATGCTCAGCACAGAAAACCCCCATGAGCAGCCCCAGGGTCGGGCAAACAGCATATCCATTGCTCCACCTTTGCTTTCTTTACTCTTCCCTTGTACAAATTTCTTCCTGTTGCCCACCCCTGTTCCCTGCCCTGCAAACAGCCCATCTCTGTTTGCCTCTCTTGTTTTCCTGTTTGGTAGTTGTTGGGGTTTGGTTTGGTTACAATGGGGCCGATGGGAGGGGGGGGGGTGGCCTGGGCAGGGGGGAAGGGGCTCGGCCCACAGCAGGGTGGCTTGGTTTGGTTTGGTTTGGTTTGCTTTGCTTTGCTTTGCTTTGCTTTGCTTTGGTTGAGATGGGGGCCAAAGCCAGGGCCCGCTGCTTCTTTGTTGACTGGAAAAGAATGAGGAGGTTCCTGGGTTTTTTCATCTTTACCATATGTGTTTCACAGAGACGTGTTTAGTATCTTTGTGGTTTAACAGATTGTCAGTTACACAAAAAGTTTTCTATTACTTTGTATAATTATTCTCATGTTCAAGGTACTACAGACATTCAACCAACATAAAACACTTCTCAAAGCATTGACTTGGCCCATTCAACTTCACAAACTCAAAGCCTGTTCAATTTAATGTTAATCAAAATTTGCAGGAGAAACAGAAGAAGACACAAAAAGAAAGACAAAAAAGATACAGAGAAGCACACACACAGCTACCAACTCCTGGATTCCAGCACTGTTCAGATGGAAATTCCAAGAGGAGGTAGGGTCGAGATGTGTGCTTGCCTTGTGGTCAGCCTTAAATACCCCGTGGTCTTCCTGGGCCCTTCCCCCAGGTGAGATTTGGGCTCATTTGGTCCCTCAGGAGCTGGGCTGGGGGCTGCAGAGGTTGCTGTGGAGGATGGCCTGTGCTGTGCCAGGGACTGGCTGACACTGCTGGGCTGGGATAGAGGCTCTGGGGGGATTGGGGTTCCAGGGCAGGGCAAGGCTGGACCTGCCCCTTCCTCTCTCACACTTGAAATGTTTCTGGACAACAATCTCCTCCAGTATTTCACAACAGGCAATGTTGGAGGTAAAATCCCAATTCTGGCCGTGGGCAACCTGCTGAGAAGGACAGTTCCTCTCCAAAGGAAGGAAAGCACAGAGCCCCAGAGTTTGGAAGGCAGGTGAGAGCCTCACTAGTCCAAGGCCAGCCAGACTTGTCAGGAATGGCAGATTTTGTCTGGGAGCAGTCTTTGGATATAGAGAATTTTGGAGGTGGAAGCCCAATCTCACCATTGTCACCTGGAGAAGCAGGACAGTTCTTTCCCATTGGAAGGAAAGCACAGAGCCTTCCCCAGGGTTTTAGGGACACATGAGAGCTGACCGTTGTGAAACCATTGCCAAACAGACTTGTCCTGGCAATATTCCTCTGGGAACAAGCACTGGATATAAGGAAATTTTGAGGTGAAATCCCAATTCTGGCCATGACCACCTGGAGGAAAAGGAGAGTTCTTTTTCATGGCAAGAAAAGCATGGAATCCCATGTGGAGAGTTTAGTTCAAGAATGGCTTAAAGAAAAAGGCCATGAGACATACAATTGAGAGAAAAGTAAGAGGGAAAAGTAAGGCAGTTTCTAACAGATCTCAGCCTTCTGATTTGTATAAACAATTAGACTCTCTCAGGCATCACTTTATAAACAATAAAGTTCTCAGACTGTCTTCCCATAACAAGCAGAACACCATCTCTGGGAAGGCCTGGCACCCTGGGAACAGATGTAGAAGTTTTGGGAACTCTGGTTCTGTTTTTTTCTGTTTTTTTGTTTTTAATAAACAATTGTAGGTATTCTAAAACAAAGGGAGTGGTTAGAAGTTTCTTTGTTAGCCTATCGTGAATCTGGATTACAGAATATTCATGAAGTTCGTTAGCACTGTTATTTAAGGTGATGGATTGATCAATAAATTGGAGTTCGATGCATCAATCGGATGGTCTTTCTCCCTTCACTTCAATATATGGTGACCTCCGACCGTGATAGCGAACACCACGGGGAAGCGAACGCCACGGGGAAGTGAAGCCAGGGTCGGGTTCCGAACGATCGAAACTGCAGACGGAATGGCAAAGAAGCGCGGAGGACAAAGCGGAGGACAACCCGCCGGCCCACGCCGTGTCTCCAGCGACCGTAAAGACGGGCTTGGCCAATACATGCGGCCGCGACCTTGAAGAGCTGCAAAGCGCGCGCATTTACATAGGTATGGAAAGGCAAGCCGCATATGAACTTTTTATTACTTTTTTGCAAAAAAGGCAAATTAAGGGAATAGACTTACAGAAAGAATTACCGGGTCTTTTAGCCTATGGTTTAGAAAGGGGAATCTTTGTAAATCCTCACACAATTCACGAGTTGTCTGAGTGGCGTAAATTTGGTGATTTATTGTGGCAGGCTACGTTAGATGATGATAAAACTGCTAAGAAGTGGGGTAAATTATGGCGGGTCATTAACACCGAACTGCTGCAATTTCAAGCTGAAAAAAGGGCTGCTCACCAGGCTACTGCCGCTCACGATCGTAACAAAGAATACGATCAAGATAGGGAATTTGATAAGAACGCGGGAACTCCTCTCGGCCCCGCGATGAGGACGGTTTTATTGCCCGCTTCACCACCTCCCTCGGTGAGCCAGGCTACAAGCCAGGCTACGAGCCAGCTTGCGAGCCAGGCTACAAGCCCGGCTACGAGCCAGCCTACGACCCAGGCTACAAGCCAGGTAACGCAGACTGCTTTATTACCCGCCCCGCAGCCCCCCTTAACGAGCCAAGCTCCGCAGGCTGCCTTAACGAGCCAAGCTCCGCAGGGTGCTTTATTGCCAGCTTTGCCGCAGGCTACACAGAGCACCTTTGATTCTCCCGTGTCTGCTGCATCTCAGCAGCTGGGGCCAAAAACGCATACTCCGTTCCCGAAAAGCAATCAGCCAGTCCCTGGGTCGGAAAACGACTTGGCGGTGGCGATCGCGAGGGAAAGACGGGACGCGTGGGCTGCCTTGGCCAAAGATGCAATTGAAAAGGGAGATCAGGAGCTGATAAGTTCGGCTCGGGAACTGGCTTGTCCAGTTGTCTTCAACCCTCAGGCCGGAGGAGGAATTCAAGCCACAATTAGTGCTCTTGACTGGAAGCTGTTATCTCAATTGCGAGCTACTGTTAGTCAGTTTGGATTTAAAAGCGAACCAGCTAAGCAAATGCTTGATTATATTTTTGACACCAGTATCCTTCTCGTTAATTATTGTCGTGGCATAGTTAAATTAATCTTTACCCAACATCAACAATTGCTGTTTAACGCCCATTGGCAAGCATTGGTCAGTGAATGTGTGGCAGTTCAAAGGCAGCCGGGGGACCCCTTGCATGGTATCACTATTAATGAGCTTATGGGGCTGGGACCTTTTCTTCGTACTGAAGCACAGGCTTTAATAGGTCAAGAAAAGTGCCGGGAGGCAATGCGGTTAGTCAGACTCGCAATAGACATGGTGAAGGAACCAGGAGGGATACCAGTGTATATGGGAATTAAGCAAGGCAGAGATGAGTCATTCAGCGCTTTTGTTGATAGAGCTGCGGCTGCAATTGAGAGAGCTGGAGTAGCGGAATTTATGCGCGGGGCCCTCCTTAAACAGTGTTGTATTCAAAATTGTAATTCCACTACTAGAAACATACTTAACACCTTAGGTGCAAATTGGACTATAGAGGAAGCATTAGAGAGGATGGCTCTTATTCCTACCGGGCAGCAGGCTTTTGTGGTAGATGCACTCAAACAGATAGGAATAGGTTTGCAAGAACAGGCAAAGTCCTCTCAGAGTCAGGTGTTAGCCGCTCTTGCACCTCTCCAAGCGTCAGCTGCGTTTGCAGCATCAAATAAAGGGGGCCGCATGAAATGTTACCGATGCGGAGGTATGGGCCACTTGCGCCGGGACTGCCAGGCTGTCGGAATCTGGTGCCAGAAATGCCGTATGGATACCCATAATACGAGCGCTTGTAGACGAAAGTCGGGAAACTTCCCCAGGAGCGCGCATCGCACTGGCCGCGCCCAGACACAAGTCACCGCTGCAGCAACAACAACGCCCCCTCCTCCCTCCAACCCTCCGCAGCCGGGAGTTTTCAACCCGTCACAGCAGGGAGCCTTCAGCCAGCCACAGCAGGGAGCCTTCAACCAGCCACAGCAGGGAGCCTCGGCATGGACCTGGCAGCTGCAATAGACGTGACACTAATGACTCCGCACCCGCAGAAGATTCCAACAGGGGTTCGGGGACCTATTATTATACAGGACAAAGTAGTGGGTGCATTGCTTTTTGGAAGATCTTCTGCATCCATGCTGGGACTTTTGTTTTACCTGGTGTCATTGACGTGGATTACACGGGAGAGATTATAGTGATGGCTAACACTCCTTTTCCTCCTCTTCAAGTTCATAAGGGACAAAGGATTGCTCAGCTGGTACCACTTGAGCAAATGACCAAAGGAATACAACCCATAAAAGGTCAAAAGAGGGGCGAAAGTGCCTTTGGTTCCACAGGAGGACTTACTTTGCTGACTTTGGATCTATCTGATAGACCTAAGAAAAAGGTAGAAATAGAGTTCCAAGGACAAAAAAGGGCATTATCAGGTTTGCTAGATACGGGAGCAGATTCCAGCATTATTAGTCCTAACTGCTGGCCTCAACACTGGCCTCTGCAGCCAGCAACCACTGCAGTATCCGGGGTCGGAGGATTTACCCTGGCTAGCCGTTCACCTCCTCTTCAAGTTTACATCGACGGGAAACAGCCTACAGCAATTTTTTCAGTAGTCCAGCTGCCACCTACTGTTCAGTGCCTTATAGGTCGAGACATTATGGCTCAACTAGGGGTAGTTTTGACAAATGAACACCCTTTAGGGTAGCAGCCATTGCTTGGACTTTCCCAATTCCCATTACCTGGATTGTTGACACCCCGGTATGGGTTAAGCAATGGCCTTTAAAAGGGGAAAGTCTTCAACATGCACATCAGCTTGTCTCAGAACAATTTCAGCAAGGACACTTGCGTTTATCTACCAGCCCCTGGAATACTCCAATTTTTGTGATTAAAAAGAAGTCAGAAAAATTCAGACTGCTCCATGATTTGCGTGCTGTTAATGAACAGATGGAACCTATGGGCTCATTACAACCTGGATTACCTAATCCGGCCATGATTCCAATGGATTGGCCTTTGCTGATTATTGATCTGAAGGATTGCTTTTTTACTATTGCCCTCCACCCGCAGGATATGCAACGCTTTGCTTTCACATTACCTGCGATTGACAGAGAAGGACCTGATCAGAGGTTTGAATGGACGGTATTACCACAGGGCATGCGCAGCAGCCCCACCTTGTGTCAGCTTTATGTCACTGCAGCTTTACAACCTCTTAGGAAGCAATGGCCTAATACAGTGATATATCATTACATGGATGATGTATTATTTGCTCAGCCTATGCCTTTCACACAACAACAAGTCCTGGAAATAAGAACCACATTGGCACAATATTCTCTGGTGGTAGCTCCTGAGAAAATACAAACAGCTGCTCCTTGGAAATACCTGGGATGGTCTCTGACAGAACAAACTGTCAAACCGCAAAAGCTGCAATTAAAAACAAAAATAACCACCTTAAATGAGGCTCAAAAATTCCTGGGTGATTTACAGTGGTTAAAACCGATTGTGGGGATACCCAATGAACTGCTCAACGAGTTGCGTCCACTTTTAAAAGGAACTGATCCAACTCATCCGGTCTGTATCACTGAGAAGCAACAGCGGGTCATTCAGCAAATTATGGACTGTGTCATGCATGGACATGTTTATCGAAGGGATCCAGACTTACCCATAGATTTAACCATTTGGAATGGCCCTCAATATCTTTTGGGAGCACTCACGCAGTGCCAACAAAAAACGGGGGAAACACGGATATTAGAATGGATCTCCCTCCCACTGCAGCAAACTAAGACTCTTTTTCAAAAAATCGAAATGTTAGTGGATCTGATAAAGAAGGGTAGAGAAAGGATGTTGCAGGTGGCTGGGGCAGAACCAGCTGCCATCAAGATACCAATGAAAAAGGATACCTTGGATTGGTATTTGACTAATTCACAGGAACTGCAGGAAGCTCTCTTAGGTGCATGTTGCCCCATTGAAACACATCAGCTTCGACCAGCTTTGGTTCAATGGATAGGGGACTGGGACTGGATAACTCGTCCTAAGCAAGAAAACTCTCCTATCTCAGGTGCCATTACTGCATTTACAGACGCTGGCAGAAAATCAAGAACTGCTGCAATAACCTGGCAAGAAAAGGGAGTATGGAAGCATCATATTCTGCAAGCAGAAGCAGTGGACAGTCTACAAACCATGGAACTGTTAGCAGTGGTATGGGCACTGGCACAGTTAAAACAACCTCTGAATGTTGTTACAGACTCTCTGTATGTAGCAGGAGTTGTAGCAAGAATTGAAGACGCTTCTATAAAAGAGGTGCAAAATCAAAGACTATATGAACTATTATTGCAGTTAAAGAGAGCTACAAGATCCAGGGAACATGCTTATGCTGTAATTCATATTAGAAGTCACAAATGGGATGTTGGTTTAGGAGAAGGAAATGATAGGGCAGATAGGCTGGTCACCATTACCCAAAGCACACCTCTGTCAAGTCATCAATTGGCTCGAGAAGCCCACTCAATGTTTCACCAAAATGCAAAAGTCTTAAGCAGAGAATTTAAGATATCACTATCAGAGGCAAAGGCTATTGTGAGGGCCTGCCTGACTTGTAGTCATCATAATGGGGGATGTGGTTTAGGCCTAGGAGTAAATCCACGAGGCCTGCAAACAAACGAGCTATGGCAAATGGACATTACACATGTCCCCAGTTTTGGTAAACTAAAGTATGTACATGTGTCTATTGATACTTACAGCAAATATATATGGGCAACAGCCCAGGCAGGAGAAAGAGCTATACACGTGGAAAGGCATCTGTACAGTTGCTTTGCAGTGATGGGTACACCAAAAAGAATTAAAACAGATAATGGTCCTGCCTATACCAGTCAAAGGATAGAGAAATTCTTAAAAGATTGGGGGATTGAACATACTACAGGTATCCCGAATTCCCCTACAGGGCAGGCTATCATCGAAAGGGCACATGGTACTCTGAAGAAGTATTTAGCCAAGCATGAGAAAATAACTGACCCCCAGGCAAGGTTATTAAAAAGCTTATTTGTGATTAATCATTTGTGTGTATTCGGAGATGTAGGGCAATCTCCTGCAGAACTGCACTATAAGCCACAAGAAATTGGTGAACAGAAAAAAGAAGTGTGGGTAAAATACCGAGATCCCAAGACAGGGTTATGGAGGGATCCTGCTAAGGTCCTGCTCTGGGGAAGGGGATATCTTTGTATTTCCACCCCTACAGGAGCATTGTGGGTACCTGCCAAGTGGACTAAACCTGTTCTTGATGCATCGCTTGGTGGACCAACTCACGGAAGAGGACAAGGACCGTCTGGAGAAGAAGCTGCTCCTGATCCTGAGACCCCTACTGCTTCAGCTGAAGGGACACTCGAAGGCGATCGACAGGGCCATAACACACCGTTGCCGGGTGACCAGGGAACTGATTGACATTATTGACTCATTATCATCTTTCCATATAAGAGGACCGGCAAAAGAGAACTGTCTTGAATGTCACAGCCCAAATTGTGCTGCTTGGGTTGCATTGTGTTGTGGGGGTTGTGATAGGACCTTTTGGGTAGATCAGTTGTCACTTTCCCGTTTATGGTGCCACACCTGTAATTATAGATATATCTGGGAACATAATTGGGAGCGGGCACTACGGAATGAGACAGGGCTAAACACTGCCTCAGCTTTAGACCTTTATGAATCTCATGAGCAGAAAATCTTGGCTTATTATCGGTGGGAGGTACAGTGTATTTTGAAAAAGGTTAAAGCTCAAAGTGCATCATATATAGCCTCAGTAAGGTGTAGGAAACTGGTGCCTTTAACATCGCATTCTGTTGTAGGTCCTATAAGAGGAGATCCCAATCAAGCATTAGATAACTGCATTAGAAAGTTACAAAGGTGTGATCTTCAGGTGTCAGGATCAGTAAGGTTAAAAACTGAGAAGAAAAGGAAGGTTAACATCAAAACAGAAAAATGAGGTTCACTTTTATTATATTGCTTAGTATAGTAGTAGCTGAAGAATTAAGGGTAGCACATTTTAATCAACCTAGAGATAAAGTATGGATAACACTTGCTAGACAGACTAATCAGTCATCGCTTTGTCTTAGCCTAGGAGGAGTTACTAATCCGTTTTGAACATGTTTGGTAGGGCTTCCAGTATGGTCTCCTCAAGAATTTTGCAGTTTTATTAATAACCGTGCCTTATGTATGCACAACATGGTGAATATCCAGTTACCAGCACAAAAAGGGTATACTGCTAGTCAGAGTGATGGCTACCGCCAATGCCTGCTAATTCAATCACTTAGTACTCCTTTGCATTCCCCACCTGAGGAGTTAGATCTTTTCAGAAGTGCAAATGCTAGTATGACCAGCACTTCTAATGGTGGGTGGTTCAGCTTTGACTATTCTAATCTTCAAAAGGTGAATCAGCATAAACAGACATGGGCTACTCTGGATTCATCTTTAAGTCTGGAAATAGTGTCCAAACAGCTTTATAACCAGTGTAAAGGCTCTAGTATCATAACACCTAAGAAATTACCCACAGGGATATTTCTAATCTGTGGAGATAGAGCCTGGAACGGAATACCAGCCCAGCCGCAGGGTGGACCTTGTTATTTAGGCAAGTTATCATTATTCCACCCTAACATATCTGTGCTGATGCAACTAAGTCATAAGACTAGCAGGGAAAGGCGCAGCTTACATAACTTGGACTGTAGTAAAATAGGAGACCCATTGTTCTGGAGTCGATTTAAACAAGTGATGGTTTCAGCTCTCCTACCATGGGGTGCTGCAAGCAAAGCAACGACTTTAGCAAAACAAATAGGGTGTTGGGCTAAGGGTGAATTAAACAAGGCATCACAGATATTAGATATGTTAACTGCAGATGTACAAAGTGTTAATCATGCTGTTTTACAAAATAGAGCTGCTATAGATTTTTTACTGCTAGCACAAGGCCATGGGTGTGAAGAGTTTGAAGGGATGTGTTGCATGAACTTATCTGATCATTCTGTATCTATTCATGCTAAGTTAAAAGAGCTACGACTGGGGCTAACAGCCTTAAGGAAGAAGAAGGATTGGGAATTGATGAATGGCTTAAAAGCTTAGGATTGGGTCCATGGTTAAGAAACTTTGTAATATATGCTATAGGGATATTAGGCATACTCTTATTGCTTTTATTTATCTTACCTTGCTTCTGCAGCTGTATCCAAAAGATGGTTGGTAGGATGATAGAGAAGACCTGACAAGCTAACCTCTTTTCTCTCAAAGAAAAAAGCGGAGGAAATGTGGAGAGTTTAGTTCAAGAATGGCTTAAAGAAAAAGGCCATGAGACATACAATTGAGAGAAAAGTAAGGCAGTTTCTAACAGTTCTCAGCCTTCTGATTTGTATAAATAATTAGACTCTCTCAGGCATCACTTTATAAACAATAAAGTTCTCAGACTGTCTTCCCATAACAAGCAGAACACCATCTCTGGGAAGGCCTGGCACCCTGGGAACAGATGTAGAAGTTTTGGGAACTCTGGTTCTGTTTTTAATAAACAATTGTAGGTATTCTAAAACAAAGGGAGTGGTTAGAAGTTTCTTTGTTAGCCTATCGTGAATCTGGATTACAGAATATTCATGAAGTTCATTAGCACTGTTATTTAAGGTGATGGATTGATCAATAAATTGGAGTTCGATGCATCAATCGGATGGTCTTTCTCCCTTCACTTCAATAATCCCAGTGTTTCAGAAGCAGATGAGAAGAGACGCTTACCATGCCGAGGTCAGTTCGACCAGTCAGGTGACCCCTGGGAGGCCAAACCAGTCAGACCTGTTCTGTGTTCCCTTGGTTTTGCAGGGGCCCACAGTGTCACAATGGCCCCTTGATTACAAGAAGACCTGCAGTGTCGCACTGGCCCCTTGGTTTGATGGGGCACCACAGTGTCACAGTGGCCCATGGTTCCATATAGCCCTGCAGTGCCACAATGGTCCCAACAATTCCATGAGGCCTTGCAGTGTCACAGTGGTCTCCATGGTTCCCCAGGCCCCACAATGTCACAGGACTCCTCTGTTCCATGAGCCCTGCAATGTCACAATGGACCTTTAGACCCTGGAGGTTTGCAGTGTCACAATGGTCTCCTTTGGCTCCACAGTGTCACAATGGACCATTGATGACTGGAGGCCCCTCTATGTCACAATGGACCTTTGGTTCCATGCAGCCCTGCAGTGTCACAAAGGCCTCTTGGTTATATGAGGCCTCACAGTATCACAATGGTCCTCTTGGTTCTGTGGGGACCTCCAGGGTCACAATGGTCTCACTGGTTCCATGAGGCCTCACAGTGTCACAATGCTTTGCCTATTCCAATAGCCGATATAGCACCACAATGGTCTCCATGATTCCATGAGTCCCCTCAGTGTCACAATGGCCTCCTTGGTTCCATGAGGCTCTGTAATGTCCTAATGGTCTCCCCATGGTACAATGAGGCCTTGCAATGTCACAGTGGACCCTTGGCACCATTGTGAGACCATGGGGTGTTGCAGTGTCACAATGGCCCCTTGGTCCATGATACCCCAAAGTGTCACAATGATCTCCACGGTTTCATGAGGCCCTGTGGTGTCACAATTGACCCCTGGTTTGATGGGGCCTCTCAGTGTCACAATGATCACTACGTTCCATGGAGCCACACCGCATCAGTACAGCCCTCTTGGTTCCATGAAGCCCAGCAATGTCACAGTGCTCTCCATGATTCCATGAGGCCCCACAGTGTCACAATGGTCCCTTGGTTCCATGGGCCCTGTGCTGCTGCATTGCCCCCTCCCCTTCTCAGGCCGCCCTGCCAGCTCAGGGCGGAGAAATGCTCCTTGGGGCTCAGCCTTGGCCAACAGCCCCTGGGCTCATCTCCTCTGCAGCTCATCACAAACACTGTCTGCTCCAGGCACTGCTGCTGCCCAACCAGCTCTTGGTTCCTGTAGGAGCAGCCCTGGGAACTGTTTTTGTTCCCTCAGTGGCACAACATCCCTGTTCTCACACTGCCAAAGAAAGCTGTTGATGTCAAGTGTGGCCAGGATGACTTAACCTTACCTACATTGCCTGTAGGTAAGGTTAAGTCACAAGGTCTAAGTGAAGTTAAACACTGCTAAGAGTTGTTGTTTTCCCTAGTTGTTATGTTTAATATAAGTTATAAGATGAGTTAAATACTGTTAAATGCCATTCCTCTGTTAAATTGCAGAGTCATAGGTTATAAGTTAGATTAAATCCTGCTAAATGCTGGTTTTTGCTAAATTGTGAAATTGAAGGTATCAGTTAAGGGTAAGGTATAAGTCCTGTAAAGTTTGAGCCCTGTTAAGCTTTTGGGCCGTATTCCTTTCATCCTTGCTCTCACTGTCCTTGTGTCACACACACACACACACAGGGACATTTCTCAGTTAATTTCTGGTTTGATTCCCTGGATTCTGTTTGGTTTTGTTGTTGCTTTGTTTCCCTGGTGTGCCTGAAGTGTCCAGTCAGGAGCAGAGTGGCTCTTGCCAAGGAACTTGGTGCTGCTGTCCCTTAATATTAAATCTGGTTTTTGCTGATCCCTTGCTGGGGATTTTTTCAGCGCTCTCAAGGCCTCGTTCGTAACAGGGTGAAGGAGCCCTGGCCCAGGCTCTGGCCCTGGGGGACACGGGGACGCTGCCAGGGGGTCCCTGTCCCCCTGTGCCACCCCCAGGGCCCCGGCCCCCCGTCCCCGTGTCAGGCTCTGGGGTCGATCTCGTGGAACATCCTCTGGGGGAGGCTGTGGTGCTGGGGGCGGGGGGACCCGGGGGGACAGGGGACCCTGCTGTGCATGAGCAGCATTGGACTGCTCTGGGGGGAACTGTGAGGGGGACCGGGGCAGAGTGACCTCCCCAGTGGCCTCACACAGCTCCTGTGATGTCACACAGCCCCCTGTGATGTCACAGGCTACCTGTGATGTCACAGAGCCCCCAGTGATCCCACACAGCTTTTTTGCAATGTCACACAGCCACCTGTGATGTCACAGCTCACTCCAGCGTGTCACACAGTACCCTTGTGATGTCACAGAGCCAACACTGGGATGTCAGCCTGGAATGTCAGGCAGTTGCACTGTGATGTCACAAAAGACTCTGTGATGTCAGAAAGCCACAATGTGATGTCAGAATCTGTTCTGTGATGTCACAACCTGCTCTATGATGTTACAAAGCCACCCAGTGATGTCACAACCCATTCTCTCATGTCACAGACCCACCCTCTATGATGGCAGGATCTCCTCTATGGCCTCACACCCTACTCTATGTTGTCACAGAAGATTTATGATGTCACAACTCCCTCAGTGATTTCACAAAACCCTCTCTGTGATGTCATACTGTTATGAGTAGAAAAGTTGCCCATTTTATTAAAAGGTTGCAGAGTTCCGAGTTTGGGCCAGTTGCTGCCAGGGTGGAGTTCTAACTGTTTGTTGTTGTAATCACCTGTTGTTAATAGTTTTTTGTTAACTCCCTGTTGTTGATGGTTGGGAATCCCCCTTTTTGTCCAGTAAAACCCTGCTGCTTCCAGGAGGATGGCACCTGGGATGGTGAAGAGAGGGGACAACCAAGTTGGAATGCAAATGACATCAGGGTTGGCATGCAAATGACGAAGCCCCTCACCAAACCTAGCCAAAAACCCCTAAAAACAACAAACCAACATGGAATTGAGGGATCAAAGTGATGTCTAGACGTGAAGAACAGAATCCGGTGTCTGCTAAGACCCTTTTTACCCCTCACCGTAACCTAAAAACATGTTGGCTGGAAAGAGGACCTTGAATGTCAAACCAAAATACTGGGAATCGCCTGGTGCTCTGGTGAGGAAGGAACCCCCAGCTCTGCCTGCAGACCAGTGGACAAAGCTGCACTCTTTCTCCTCCTCTGTGCCACTTCTGGGGCCAGCGGCGATGTGAGACCCATCGGATCACCCCACCAGAGCTGATTTTCAAATAAGACATTAAAAAGGAGAAAGATCTACTGCCCGATTTATTTTGTTTATATAAAAAAAACAATACATTTTTACGAACCAAAAAAATTATTGGTCATTGGCTCTAAGTAATACAATTGCCTTCATGAATTAGTTAATCTCCATTGGCTATTTATTTACTCCTCTTTATAGTAAGAAGTAATATTTGAGTGCTTTAGTCATCTTTTTTATCATCTTTTTCTCAGAAAGCCTCAAGGGAGGCACTTTGGGGTCCCTGGTGACATTTCTGGGGCATATTTGGGGCAGTTCTGGGTCTGGGGAGGGAATTCAGAGAGAACTTGGGGGTCTGGAGGACACTTGCGGCATCCGGGTGGGCACTTGGAGGGGCACTCAGGGATTCCAAGGGACAGTTCGGGGTTCGGGGCAGCACTTGGAGGTCCAGGTGGGCCCTTGGAGGTCACGGAAGGGAATTTGGGGCCCTTCAGGGAGCGGGGCAGCACTTGGGGGTCCACGGGGGCGCTTGGAGGTCAGGGAGAGGAATTTGGGGCCCTTTGGGGTCCGGGCGGGCCCTGGATTGGCTCTGACGGGGCTCTCTGTGGCGCAGGGGGTGATGGGAGTGTAAGGCGCGGGTCTATTACGGTTTAGCGAGGCCGCGGAGCATCACGGGAGTTCGAGCGCAGCTGCAATGGCTCTCAGTGTGTTGCAGGGCATGACGGGCGATGAAGTCCCGGCTGGAACGGCACTAAACACGCGCCACAGAGCATGGTGGGAGCTGTAGTCCCGGAAGTGGCTTGAACGCTTTGTTTGGGGGTATGGGAAGGCTCCTGGGGAATATTTCTGCATCTGAGTCGTGACTTGAGATCCTTGGGGGAACGTAAGCGGTTCGAGAGCACTTGCGGGGAGCTCGGGGAGCTCAAATCGGGCACTTTAGGGTGCGGGGCACGGCAGGAGTTTTAAGCACGGGACCGTGTTCTGAGGGGCTCTGGGGCCGTGGAGGAGGAGAGGAGATGATTTCCCAGAAGTGGCTGTACCAGGCACCTCTGGGGTTGGGAGCACTCAGGGGGTCCGGGGATGCTTTTGGGGGTTCCCGAATGGCCGCTGAGGGGGCACTGAGGGATCCTGGAGGGTCTGGGGGACACTTAAGGGACAAGGGGGGGGAGGCGGATCCCGGGGGTCTGTGGAGCGTGGGGCTTGATGGGCGTTGTAGTCCCGGCTCCAATAGGGCTGATTTGGGCCGCGGGGCATGACGGGAGTTGTTGCTACAGTGGGCACCGTCCCCGAGTCTCTGATGTCTGGCGCTGATTGGCTTTGGGCGGTGATGGGCGGGAGCCTCGGCAAATGGGATGCCATGGAGGCGGGAACAGCCCATTCAACTTCTCCAGTCCCTTCCAGTACAGCCCAGTTCATCCCCAGTACAGACCAGCACAATCCCAGTTCATCCCAAGTAGAACCCAGTACAACCCCAGTGCACTTCCAGTCCCTCCCAATACACGTGAGTTTTTTCCAAGTCTCTTCCAGTTCCCCCCAATGTCATCTACACGATGCCCCAGTGTCCCCAGTCTTCTCCGCAATGGCCCCAGTATCCCCAGTTTGTTCCACTATCCCCCAGTATCGCTCCCAGTATGTCCCAGTCCTCCTCAGTGTCACTCTCAGTATGCTTCAGTGTCTCCCACAGCATTCCTAGTGTTCCCCAGTATGTCCCAGTCCTCCCCAGTGTTTCCAAGGACAGTTTAATTTCTCACGGTGGCCGTGGCAGCCAAACCCAGCAGTGGGGTCAGGGTAGTGCCCATGGCCACAGCCCCTTGCAGTGGCCCAGTGCAGCTTGGGCTGATGATCCACCCTCACAGCTGGCCCAGGGCAGCTCTGCAGTGGCTTTGGTGGCACCTGGGGCTGGCACACACCTGAGCAGTGTGGCTGTTTGCAGTGGGGAAACTCAGCAGTTTGAGATTGCTGCAAAAAGCACAAAAAGGGAAAACCCCTCTTAGGCTGGGTGCAGCCAGCTCTGCAAGCACAGCAGGGCCCAGGGGAGTGAGGACAGACAGGATGGGGCTGGGCAATGTGGAGCAAGGTTGTCCACACTGGGTCAGAGCTCAAGGCACAGCTTCTGTGAGGAGGCCTGAGGTGCTGAGGAAATGCTGCAACCACCTCTGCTCTAAAGAGAAATTTAATAAAAGACACCCTTTAAAATAGGCATGTATATTTTATTACTGCTCTTTGAAATCTTTCTCCATAACTGGACTAGGAAAATTTAATGACCCTCTCAGGGCTTTGGTGTTGTTTACATCAGACTCAGTCCTTGAGAGTGTCTTCAAAACACTTCTCAAGAACTCAAAGTAAATTTAAACCCCAAATTTTCTTGAAGTTTTAATGGGTCTCACAGAGGGACACGACTCGGAAAGTGTCCCCTGGTTCCAGGTAGAGCAGAACACTAGAGGCAGTGATGGCAGCTGGGGACAAGCAAGGCAAAGGTGTCTCTGGTGCTGAGCACACCTGGATGTGTGTCAGGAATGCTAAGGGCCAATGCCCCAGCCCCCAGCCAGGCAGATCCTGTCCCTCCCTCCTTGCTCAGAGCTCTTCCTGGGATGGGCACTGGCATGTGGGGATGTGCAATGATAAGGGCAGGAGCATGAGGTGGCCCCTGCCAGGCTGCTGAGCAGGGACAAGGAGGCAATGAGGCCCCAGGCCTGCAAGGGTCACTTTTCTCCTGCTCCTGCCTCATGCCCAGGGCCAGCAGCCACGGCCAAAGTGCTGCCCAAGTTGGCTCTGGCAGGGCTGTCTTGCAGCTGCTGCCCATCCCTGTGCCCTGTGCAGCCCAGCCTGTCCCACGGTGTCCCTGCCCTGCGCCTCTGTCCCTGCAGGCTGTCAGCATCCCCCGGCTGCCCCACCTGGCTGGGCCCTTCTTTTGCTGACAGCTCTGCCTCCTGCCTGCCTCTGCCTACCCACGCAAAGCCTGGGGCTGATACCAAAGGCTTCATTCCATTTTTCCCCTGCCTGTCAACTTTTAGCACAAGAAGAAATCATGCAGGGGCTGCTTTCCCAGCAGGAATGGATGGAAGAGAAGATGAAGACATCTGGCTCAAGGGTGCAGGGATAGAGAAAACAAGGACTGAATCTGGGAACTTGAGGTGGGTTTTATGGAAATGGATAAATTGTAATTCACATTTAGTGACTGTATAGAAGCAACACACTGGAAGAATTACATGTCCATGTGAGGCTGGGAGTTATCCCTCACTAGAGCTCAGGCCTGAGTAAATGACACCCTCTGAAACAGCAAATTTGTGTACAGGGACAAAACAGCTTTGTGCTCAGTGGAGCGGAGACTGAGGAGAGCAGAGGAGACCTGGGAGGGATTGAAGGGAGGTTTCAGAGATGCTGGATCCTTTTTGCATAATAGAGAACAGCCAGAGAAAGAAAGAATTAATGCAAAGGGCAGATAGGGAGAGCCAGATAGGACCCAAAGAGAAAGGAATTTCCATTCCAGGGCAGGGCTGTGGTGCAGCACGTCCCCCAGAAGGAGCCTTTGTGTGGGCAGGCAGAGGCAGGCAGTCGTGTCCCTCAGTGGGAGCCATTAAAACTTCAAGAAAATTTGGAGTTTGAAACTGACTTGGAGTTTCTTAGAAATTTTTTTATGACACTCTCAGTGACTGCTCAGGTGTGTGCCAGCCCCAGGTGCCACCAAAGCCACTGCAGAGCTGCCCTGCGCCAGCTGTGAGGGTGGATCATCAGCCCAAGCTGCACTGGGCCCCTGCAAGGGGCTGTGGCCATGGGCACTGCCCTGACCCCACTGCTGGGTTTGGCTGCCACGGCCACCGTGAGAAATTAAACTGTCCTTGGAAACACTGGGACATACTGGGAACACTGGGAACGCTGTGGGAGACACTGGGACATACTGGGAGTGACACTGGGGAGGACTGGGACATACTGGGGACGCTGGGGATATTGCGGAGAAGACTGGGGACACTGGGGCATCCTGTGGATGAAATTGGGGGGAACTGGAAGGGACTGGGAATAAACTCAGGTGTATTGGGAGGGACTGGGCTGTACTGGGAAGGATTGGAAGGGCACTGGGGTTATACTGAGTTCTACTTGGGATGAACTGGTCTGTACTGGGCTTGTACTGGTCTGTACTGGGGATGAACTGGGCTGTACTGGGAGGGAATCGAGAAAGGAATGGGCAGTTCTCGCCTCCCCAGCATCCCATTTGCCGAGGCTCCCGCCCATCACCGCCCAAAGCCAATCAGCGCAAGGGATCCGGGCCTGGGGGCGGTGTCTAGGGTGGGCGACATCTTTGCTTTTCGCCTACAGCTCCCGTCATGCCCCGCGGCCCAAATGAGGCCCATTTCAGCCGGGACTACAACGCCCGTCATGCCCCGCGCTCCACAGAACCCTGGGATCCGCCTCCCCTTTGTCCCATGAGTGTCCCTCAAACCCTCCAGGATCCCTCAGTGCCCCCTCAGCGCCCATTCGGGACCCCCCAAAAGCATCCCCGGATACCCTGAGTGCTTCCAACCCCACAGATGCCCGGTACAGCCACTTCTGGGAAATCATCTCCTCTCCTCCCCCGCGGCCCCAGAGCCCCTCAGAACACAGTCCCATGCCTAAAACTCCTGCCGTGCCCCGCGCCCTAAAGTGCCCAGTTAGAGCTCCCCGAGCTCCCCGCAAGTGCTCTCGAACCATTTGCATTCCCCCGAGGATCTCAAGTCGCGGCTCGGACGCAGAAGTGTCTGCCAAGAGCCTTTCCGGACCCTCAAACAGTGTGTTCAAACCACTTCCGGGGCTACAGCTCCCATCATGCTTCGCGGCGCACGTTCAGCGCTGTTCCAGCCGGGACTTCATCGCCCGTCATGCCCTGCGCCCCACTGAGAGGCATTGCAGCTGCGCCTCGAACTCCCGTGATGCTCTGCGGCCATTTTAAATTTCAATGGACCCACGCCTACAAGTCCCATCACCCCCAGCGTCCCAAAGAGATCCCCGTCAGAGCCAATCAAGGGCCCGCCCGGACCCCGAAGGGACCCAGATTCCCCTCCCTGACCTCCAAGGGCCTCCCTGGACCACCAAGTGCTGCCCCGGACACCAAACTGTCCCTCGGAATCCCTGAGTGCCTCTCCAAGTGCCCACCCGGCTCCCCCAAGTGTCCTCCGGACTTTCAAGTTCTCTCTGAATTCCGTCCCCAGACCCAAAACTGCCCTAAACGTGCCCCAGAAAGTTCTCCAGGGACCCCAAAGTGCCCCCCTGTACCCTTTCTGCAAAAAAGATCGTAAAAAAAAGATGACAAAAAGACTCAAATATTACTAGTTACCATAAAGACGAAGAAATAAATAGCCAATGGAGATTAATTAATTAATGAAGGGGACTGTGTTTCTTACAACCAATGACCAAGATTTTTTTGGTTGCCAAAAATGTTTTTTTTTTTTAATGTAATTGAAATAAATAGGGCAGGAGACTTTTCTCCTTTTTAATGTCTTTATTAAAAATCAGCTCGGGTGGGGAGAACGACGGGTCTCATGCTGCCGCTGCTTCCAGAAGGGGCATGGAGGAGGAGGAGGAAGAGTGCAGCTTTGTCCACTGGTCTGCAGGCAGAGCTGGAGCTTCCGTCCTCACAAGACTATCAGGAGATTACCAGTTTTCAGTTTGAAATTCGGGGTCCTCTTTCCAGCCGACATATTTTAAGTTAGGGTGAGGGGTAAAAAGTGTTATGAACAAAAATTCAGTTGATTTTTTTTCTGTGAGAAAAAAGTTACCACTACTGCTGGGCTGCTGCCTGTGTTATGGTAATTACGGGTCGTTGTCATTAATGGTTGTTTTTGTATTAGTAAAAGCCCTGGCTGGGGCGAGGTAATGGCCCTTCTCTGACACAGTGAAGGGTGGAGACCTTCCCGAGGCTAAGTTGTGTACCTTTCCCAGAATAGTGAAGACACCCGAGAAGGTGGGGGGGGGGGGGGTTATGCAAAGTGACTCCAAGGACCAGAATGCTTTGTGGGACCCCCGACTCCAAACCCATGGAGAAACCCCAAAAACACGAGCCAAATAAGAATTGAGAGATTGGAGTGATGTCTGGACGTGAGGAGCCGAGTGCTGAGCCTGCAGAGACGCGGAACACCTTCGGACCCTCTCGCCCTGACCATGAGAGATGACCCCGGCGGTGAGACCAGGCCGACTGAGTGGGAGGGGCAACACCTGGCAGGGAATACCACGCCTAAAAGGCTCCCACGAGGACTGGATTCCCCCAGCCCTGCCCCTAGAGGACAGAGCTGTGCATATCCTCCTCCTCTGAGTCGCCTTGGGAGAGACGACGGATGCTGCAGACCCGTCAAGCCGCCCAATCCTGAGCTGATCACTTTTAATAAAGGCATTAAAAAGGAGAAGAAGTCTCCTGGCCCCGTTTATTTCAGCTGGGGGCGCTCGTCCGGAATAGCCACGCCGCAAGAAGACTCAGGACTGGCCATCTTGGATCTTCAGAGGACAGCTGGCGACCAGGACCAGAGAGATCGGCTCAGGAACAGTGACGCAGAGGAGCACCGGAGCACCGGACTGGTGAGAAACCCGGTGGCGGGAGTGGGAGACGTGTGCATGTGTGTGTGAGTGAGACAAGGGCCGGCAGCCGGACCTTCAAAGTGAGAGGGACCCCGCAGTACTGCGTTTCCTGACTCCTGCGAAGGGGCAGGCCGGAAAAAGGGGAAAGCGAGTGGAATTAGCATGAGTGAAGTCGTCTCCCAAGGGGGAATAAAGGGCCCCCCCACTCCGGGCGTGCGGAGTGAATTACTGTGTATGAGTGGCACGCACCCAAAGTAAGTCCTGACAAAGGGAGGTCAGGCACTTTTGTAAGCCTCGAGAAGGATTCGAGTAAGATTTGTCAGTCCCGAGAAGGATTCGGTGGTTTCACAAGCCCTGCAGGCAAAGTAAGTCCTGACAAAGGGAGTCAGGCACAAACCTCAGCGAAGGAGGCTGTGGTTTGCTTTTAAGTCCTGATACGGTAAAGCCTAAAAATTGGCGGGTTAGGCAAACTGAAAATCAAGCAGTTGTTTTTCCTGACTGAGGGAGTCAGGCACAACCCGGATTCTTGGCCGAGGCTTCGTGTGTTCAAGTCCCGATAGATGTAAGACCTGACGTTGGGAAGTTGGGCAATCAGGAGATTGGGCAGTTGTTTCAGTATAAAGTCCTGAGCATCAGGCAGAAATTTAAAGTTCAGTGGAGGAGGCTGAAGCTCCTCAAACAAGGTTTTTGAAATTCCCGGTCAATAGAGGCACCTTTGGACCTTTTTATTGAGACCTGAAAAATGGGAGGTTGTAATAGTAAAAAGACCGGCAAGAGACTGAGGTATATACATCCCAATAGTCCCTTAGGAGAACTGTTAGTAAAATGGGATTCTATAGAGGCAACAGAGGGATTAGATAAAGTGAAAATGATCAATTATTGTATGGAAGTGTGGCCAGAATTAGAGGTGCAAGGAGGATGGCCTTGGTGTGGGACAAAGGATGAGTGGATGTGCCAACAATTAAATAATTATCTGACAGCTCGAGGAGATACTGATCCTGAGCAATTACTGTATGTATCTTGCTGGGTAAAGAGCGCTATTGGGGATGAAGGGGTGCGAATTTGTAAGGTACAGAGGAAGGAAGAAAGAGGGGAATGAAGGAGGGGATGATAGAACTAGTAAAAGATGGGACCCCCTGGATTATTTGCCTCCTTCTGCCCCTCCACTTTATAATCCTCTTCTTCAAGCACCTCAAAGGGCAGGTCCGGTTCTTCCCCCGGCTGCCATCTCATTACCACCGGCTCAAACTCCTCCTTCTACCTCTTCAGCTTCCGCTATGATAAACCCAGTATCTCCTCCAGTTCCTTCTGCATCACCACAAGCGCCTATTCCACCTGCTGCATTCTCCACCCCTTCTCCAGCTCCGCTTAATATTCACTCAGGCTCTTCTCCCCCTCCTATTGCTGTCCCTATACCTCCTCCTAGTTGGGACACAAATGCCTCCTCGCCCGATAAACAGCTATCAGCAAATACACCTGCATATGGGCAGAAAGTTCAGGGTAACCCAGATGCCCCTCAAAGTAGTTTGGCATCTGAAGATGGGCCGTACTGTAGCACCAGATCCAAGACCTCCAAGGCAGAGAGACTCTTTCCCCTCAGAGAGGTTCCTATGGGAGGAGTAGCGGGAGGTGTTGGCTTTGTGAATGCTCCCCTAACTGCTTTTGAGGTGAGAGGATTCAAGAAAGAGTTGGGGCATTTAGTTGAGGACCCAGTGGGCATAGCCAACCAAGTGGATCAATTTCTAGGTCCAAATATCTACACTTGGGGGGAGATGAATTCCATCCTGAGTATATTATTTTCCCCAGAAGAGGTCCAGATGATAAGGGCGGCTGGCATAAGAATATGGGAGAAAGATAACAGTCCAGGACCCCAGGTGCCAACAGGTGAACAGAAATTGCCACTAACGGATCCCAGCTGGAACCCTAACCAGGAGGAGGGGAGGAAGGCCATGAGGGAATATAGGTCTTTGATAATACGGGGGATCAAAGAGTCAGTTCCCAAAGGAACTAATACCCAATTGGCATTTGAGGGTACACAAGAGAAAGATGAAGCTCCTGCTGCCTGGCTTAATCGCCTAAGGCGGAACTTCCAGTTGTACTCTAGAATAGACCCAGACACCCCGGAAGGTCAAATGCTACTAAAAGTCCAATTTGTTACCAAATCTTGGCCTGATATAAGGAGAAAACTGGAAAAGATGGAAGATTGGCAAGAGAAGGACATAAATGAGTTATTAAGAGAGGCATTGAAGGTGTATTTAAGGAGGGAGGAAGAAAAAGCAAAGGCCAAGGCTAAGATCATGGTTGCTGTAGCTAGAGAAAGTGCAGGGTGGGCAGGTCCACCACCAGGAGGAGGCAAGGATAGGCCGGTACTGTCAGGTGCAAGAGGGATGGAGACACCTCAAGGCCCTTTGAGAGAGCGACATTTCTATTACTGTGGAGAGCCCGGACACATCAGGAGGTTTTGTAGAAAGCTTAGTCTCGATGCGGCAATAGCCAGGGAACAAGATAATTTAGGGAAGATCCTTAGAGGTGACGATAAGAGGGTCAGGGGCTTTACACTATAGGGGACCCGATGCAACATCTACAAGAGCCCTTGGTAAACTTTGAGGTGGGCCCCCTAAATGAAGAGTTTGAATTTTTGAGTAGATACAGGAGCAGATAAGTCCTGTCTCAACAAAGTACTAAGAAGTATAGTATAGTGAAAAAACATCTGAAGTTAGACAAAACCAGCAAGGTAGAAAGGATATCCAATAGCACCAAAACTGGCCAGTAAAACTAAACTTGTAATAAGTGATGTGAAAGTAAAAGGTACCTTTTTGTTGTCTTGTTGTGTGTGTGAGAGTGAGTCACAAGCAAAGTCAGCCTCAACTTCCTGGGCAGGTGGGAAGGGGGCAGTGGAAGTGTGTGTATGTGTGACCCGCCAACCAGGCTTGTGTCCCCCGGGCGGGTGGGGGCTGTGACTGAAGAGTGTGTGTGTGACCTGCAAACTAGACTAGTGCTCCTCAGGTGTGTGAGGGAGCCGTAGCTTTAAGAGCGTGACACGCAGACAGCCTCACAGGTGAATGTGCACCAGAGGCAACCAGAGTCAGGGCCCTTCCAAGAGGCCCAGGGATACTGAGACCTGTGGGCCAACCCCAAGGTGAGGGGAGCCACAGTGATTTTCTAGGAATAATGATCCAGTTTTTGTCTTGAGGGGGTGAAGGAGTGGGTGATAGTGAATGAGAAATAAGAGTGTGAATATAGAAAAAGTGTAAGGGGTTGAAAGAAAAGTAGTATTTAAGCTCTAAGTGAAAGTAAGAAACAGAAGCAAGAGATAAATAGATAAGATCCTGAAAAATAGAACAGAAAACCAGTGAATTAAATACACGGAAAAATAGGGGAATAAAAATACTTTGGGAGTTAAGTTAGCTAACAGAAATACAACTCCTTGCAAAATACAGAGTATGTAGAAGTTGATGAGAGAAACATTCAAGCTATGGAAAAAGAGAAGTTGAGCAATAACATGAGACAGAGAAACTGAGTTTTGATAAAATCATTAAATAGCAAACCATTAATGCCTGTGTTTGAAAGCCCATTTCAGGTACTCTTCATTACTAATTCGACTGTGCAGACCAAAAAGGAAAAGGTTGGACTCACATCACTCTCACCCCCTGGCATTGGACCAGGATTCAACATCAGGTTTTTTTCCCTCTGACATTCTGGCATTGGACCGGACTGCACCCCATTCTCCCTCTGGCATTGGACCGGACTCCACCCCTTTCTCCTTCTGGCATTGGGCCAGACTCCCAATTTTTCCCTCTGGCATTGGGCCAGAGTCCACACCACTCTCACCTCCGGGCACTGGATAAGGATTCATCTGCTTCACAAGTTAATTCACCTGAGTATACTGTGATTTAAAGTTGACTCTCAGAAGGAAGAGTCAAAAAGACTGAACTGTGTGGGAAAAAAAAATTGGTATCAAGAGTTCTAATATTGTTTAAAAGGTTTCAAAACTGTTATGTGTAAACTATGTCGGTAAAAAGTTTAAGACTGTAAATAAGTAATTCTGGTTAAGTTCCCCAATTTATTTCTAAAGACTCCAGGTTAATCCTCTACAGAACACTCCCCTGGGAGAGGAAACCAAAATTGGTAGAGAACAGACCAAGAGGGGTTTAACCAGAGAAGCGGGTAGAAGGGACTCTAAAGAGCTTGGAAGCTTTTCCTCAGTAAAATTCCCCAAGAGGCAAGGCCGGGTGGGCAGACTGTGCAAGATGACCCATACCGGACTCTTGGGAAGGGTAGTACTGATAGCTCTGATTGCTGGTGGTGCTCAGGGGAGCCCAGCTGAGGGGCACAGTGAATGCTACGAATCCCTCTATGAGGAAGAAGTGAGCTCCTTGTCTAGAGTCCACATCAGTTCTGACCCTGATCGTGTTAACCCCTCCCAATTGGTCCTTTATCAGAAAAATAAGAGAGTGTATTAGAGAGCATATAATACTGCCACTTTTAGGCAGCCACTCCTAGGAGAGTGTACTATAGGGGAAGCCTGGTTGTGCTTTGAATGTGATGCTGCTGAAACAAGCTCAGCAGATCTAGTAAAAAGCAAAGAAATAGTGAAAATGGTAAGAAAAATTGTTTGTTACAAGTATTTATATGAGTGTGCTGGAAAAGAGATAAATCCCTTTTGGAACACATTTCAGGGGAGCCCAAAACCCCTAGGTTTTATCTCGTCTGGCGGCTGCATTGCTAGAGTGATAAAACCAATTTTCTTATTACCCAAAGAAACTGGATCAAGTTTGGGAGTTCCTATATATAATGATTTGAGAGAAAATAAACAGAACCGGGAAAGTGAAATAGAAATTGAGAAAATCCAAAATTGTAAAAGCCAAATTCGAATCCCAATTTCTATGTTAAAAAAAGTAATCCACCTCCAGGCAGTATTAAAAATAAAGAATTCAATTATTAGGAACATTTCAAACGAAATAAAAAGATTAGCATGTGTAAATAATCGAGATCAAACTCCTACACTTGATCCCAGTGGGTGGGAGAACCTGGAGATTTTCAAAAAGGATGTATGGGAAAAGGTAGTTTTTCTCACTGTGTGTGTACTTGGAGGATTGTTTTTTTTACTATGCTTATTTATCTGTTTTAGTAGAATAGTACTTGCCGTGCAGACCAACCTGAAGAAACCAAGGAAAGTAACAAGGTTAAGTAATCATGATTACCAAAGTGCACAAGAGATTTATAGTAGATTCAAAACAAAAAATTGTGAGTTGATGCGAGCTTAGAATTTAAGCTCGATCAAACAAAAAGAGGGGGGAGTGTTATGAACAAAAATTCAGTTGATTTTTTTTCTGTGAGAAAAAAGTTACCACTACTGCTGGGCTGCTGCCTGTGTTATGATAATTACGGGTCGTTGTCGTTAATGGTTGTTTTTGTATTAGTAAAAGCCCTGGCTGGGGCGAGGTAATGGCCCTTCTCTGACACAGTGAAGGGTGGAGACCTTCCCGAGGCTAAGTTGTGTACCTTTCCCAGAATAGTGAAGACACCCGAGAAGGTGGGGGGGGGGGGGTTATGCAAAGTGACTCCAAGGACCAGAATGCTTTGTGGGACCCCCGACTCCAAACCCACGGAGAAACCCCAAAAACAACGAGCCAAATAAGAATTGAGAGACTGGAGTGATGTCTGGACGTGAGGAGCCGAGTGCTGAGCCTGCAGAGACGCGGAACACCTTCGGACCCTCTCGCCCTGACCATGAGAGACAACCCCGGCGGTGAGACCAGGCCGACTGAGTGGGAGGGGCAACACCTGGCAGGGAATACCACGCCCAAAAGGCTCCCACGAGGACTGGATTCCCCCAGCCCTGCCCCTAGAGGACAGAGCTGTGCATATCCTCCTCCTCTGAGTCGCCTTGGGAGAGACGACGGATGCTGCAGACCCGTCAAGCCGCCCAATCCTGAGCTGATCACTTTTAATAAAGGCATTAAAAAGGAGAAGAAGTCTCCTGGCCCCGTTTATTTCAAAAAGGGTCTTAGCAGACACTGGATTCTGTTCTTCACATCTAGACATATTTCGATCTGTCAATTCCATGTTGGCTTGTTGTTTTTAGGGGTTTTTGCTAGGTTTGCTGTGGGGTTTCTTCATTTGCATGCCAACCTCGATGTCCCCTCCTCTTCACCATCCCAGGTGCCATCCTCCTGGAAGCAGCAGGGTGTTACTGGACAAAAAGGGGAATTCCCAACCATCAACAACAGGTAGTTAATGAAAACCTATTAACAACAGGTGATTACCACAACAAACAGTTAGAACTCCACCCTGGCAGCAACTGGCCCAACCTGTGAACTCTGCAACCTTTTAAAAAAATGGGCAACTTTTCCACCCATAACAGTTTCCCCTCTTTTTCTTTGATCGGGCTTAAACTTAAGCTTGCATCAACTTGCAATTTCTGACTCATAAGCATAAAATTTCTTTAATTTTTTGTATTGATTACAAATTTCTTGAGCACTCTGGTAACAGAGTTACGTAACCTAGTTACCTTCCCTGGTTTCTTCAGGTTAACTTTTTTAGAGATCCCTAGTTGCTCTGCATGGCATATACTACCATTTTAATGAAGCAGGGAAGTAAGCATAGTAAAAAGACCAAACTAGCAAGTGTACACACAGTGAAGAGCAGAGTTCTTTACTGCTAAATACTTTTTACAAACCATTCTTTTTACTGACATGCTGTACTCCTTAACTCTAAATTCTGAGTTGTTCTGTATCTGATTTAAGATCTCTAATGGTCCTAAGCTACTTCCTTCCCATGGCTAAATTTTGGTCATCTGGGTACTTCTACAAACTCGGCAGTCAGTTAAATTTAGTTCATGGCTAACTCTTTTCACTGTATCTATGAACAGTTCTTACCTCATGGTATCTCTAAATGGTCTTGTTCTCTTATTGTTTTTACTATCTCTTTCTCTTTGACCAGATCTACCAGGCTTGCTTCAGTTGCATCACATTCAAGGCACAACCAGGCTTCTCCTATAGGGCACCCTCCCAGGAGTAGCTTCCTGAAAGTGGCAGTATTCTGGACTATCCAATGCATTCTCTTATCTTCTTGACAAAGGAGCAACTGGGAGAGGTTAACACAATTAGGGTTAGAATTGATGTGGACTCTAGACCAGGAGCTCACTTCTTCCTCCTCATAGAGGGGTTGGTAGCAATCACTGCATGGCTCTCCTGGGCTCCCCAGAGCACCACCAGCAATCAGAGCCATCATTACTACCCTTCCCAAGAGTCTGGTATGGGTCATCTTGCACAGCCTGCCCACCCAGCCTTGCCTCTTGGGGAATTTTACTGAGAAGAAGTTTCCAAGCTCTTTAGAGTCTCTTCTACCTGCTTCTCTGGTTAAACCTCTCTTGGTCTGTTCCCTACCAATTTTGGTTTCTCCTAGGGGAGTCCTCTGTAGAGGATTAACCTGGAGTCTTTGGAACTAAATTGGGGGAACTTAACCAGAATTACTTATTAACAGTCTTTAACTTTTTTACAAACTTATTTGAAATACAGAACTGTCTTATAACACTTTAAGATATGGTATGGTTCTGATACTAAACTCCTTTCTTATTCAGTTCATCAGTCTTTTTGGCTCTTCCTTTTGAGAGTCAACTTTAGGTCTTTTGGTCTTTTTATAATGGTATGCTCAGGTGAATTAACTCGTGATGTGGTTGAATCTTGTCCTGAGTTAGGGGGTGAGAGTGGTGTGGACTCTGGCCCAATGCCAGAGGGAGAAACAGATGTTGAGTCCTGTCCGGAGGTGAGACTGGTCCTTTTATTCTTGTGATGTGGGTCCAACCCTTTTCTCTGGTCCGCACAGCTGAATTAGTGATGAGGAGTACTTGAAAGGGGCCTTAAAATTTAGGCATTAATGGTCCCTTATTCCCGGATTTTATCAAAACCCAATCTCTTGGGTTAATGTTATGTACTTTTGTGTCCCGGGGGGAAGTTTGGGGGAGGTATCCTCTTTTTCTAAGTCCTTTCAGGGTTCTTCCAATGACTTCTAAATATTTTCTGGTGGCTTCTTCTACTTCCAAAGAGTCTCCTGTGCTCTAGGGTGTTAACAAGAATGCAGTCCAAACATCATTTCATAGGGTGAAATCCCTATATCAGACTGGGGTCTTGTTCTGATGCGCAAAAGCACTGGGGGCAAACACTTTAGCCAATTCATTTTTGTTTCTTGGATGAATTTAGTCAACACATTTTTGAGAGTTTTTTCATCCACTCCACCCTCCCAGATCTCTGGGGGTGCCATGGAGTATGTAATTTCCATTCCATTCCTAAAGATTTGATTTTATTTTGCAATGTTTGGGCCACAAAGTGTGGACCTCGGTCTGAGTCTATGGTGTTCACCATTCCATATCTGGGGATAATGTTCTCCAGGATTACTCTTGCCATGACCTGGGCTGTTTCTCTTTTAGTCGGGAAGGCTTCCACCCAATGGGTGAGATGATCTACTATCACCAGTAAATATTTGTATCCCAGCACTGGGGGCATCTCAGTGAAATCTATCTGTATGGCTTGGAAAGGTCTTAGAGCTAATTCCCTCCCTCCAGGTGCTACCTTTCTTCTGGTTTACTTTTTGACAAATGAAAAACCCTTCTGTAATTGCATTTGCCAGGCCATATATGCCTATGCACAGGGTATTTCTTAGGAAATGATCACATAGTCTTTGGACTCCCCAGTTGGTTAATTTATGTAGTTCTGTTAGCACTGTCTGAACAAGTGCTTTGTTTAAAAATACCCGTCCATCCGAGGTTAACCACTCCCCTCGTTGCCCTTGGTGTAACTTGTAATCTTTTATAGCCTTTAATTATTTTTCACTAAATATGGGTTCCTCTCTTCTTTCTCCCTCTTCAGGTGTGGTTTCTGCTTTAAAAACTTTCACTGGATCCCTTGGTTCTAAAGCTGCTTCCTTTGCTCTCTGATCAGCCAGTCGGTTTCCTTTTAACTTCAAGATTGTCTTCTTTTTGATGCCCTTTTATATGGACCACTGCTATTTCTGTTGGTTTCTGTAAATATTCTAATATGGACTTGACCAAGTTCTCATGGGCTAAGCTTTTTCCTTTTGAGCATAGATATCCACGCTCCTTCCATATTTTCCCAAATGTGTGTACTATCCCAAATGCGTATTGGGAATCTGCATAAATAGTTACCCGGTCTCCCTCCAGTAAGTCTAATCCTCTTTTCAGGGCATATATTTCACAACTTTGGGCTGACCAGTTTGAGGGTAGTTTCCCTTTTTCTTTCATTTGTAAAGTTTCTCCATCTATGATGGCATAACCTGAAGCTCTTTTTCCATCTACTACCCTCGAGGAGCCATCTATGAACAAGATTCTTCCAGTTGCTAGAGGCTGATCTTCTAAATCCTCTCCTACTTTTGTTTGAAGGTTAATCAATTCAAGACAATCATGTTCTAAATTTTCTATAGGCTCTCCCATAAGGAATTGTGCTGGATTGAGGGCATTTGATGTTATGAATTCTAAATAATCTGTGTTCATTAGTACTATTTAATATTTTAACATCCTTGCATCAGTTAGCCACTGCTGAGCCCTCTGGTTCAGCACTGTTTTAAGATCGTGAGGAGTTTGTACTTTAATTTTTCCATGTAAGGTCAATTTTTGGGTCTCTTCTATCAGGATAGCAGTCACTGCTACTGCTTGTATCCAAACTGGCCAGCCTCTAGCCACTGGATCTAACAATTTGGAGATATAAGCCACGGGTTTTCTGCAAACTCCCCACTCTTGAGTTAGTACACCATAGGCTATACTTGCCTTCAGCATTCACAAAAAGATCAAAGCCCTACCTGAGGTCTGGTAAGCTTAGGACCAGGGCAGGAGACAACTTGTCTTTTAGGCTCTCCAGTTGTTGATTGTCTTCTGCTCTCCAAATTATGGGATCTGGAGCTACTAACTTACTGTATAAAAATTTTACACTTTGCATGTATTGATCTAACCAGAACTTGCAATATCCGAACAGGCCCAGGAGCTTTCTCACATTCCTTTTTGTTTTTGGAGCTGGGAGAACACTTGAGTCCCAATTAGGAGGAGGTAAAGGGACAGCAGTAGGAGGGGGAGAAGAGCCTGCATGCATGTTAAGTGTAGCTGGAGAAGGGGTGGAGAGGGAAACAGGTGGAGTAGGCACTCGTGGTGGTGAAGAAGCAACTGGAGGAGCTGAAGGGGGTGGATACTGGTGTCACCAGGGGAGATACCGGTCTACCATAGAGGAAGCCATAGAGGTAGAAGAAGTAATTAGAGGAGGTGGTAATGGGATGGCAGCTGGGGTAAAAGCCGGATCTGCCATTTGAGGTGCCTGAGGAAGAGGATGATAAGTTGGAGGGGCATCAGGAGGCAAATAGTCTAGGGGGTCCCACCTTTTACTATTCTCTCTAAGTCCAGCACCCCCTCCTTCATTTCCTTCTTTCTTCCTCTACATCTTAAAAATTCACACACCTTCATCTCCAATAGCACTCTATAACCAACAAGCTACATATAATAGTTGCTCGGGATCGGCATCTTCTCGAGCTGTCAGATAGTGACTCAGTTGTTGACACATCCACTTGTCTTTTGTCCCACATCTCAGCCATCCTCCTTGTATATCTAACTCTGGCCAGACTTCTAAACAGTAGTGAATCATCTTAACCTAATCTAATCCCTCGGTGGTCTCTATAAAATCCCATCTCTCTAGCAGTTCACCTAAGGGACTATGGGGGGAGTACATTCCTCAGTCTCTTGACTCTCTTTTTACTATTACATCCTCCCATTTTTTCAGGCCTCAGCAAAAAAAATCACAAAGGTGCCTCTACTCAAAAGCAAATGTACTGACAGGTAACTCAAAAGAAATCCTATTTGAGAAGTCCCAGCCTCCTCTACCTCAAATTATCCTGACCCCTTTCTTCAGGACTTTAAAAGAAAAGAACTGCCTGATTTCTAGTTTGCCTGGTCTCCCTCGTCAGGATTTCTGTATCAGGACTTTAAAAACTCGAGACCCCGGCCTGCTTCTCTGAGACTCATTCCTGACCTCTGTTGTCAGGACTTAAAACAAAAACTGCCTGATTTCTTAAATTGCCTAACTTCCCCCGTCAGGACTTATGTATCAGGACTTCATGTGTCGAGACCTCGGCCTCCTTTGCCAAGACTTGTGCCTGGCCTCCTTTGTCAGGACTTAATTTGCCTGCAGGACTTGTGGACTTGCCCTAATCCTTCTTGGAACTTGTGATTTGCCTGACCTCCCTTGTCAGGACTTAAAAACAAAAACCGCCTGATTTTCTAAATTGCCTAACTTCCCTCGTTGGGATTTACGTATCAGGACTTCTGGGTTGCGTGCCACTCACACACTGTTTCCTCTGCATGCCTGGAGGGGGGCCCTTTTTGCCCCTTAGGCGGCGCCTCAACCACCAATCCCACTTGCTTCCCCCCGTTCCTGGCCGGCCCCCTTGTGGGAGTCCGGAACCGCTGTACTAGGGGTCTCCACTCACTCCAAGGGTCCAAGCTGCCGGCCCCCATCTCATTCACACTCCATTCGCTCACCCCCTACTCCCATCCCCGGATACTTCTCACCAGTCCAGCGCTCCTCCGTGTCACTGGTCCCAAGCCGATCTTCTCTGGTCCTGATAGCCAGCTGTCCTGGAGGTCCAGGGTAGGCGGCCATCCCAGTCCTGGTGTCCTCTTCAGGCGTGGCTATCCTGGACGAGCACCCATCTGAAATAAACAGGGCAGGAAATCTTTCTCCTTTTTAATGCCTTTATTAAAAATCAGCTCAGGTAAGGAAGAACTGACAGGTTGCACACACGCTGCCACTGCTCCCAGGAATGGCACAGAGGAGGAGAAAGAGTGCAGCTTTGTCTGCTGGTCTGCAGGCAAAGTTGGGGCTTCCGTCCTCATGAGAGCACGAGGTGATTCCCAGTTTTTCAGTCTGACATTCGTGGTCCTCTTTCTACCCAACATCTTTTTAGGTTAGGGTGAAAGGTAAAAAGGGTCTTAGTAGACACTGGATTCTGTTCCTCACCTCTAGACAACACTTAGATCTCTTAATTCCATAGTGGCTCATTGTTTTAGGGTTTTCTCCGGCTTGATTGGTGAGGTGTTTCCACATTTGCATACCAGCCTCGATGTCACCTCCTCCTCACAGTACTGGCTGCCATTTTCCAGGAAGTAGCAGGATGATACTTGACAAAGACGGATTTCTAACGATCAACAACAGGTAATTAAAGAAAAAACTTTTAACAACAAGTGATTACAACAAGAAATTATTAACAACAAATAGTTAAAACTCCCACTTAGCAGCAATTGGTTTAACCTGCTACCTCTGCAACCTTTAAAAAAAAATGGACAACTTTTCTGCTCATAACAGCAGAGGCTGCCCAGCAGGGAGGCCATGGGGCACAGAGCCCCAAGGCTGCTGTGGGCACCACAGCACAGGGGCCATTCCCAGCCGCAATGCTCCTGTCCTGGGCTGGGCCTGCACAGGGGCTGGGCCACAAAGGGGCCACGCAGCCACTGCTGGGGCTGACAGCAAGGCCAGGCACACACAAGAAATTGCTGAGCATGGCCTGCACTAGCCAGGCCTGACTGTGCCAAAGGCAGAGTTCAGCTGCCCTTGGGGCTGCAGGAACACTCCAGAGCCCAAAGAGCCTCCATGGCTGTGCTGGAGACCAAGGCTGCAGGAGGGAAATGCAGGGCTGCTGCGGGATGGGGAGGTCATTGAATTCCAGCACACACCTCAGCTCTCTGATGATCCTGGTACCATGCTGGGCCCTTTTTCAGACTGGAGCAGAGCAGATGTTGATGGGACAGGAGCCCTGCGGGGCTGTCAGGGACCTGCAGCTTGCAAGGTGCTCTGCTCTCCCTCAGGTGCTCTCTGAGAGTTCCAATCCCAGCTGGGCACCTCAGGGCACAAGTGGTACTGCCTGTTCATGGGCACACAGCTGATGTCTGCCTGGAAAGGGGGCACAGATTTTAATACCTGTTAGTTTAAAGATAAACAAGCAGATTTTTATTCTCTGTGTCATTTGAGTACTTTAAACTAATGGCAGACTTTCCCACCAGAAACAAGAATTTCCTGGAAGTGTGCTGATGCCAGAAGAGGAAGTACTGGTTTTCCCCTCTACTCCTGTCACCAATAATCAGTCGATTATTTCCTCTCCCTCTTCCTTAAGGTGTTTTGACCTATCCTGTTTAAATGGCCATGTCTGACTACATTTCTTCACTAGACCAGGTGGATCTATGTCCTTCCTGCTGCTCTCACATTTCTTCCTCCAGATGCTCTCTGGAATTTCAAGTGCATGTCAACTGACTGGTTTCATGCTTTGAACTTCAGGGAGTGGACAAATATTTCAAGTACAAATAAATATATAATTAAATATCGCGTTCTAGTTAAATCTATCACAGAATCACCTTTTCTTATGTCTTTGTCTAAAACTTCCTGTACAGAAATCCCTTGGGAATGGGGGACATGTCAGATGCTGCTGGGACATTGCAGAGAGCTGAGGAAAGAGCTGTGATGGTTATTCAACTGTTGAAATGTTAAACTTGTGTTTGTTGGCAAGAAACCTTTCTGTGCCTCTTAGTGTCACCAGTCCCTGAGTCTAAAGGACAAAAACCTGATGAGTTGTGGTTCCCACTGCAGGGGCTGCACTTGGACCTTGGCTCTGCACAGGAGAGCTCTTCGTCCCCTTTCTCTCTTTTCCTCCCCTTGGCCATGGAGGGAGCTCCTGACTTCAGTGTGTGACTCGTGTGTGCAAAGAGCAAATCTGGGCAGAATCGGGACAGGGAGGGTTTGGGGGGACCTTGGGATCTGTGTTGGACACAGAAGGTGTTTTCCATTGCTCTGAGACTGTCTGCTGTGGAAAGTGGATTTAATATCCAGCAAAGGAATGACTTTTGCATTTAATGGAGCTGTGCCTTCCTTTGGCTTTGTTGGCTGACAATAAATGAACATCCCTCTTTGTCTCAGACAGCTCCTTCTCCAAGGAAAGCAGATGGGAGTTGGAGCCAAGGAGCTGAAAGCTGCAGGTGCAGCCTGGGCTGGAGGGAGCTCAGATTTGCACAAGGCTGCTCTGAGTGCCAGGGCTTGGATGGGGGAAATGGTGGGGTGGGGGTAGGGACAGAGTCTGATTGATTGTCAGCCATGAAGGGTCTTGAATTTCATATCTATTCAAACTGCATGAGGAGGTACTTGGATTCAGTGTCAATTGGAGACTGCAAATATCAATAAATTAACAGGAAAAAAAACCTAAACAGTATCTAAAAAATCTCTTCTTGCTGTCTTTTTAAATATCATGTATTCACTTTGAATACACTACTGAGATCTACCTAACCACAAAAGATTTGCAAATTAAAATCAAATTATCCCCAGAAGCTTGGCTTGTTAAGGTGTTCTGAATTTTAATGAGCCCTGGGACACTGAATTCCTGCTCTGAAGAGCTGAAGGCTGAACAAGCCTCTGGAGCAGGAAAATTCAGCAGCAGCCTCCAAGTTGCTGAGGGATGTCAGCAGCCCCCACTGAGGCCATCCCTGCCCAGAGACCGTGGGGGAATGGGCAGACAAGGAGAGCGTCCCTGGGGCTGGGGCAGCACGACTCAGAGGCAGCAGCGGCTCCAGCTGGGCAATGGAGTGTGGAATGTGGCTGGGAAAGCCCTGCCTGGGCTGTGCCAAGCAGGACACACAAGCCCTGACTCCCATCCACTAAAAAACTCTTTCAAGGAGACATTTAAAAGGAATTGCAATTGTTTATGTCCTCTGAGTTGAACTCACTGGAGAAATACGAACAACAGATTCTCAGGAGCTCAAAAGATCAAAACAGACTCTACTGGAAACTTTAGACAATCGGAGAAAATTTGGCAAAAGGTTTATTATGACATTGTAGTGGTTTTGGTTTGTTAATTTAAGATTTTTCTAATCTTGAGATTTCTTAATTAATGTGTTGATGAGTGTGGTGTGTTTTAGTGTCAGTTAGTTATTTATGTATTTATTTTGTTGTGAGATAGGATTAGAAGAAAGGTATAGTACGCATAAAATTTTCAAAGGCTGTAAATTAAATTTTATTAATAGTAAATAAAGGAAAAATATAGTAAGCATTAAAATCAACTCCTTAGAACACTTTTTTTTTCTTTAAATCTTTTTCTTTTTTCTGACAATATAAAGAAACAAAACTTAAAATTTCTAGGTAATTTACTATTTCTAGAATAGTCTTTTCTTAGTTACTTAGGGAGAGAAGTTTTTCTTGTTAAGGTTATGGAGATTTTTTTGCAAGAGGAAAAAACAACTTTTCTGTGATTTTTAATTTTGTCATTGACAACAGTTGTCTGGGGAAATTTGTTTTTGCGAAGTTGTTTTTATTGCTACAGGCCTTTTCACAGCTTGTTGATGGGCCATGTCGACTTATGGAGTATTGTTTTAAAAATTAATTCTTTAAAGGCAAAAATCTTTTTTATTTACTTTTAAAATTATTTTTATCTCTGGGAATTGAGATCTTCTGTTAGGGGTACTGGATTAATATTTTAATTTTCTTGTTTGAAATTTTGATGAAATTACAGTTATTTTAACATTTCTCTTTTTTTAGCATGGAGGTTTTTGGCATTAATTTGAATTTTAAAACTTTATTTCATATTTTTATGTGTTATAAAGAAAAAGAGGTTTTTTCCTTATGGTTTATAAGAAGATTTTAGTTTTAAGATTAAGGTATTTTTTCTTCTTTTTTATTTGGGTTTTAATTTCTTTACTGACTTTGATGGCTTATAATCTTTTTTATATGCTTCCATTCTTTTTCTTTTACTCAAGGGAGGATTGAAGTATTGAAAGGATTAACACCTGACCTGCCATTAACTTGTGGTGGAAGTTGCGGTTAAATTGTGTTAGGTTAAGTTTTATGGTTCATTTTTGTCTTTTTTTGTGTTTAAATTTTTAGTTGTAGGGTTTTTTTGTATGGGTATAGGTTGTAGGGGTTTTTGATTTTAGTTATGTTGGGGGGAGGGGACTTGATGGTAGGATTTTAATAGGTGTGGCTACCTTTGTTCTGGTTGGGGTTTTGTAGCCTCTTTTGTTTTCCTGTTTGGTAGTTGTTGGGGTTTGGTTTGCTTAAAATGGGGCCGATGCGGGAAGGCAGCCTGGGGAGGGGGGAAGGGGCTCGGCCCACAGCAGGGTTGCTGGGTTTGGTTTGGTTTGGTTTGGTTTGGTTTGGTTTGGTTTGGTTGGGTTGGGTTGGGTTGGGTTTGGTTTGGTTGAGATGGAGCCTGGGGCCCGCTGCTTCTTTGTTGACTGGAAAAGAATGAGGAAGTTCCTGGGTTTTTTCATCTTTAACATTTGTGTTTCACAGAGGCGTGTTCAGTATCTTAGTGGTTTAACAGATTGTTAGTTACACAAAATGTTTTGTATTACTTTGTAAAATTATTCTCATGTCAGACTACCACAGACATTCAATCAACAAAAAACCCTTCTCAAAGCATTGGCTTGGCCCATTCAAATTCACAAACTCTAAGCCTGTTCAATTAAATGTTAAGCAAAATTGTCAGGAGCACAGAAACTGAAGAAGAAGACACAGAAAGAGAGAAAGACAAAAAAGATGTAGAGAGGCACAGACACAGCTACCAACTCCTGGATTCCAGTGGTGTTCAGATGGACATTCCAAGAGGTGGTAGGTTCAAGATGTGTGCTTGCCTTGTGGTCAGCCTCAAATACCCCGTGGTCTCCCTGGGCCCTTCCCCCAGGTGGGATTTGGGCTCATTTAGTCACTCAGGAGCTGGGCTGGGGGCTGCAGAGGTTGCTGTGGAGCATTGCCTGTGCTGTGCCAGGGACTGGCAGCCACTGCTGGGCTGGGATAGAGGCTCTGGGGGGATTGGGGTTCCAGGGCAGGGCAAGGCTGGACCTGCCCCTTCCTCTCTCACACTTGAAATGTTTCTGGACAACAATCTCCTCCAGTCTGTCACAACAGGCAATGTTGGAGGTAAAATCCCAATTCTGGCCATGGGCAACCTGCTGAGAAGGACAGTTCCTCTCCAAAGGAAGGAAAGCACAGAGCCCTAGTGTTTGGAAGGCAGGTGAGAGCCTCACTAGTCCAAGGCCAGCCAGACTTGTCAGGAATGGCAGATTTTGTCTGGGAGCAGTCTTTGGATATAGAGAATTTTGGAGGTGGAAGCCCAATCTCACCATTGTCACCTGGAGAAGCAGGACAGTTCTTTCCCATTGGAAGGAGAGCAGAGAGGCTTCCCCAGCGTTTCAGGGACAGATGGGAAGTGACCCTGGTAAATCCACTGCAAGATAGACTTGTCCTGTCAATATTCTTATGGGAACAATCCCTGGATATGAAGGAATTTGGAGGTGAAATCCCAACTCTGGCCATGGGTGCCTGGAGAAGGAGAGTTCTTTTCAATAGGAAGGAAAGCATGGTGTTACATGGGCTTGCAAGGGTTCCTCAGGGGTGAAGAGATAGTCGAGAATCTTGACTCGATGATTAGAAGGCTGGATTTATTATTTTAAGACATATATGTTGCATTAAGACAATGCTAATAGGAATAGAGAGAAAAGTTCAGAAGCTGCTATGCTAAGAATAGAAAAGGAATGAATAAACAAGGGAGCTCTCTGTGAATCTGTCCCAGAGAGCTTGGTCCCTGATTGGTCCTTAATTGTAAACATGGAACATAGGCCAATCACAGGTGCACCTGTTGCATTCCACAGCAGCAGATAACTATTGTTTACATTCTCTTTCTGGGGCCTCAGCCTTCCAGAGGAGGGAAAAATCCTAAAGAAAGGATTTTTCACAAGAGATGTCTGTGACAGCATGGAGCCCCAGTGTTTCAGCAGCACATGAGAAGAGACCCTACACATGCCAACGTCAGCTGGATCAGTCAGGTGGCCCCTGGGAAGCCAAACCACCCAAATCTGTTCTGTGTTCCTTTGTTTTTGTGGGGCCCCACAGTGTCACAATGGTGCCTTGGATCCATGAGGCCATAATGGTCACTTGTTTCCATGGGGTCCAGCAGTGTCACAATAATCCCTAGGTCAATGGGGTCCCACAGTGTCACAATGGCCCCAAGGTTCCAGAAGGCCCTGCAGTGTCACAATGGTCTCCGTGGTTCCTCAGGCCCCACAAATCACATGACTCCTCTGTCCCATGAGCCCTGAATGTCACAATGGACCTTTGGACCCTGAGGGTTTGCAGTGTCACAAAGGTCTCCTTTGGCTCCACAGTGTCACAATGGACCATTGATGACAGGAGGCCCCTCTGTGTCACCCTGGATCTTTGGTTCCATGCAGCCTTGCAGTGTCACAATGAACCCTTGATTGAATGGGGTTACACAATGTCACCATGGCCCCTCGGTTCCATGCAGCCCTGCAGTGTTACAATGGTCTCCTTTGGTTCCCCAGTGTCACAATGGACCACTGATGACATGAGGCCCCACAATGTCATCATGGCCCCTATGCAGCCCTGAGTGTCACAAAGGCCCCTTGGTATCATGAGGTCCCAGAGTATTCAGAACGGTCCTCTTGGTTCTGTGGGGACTCCCAGGGTCACAATGGTCTCCTTGGTTCCATGAGGCTGTGAAGTCTCTTAATGGTCTCTCCATGGTTCCATGAGGTCCTGCAATGTCACAATGGACCTTTGGCTCCAGAAGGTCCTGCAGTGTCACAATAGACCCTTGGTTTGATGGGGCCCCTCAGTGTCACAATGATCCCTACATTCCATGGAGCCACACAGCATCAGTACAGCCCTCTTGGTTCCATAAAGCCCAGCAATGTCACAGTGCTCTCCATGATTCCATGAGGCTCCACAGTGTCACAATAGTCCCTTGGTGTCACAGGGCCCCACAGTGTCATAATGGCCCCTTGGTTTCACAAGGCACTACAGTGTCACAATGGTCCCTTCATCTCACAGGGCCCCACAGTGTCACAATGCTCCCTTGGTCTCACAGGACCCCACAGTGTCACAATGGTCCCTTGGTTCCATGGGCCCTGTGCTGCTGCATTCCCCCTCCCCTTCTCAGGTCACCGTGCCAGCTGAGAAATGCTCCTTGGGACTCAGACTTGGCCAACAGCCCCTGGGCTCAGCTCCTCTGCAGCTCATCACAAACACTGTCTGCTCCAGGCACTGCTGCTGCCCAACCAGCTCCTGGTTTCTCTAGGAGCAGCCCTGGGAACTGGTTTTATTCCCTCAGTGGCACAACATCCCTGTTCTCACACTGCCAAAGAAAGCTGTTGGTGCAAAGTGCAGTCAGGATGAACCATTGCTGGGACTAAAGCCCCTCTCTTGGGGCCCTGCAAACAGTGCTCCAAAAGGAGCCCTTGGAGCTCTCCTGGGCCAGTGACTCCCTCCGAGTGGGGCCTCTCCCAGCCGGGAACTCTCCCATTTGCTGCACTCGGGGATCCCCAACAACCCATTGTCTGCTGTCACACAGCCCCTTGCTGATGTCACAGGCACCACCAGCTCTGAGCTCTGGCTGAAGCTCTGTCCACCTTCCTGGCTCAAGGTGGGTCTTTCCTCCTCAGAGCACCCTGGGCTGGGTTCGCAGCCTCTCCTTCTGTGGGATCTCTGGGGATTTTCCTCCCCATTGGAATTCTGCACCATGGCACTGCTCAAAACAGCCTCTTCCACAAGGTTCTGGTTTGGGGATTTATCCTCCCTCGTGTCTATCCTCAGCTCCTTCCCTGGGGGAGGAAGGACAAGGACAGGATGGGATTTGCATCTGTGCCAGAGGGAAGGGGCAAGAGATCCCCCCAGTGCATCCCCAGCAGGGCAGCGTTGGCAGCAGGGTTGTCCTGCAGCCAGGGGCCATGCTGGGCTGGGAGATGGAGCAGGAGAGAGGGGGAAAGGAGCACTGACTTCCTTCTTACCTGCCCTGGTATCCCAGGCCTCCTTTCCCTTCCTTGCAGCCTCCCTCTCCATCTGGCCAAGGTTTGTGTCGGATTTTCGGCTGTTTAGATGGTCTGGGAAGGCCCGAGGTGGCCTTGGGCCGCCCGCGCTCCAAAGGACGAGAAGGGACTACAGATCTTTTCTCGGTCTCGGTGTTTATTAAATGCTTATCTAAAAGATTTTCTCTTGGCCTGACAGAGTTCTGCTCAGCAGTCAGCCATGGGCACACACCGAGAGCCCCTGGGGCGGTCACCTATCTTTATACTCGGAGTTACGTATACAATATTTATCATTTTTCTCCAATACCTTTCACCCTTATTAACCAGTACACTTTTAGTAAGGTCCAATCCCAAAGTGCCAACATCACCACAGAAGATGGAGGCCAAGAAGAAGAAGAAGAAGGAGAAGGGCACGCCCCAATTCCTCCATCTTACTTCTCTAGACCCCCCTGTACAGAAATCTTAAACCCTTTATCTCACACTCCAATTAACTTATCCCTTCACCGTTCACCCCAGTGAAATCCTCCTATCCTCATACTGATGTCATCTCCCATGTGGGATCAAAGTCCAGCCACCAGACATTTCTGGCAACATTCCAGGACTCCCGAGCCCCCCAGGGGTGGTCTTGTTCACCCTGCACCCCAGTTCTGAGAGGCTGACATCCCACATCTCCCCCTTCTGTTTGCACCAAGAAGATCTCTTTCATTTTTATGTGAAAACCCCCAAAGTCCTTAGTTACTTTTTATTTCTCTTCCGGGTCGTTCTTTGCAGTCTGAGTCTCGACTTCTGTCTGAGCACTCGTCTTCTTTGTTTCTTGGATCAGCGTTCTCGTGTTCTCGCGTTCGGAATGGCTTCACGCGCCGCGCCGACACCCACTTCAGACCTCGATCTGTGGAAATACAAGCGAAACCCTTGCCCCAAGTGATTAGTTTGAAAGGACCCTCTATTTGTCCTGTCTCTGGGTTTCTGATCAAAACGAAAGGATTTTCCCTTAGCTTTGCCTGTGTGTTGTTTAGAAAATGTCTCACGATCGGTGGATCAGGTTCCGAGGATGAGCTATTTAGGAAATTCAGCACATATTAATTTTAATTTCATGTGAGGTGTTGCCTCTGGCTCACCCCTTCTCTGTCTGTCCAGAAGGGATTTTAGGGTGTGATGTGTTCTCTCAATGATCGCCTGACCTGTGGGTGAATGTGGAATACCAAACGTGTGTCTGACACCCCATCTTTTCAGGAATCTGTCAAGCACCCTGCCTGTATACGTTGGACCATTATCTGTTTTTATCTCCTGAGGCACACCTAATGCTGCAAATGCCTGCAGAAAATGTCGGCAAGCATGGTCTGCTGTTTCCCCAGCATGTGCTGAAGCAAAGACTGCACCTGAGAATGTATCTACAGAAACATGAACATTTTTGAGCCTCCCAAAAGATGGATATTTTGTGACATCAGCTTGCCACAACTGAAGACTTTGCAGCCCCCGCGGATTGATGGCCCCAGTAGAAGAAGGTGGCTGCACAAGTTGACAGTCTGGACAAGCGCTAATGATCTCCCTCGCATCTGTAGCACTGTCCTCCTTGGGGGTTGTTCTTTTTCTGCATTGTCGCAAGAACTTTGTTGACGTTTTCGTCCTGTTGATGGAGTAATTTCTCGAACATCTTCTCCAATGTCTTGTTCTCTGATTGCCCTTCTGAGCGTCCCTTTAGCTGTTCTTCCCATTCCTCTTTTAATTCATTCTTCACAATTGCTGCGACGTGCTGAGGTGTTCCCACCTTGCTGCATGCCTCCACCATCTCTGCCAAGGATGGCCGTCCTGGCATGGTGCTAATCACCCGTTGACAATCCGGGTTGGCATTGCCGAAAGCTAAATTCTCCAAGAGAGGCCTCTTCACTTCTTCTGTCGTCACCTGTCGATCCACGGCTTGCGTGAGTCGGTCGATGAACGACATGAATGGCTCTGTGGGACCTTGCCTGATGCAAGAGAACGGAACATCCGGAGCTCCTGTCGGTGTAATTTGTATGATTGCCAATCGCGCCGCTTCTTTGATGTCATTTAACACTCTTCGTGGAAGCTGCGCTGCTTGTTCCCCTGGATTGTCATCTGGAGGATCCCCTGCTAATTGCCCTTCTGTGAGGTTCGCATTTGGCCCACTTTGATATCTGTTCCGCAACTCAGCAAGATATTTTCTCCACCTTTTTTCCCAGATAAGATTCTGTGTATCAGTGAGGATCATTGCCACAATACTTCGAATATCATATGGTGTGAGATCATACATAGTGAATGTCCCTCTTAGTAGCTGTTTGAAGTATTGTGAGTTCAGCCCAAAAGTTTGAGCCGCCTTCCCTAAGTCTTTGAGTGTCTCATGACCCATCCTTTCCCACCTTGGATTCTGTCCCTGGGCATCATATGTCACTGGCATTGTCAAATCTCCTGATCCCGGGAATAAATGCTTTTCCTTTGCCAACGCTTTTCTGATTTGCCTCCAATCCATCGTCTTCGGCTCTTGAAACCCCTCTTCGTCAGACTCCATTGGGATTTGCATGAATAATGGTGTTGTGGACGTCATCGGTGATTCATGGTGTCTCATTTTTCGCCTTGAGGTTTTTGGCCTTGCTCCTAAATCCGAAAAGGAAACTCGAGGATCCTGTTGATATTTCTTTTTTAGTGTATCGAATGAATGCAAGAAGCTTTTTGCTGCTTCTGCTGCTGATAGCATCCATGTCGGGATGCCTTGTGATGCTGTGATCCTTATGACATCTTCCCCTTGTAGCTGTTCTTCATCTGAGCTTTCATCATCTTAATGAAATTCCGAAGTGGATGAATAATCCCTTTGTTGTGTTAACATTGTCTTCTTTGAAGTGCTTTTCTGTTTATATATTGTTGGAAAAAATTGCTGCATTGTTGCAGTCTCGCCACGAGATGGCGCTGTGGCTCCGCCGAACCGATCCGGCATGTCGTGCACTTCTGCCCTCCTGCCACTAGGTGGCGTTGTCACCGGCCTCCCTGGCTCGGATGCCGGAGTGAGCTCGACTGCCCCATTTCCTCTTCCGGCTCGGCGTGCCGGCGGTCTGATTTGAGACCGTGTTTGCTTGGCTTTTAATTCAGCTGAAAATGGGGCTTGAACACCAAAGCGTCTCCCGTGAAGGGAAGGGACTGGGACTTCGAGGGTTTCAACCAAAGGCACCGAGTCTGGAGAGGGTGTTCGGCCCCTCCTCGCCCGGGACGTCACAGGGGAGCGGGCTCGGCTCTGCCCGCGCCCTACTTTCTGCGCATGCGTGCTCTCCGAGCCGCTCCCTGTGTCTCCCAAGCTGACGTCACTCTCTCCCCCCCGTTCCACCTCCGAGGTCTCCTCCCCTTGGTCTGTCCCTGACTCTCTCTCCTCCTCCTCTGACGCTGTGTTCACCCCTCTCGCCGGCACTCCGGCTCGCCCCGCAATTCGAGCTGACCTCCGTACCGGGTCTGACGTCACAACCGCGCACCTCCTGCGTCTCGCCACGGTGGCCCTCTGGGGCTGCACGTTTTCCCCCAGTCCGCCGCCCACGTTCGCCGCCCCCACGCTGGTATGTGAGTCCGCACCCCGGTTTTTGCGAGTTTCGCCCTCCGCGCGCGTCTCCTCATCTTCATCCGCGCTGCCCGCGTTTGCCGCTGCCGCCGCGTCGCCGCTTTGCCCGCCGCGAGTAAGCGCCCCCCCCGATCCCTTGTCCTCCTGCTCCCCCCCTTCCGCTCCTGACTCCTCTACACTCTCTGGAGTTTCAGGATGCTTTTGGGGTTTCTTGCATTTTTTGACCGGGAGGTTTAATATTTTTTTCTGCTCTCTTTCCTCGAGAGCCCTTTCCCCCTGGCTTTTTAAAGCCAGAGCTAATTTTTTCCCGGAGCTTTGCTCCGCCCCCTCCTCTGAGGGTACCGCAGCTTTTTGCTGCTTTTCCAGTCTTTTAGACTGCACTGAGATACCTTGTAACATGATTCTTGCTGGTGAGAGTAGCTTTAACGCTGTCTCATCTTTTTTCGTTGCTAAGACATACAGATGCCTATTAATTTCTTGCCAAAACCCCACTTCGAACAACAGGCATGTCTCTGCTAGTGGGTAGTTGAGCCTTGCCCATAGTAATAACTGTTTTAATTCTTTCTTTGGGATCCCTTCTGTATATAATTCAGCCACGCCTTGTAAGGCGGACAAGATTTCCCGTTGTTCCTGGGAGAGTGTGGCCCCCATATTTTTATTTTAGCCTTCTTACCGAATCTGTCGTCAGAGTGGTCTGAAAGCTCTCGCTCTCCGTCCAGCAGGTCACGAGAGATGGATCCAGAGGCGCCTTTCTGGTCCCAGTCCAGGCCGCTCTGCTACGAACTGTCTTCGGCAGAAGCTGAGAGATGGAATTCTCAGTGACTGCTGATTTTTGCAGCTTCTCCTGGCCGGTTTTTTCTTTTTCTTCTTTCTTTCTTCAGGCTTCTCTCCTCAGGAGTTATCAGTGCTGTCCTCTTGGCTCTTCAGCTCTTCAGGGCTTTTCCCCCCCCGAAAGGTTTGGTGGGAGATAGCCCACGCAGCGGACGCCACTTGTCGGATTTTCGGCTATTTAGATGGTCTGGGAAGGCCCGAGGTGGCCTTGGGCCGCCCGCGCTCCAAAGGACGAGAAGGGACTTTAGATCTTTTCTCGGTCTCGGTGTTTATTAAATGCTTATCTAAAAGATTTTCTCTGGGCCTGACAGAGTTCTGCTCAGCAGTCAGCCATGGGCACACACCGAGAGCCCCTGGGGCGGTCACCTATCTTTATACTCGGAGTTACGTATACAATATTTATCATTTTTCTCCAATACCTTTCACCCTTATTAACCAGTACACTTTTAGTAAGGTCCAATCCCAAAGTGCCAACATCACCACAGAAGATGGAGGCCAAGAAGAAGAAGAAGAAGGAGAAGGGCACGCCCCAATTCCTCCATCTTACTTCTCTAGACCCCCCTGTACAGAAATCTTAAACCCTTTATCTCACACTCCAATTAACTTATCCCTTCACCGTTCACCCCAGTGAAATCCTCCTATCCTCATACTGATGTCATCTCCCATGTGGGATCAAAGTCCAGCCACCAGACATTTCTGGCAACATTCCAGGACTCCCGAGCCCCCCAGGGGTGGTCTTGTTCACCCTGCACCCCAGTTCTGAGAGGCTGAGATCCCACAGGTTTGGGGAATGGGAAATCCTGTTTTGGGAAGAGAACAAGGGATGCACACATTGAATATTGTACTGGTTTGAAGGCAAACCTGGGGGAGAGTCTAAGTCAGAATTACACTTGGATGCAACTTCCTCTGGCTGACTTATGGGAGAACTGATGAGGAAAATGGCTGTTAGGGGTGGCCAGTGTAAAGAAAATATTTTGTTTTCCTTCCTTGAGAAGTGTGTTAAAATCACTGGAGGAAAGGGAGAAAATGTTACCAGCGAGACTGACAAGGTTCATTCACCCATGGTGAGGAACACAAGGCTGCTAAAAGTACGAAAAGAAGCCCATCTCAAGTAGCGAAATTCCAGGTAGCTCCAGGCTGATCCCAGAGCCCCAAGGGTCACAGTCTGGGCTGCCCTCAGGGAATGCTGGCCTGGTATTGAGGGGCAGCATGGGAGCACCTGGATCTTGGGGCACCCATCTGCCCCCCATGTTTGGAGGTGCCTGAGGAGGACTGGGACCATGCGAGGGACATCCTGCAATGACATCCCCCCTGTCCCATTCCGGGTGAGCTCAGTCCCAAACCTGACCCTGATCCTGGTCTGAGTCTCACCCCACGTTTAGACACACTCACAGTTCTGTATTTAATCACATCCCAGTTCCAAACTTGTCTAGCCCCAGACCAAATCCCAACCCCAGCCCTAAAGCCAATATAGCCTTAACCCCAATCCCAGCTCTAATCCAAATCACAGCCCTAACTCCAACCCCAGCCCCAATTCAGCCCCTTCCTAATTCCTCAGTCCCAAACCAAATCCCAGGTTCAGCCCTTCTGGGGGTTTGGGGGTGTCTCTGTCCCTCTGACCCCGATGATGTTTGGGTGGGGTCGCACCAGGGCTGAGAGGGACAGAGACCCCCCTGGCCTCCCCAGGTGTGAGAAGGTCAGAGAGCCCCCCCAGCCCCGAGCACCCTCAGCGGTGAGAGGGACACAGAGCCCCTGGTCCCCAGCCCTGCACAGGCATTGCCTGAGGCCAGAGGGATGGAGATCCCCGAGCATCCCCCAGGGTGAGGGGACAGAGACCCCCGGGCATCCTCTGGGCTAAGAGGGACAGAGACTGCCCCAAGCACCCCCTGGCACAGGGGTGAGAGGGAGGTAGAGACCCCCCAGGCATTCACTGAGGTGAGAATGATGGAGACCCCCTGGGGAATGGCCTGGGGTGAATAGGGACAGGGAAAACCCCCCCAAACCCCTCCCAAGCATCCCCCAGGGCAAGAGGCACAGAGCATCCCCTGGGCACTGGACAAAATAAACTTGGTAGATATCAAACTTGACTCTGCAAAATACTTTGATGAATATTTGATTTTCCCACAAGTTATTTGTGATGAAAACGCAAACAAATCCCAGACTTTAATAAACTGACAATCAAAACAATTTTGTGGTAACTCCAAGTTCCATTGGTCCTGCACAGCTCCAGCTCAGCTGCTGGCACATTCTGATAAAAGAAAAGTGGAAATTTGGCCCAATACAGATTATGAAAAGGGAAGGCTCTGTGTAGCTGTCACAAAAGTGGCAGGGACAAAGAGAAAAATTATTCTTAGATTTGGCAAAGCCCCCCAGTCTGTGTAAGAGAGTGACAGGGACAGAGACCTCCCCTGGAGGGGGCCAAGTGTGACATTGTCCCCTGTGTGTGTGGCCTTCCCAGGGTGGGGGTTTTACACCTGAGCCAGTTTGGGTAAGGGGGGTGGTGTTCACCCCCTGAGCAGGGATTACCCCACTGTTTCAGGTTGCAATGCAAGATGTAACCAAATGCATGTTTTCAATCACTATCTCCATCAACTGCTATAAACAGGTGGGGCAGTGTTCTTTATCTCTTCCATGACTCACCCCTGATAACGCCCTCCAGGGGAGATATCTTCTGTGAATGGGCCATTGAGGGTCACTGCAGGACTGATCAAATTCCATCATCCCATTGTGATATGCTCTGCCCAGAGGGAGGATCCAAGCATTCCTACCTGGATATATTCTGAGGCTTTTAACACCAGGAGCACCTTGCCTGCTAGATTGTAATTCTGGTTTAGACCCTCCCCAGGTTTGCCTTCTAACCAGTACAAAATTTAGTGTACTCATCCCTTGTTTTCTTCCCCAAACAGGATTACCTGTCCCCAAACCTTCACAAGATGGAAGAGGAAGCTGCGAGGAAGATGAGGATGCCCCACGACACCCAGGCAGGTGAGGAGGAAGTCAGTCCCCCTTTTCCCCTCTCTCCTGCTCCATCTCCCAGCCCAGCATGGCCCCTGGCTGCAGGACAACCCTGCTGCCATCGCTGTCCTGCCGGGGATGCACTGAGGGGATCTCCTTCCCCTTCCCTCTGGCACAGAGGCAAATCCCATCCTCTCCTGGTCCTTCCTCCCCCAGAAAAGCAGCTGAGGATGGAGACAAGGGAGGATAAATCCGCATGGCAGAACCTCGTAAAAGAGGCTGTTTTGAGCAGCTCCATAGCACAGGAATGTGATGTGGAGGAAAAGCCCCAGAGATCTCACAGGAGGAGGGGCTCTAAACCCAGCCCAGGGGGCTCTGAGGAGGAAAGACCCACCTTGAGCCAGGAAGGTGGACAGCGCTTCAGCCAGACCTCAAAGCTGGTGGTCCATGAGCAGCTTCATGATGGGGAGAAGGCCCACAAGTGCTTGGAGTGTGGGAAGAGCTTCAGGCAGAGCAGCACCCTGATCAGCCACCAGTGCATCCACACTGGGGAGAGGCCCTACGAGTTTCCCGAGTATCAGAAGTGTTTTCAGACCAGCTCCCATCTCCTCCGCCACCAGTGAAATCACACAGAGGAGAGGCCCTTCTGCTGCCATGAGTGCGGGAAGGGCTCCAAGAAAAAATCCACCCTTATCACCCATCGGCACATCCATACTGGGGAGAGGCCCTACGAGTGCCCCACATCATGAGAAGAGCTTCTCCATGAGCTCGGACTTGACCAGACACCAATGGAGTCACCCGTAAGGGAAGTTCTGTGAGTGCCCCAACTGCAGGAAGAGCTTCATGCCCAGCTCCAGCTTCTTTCCCCACTGGAAGTCACACGTTGGGAAGAGCCCTGGTGATCCATGTTCCCTGTGATCCATACTAGGAAGACAGCTGTCCCTTTTCCTGCCCCTCCCAATGAACTGATGTGGCAGTGAAAACATGAGGGTCTGCCCATGGCCCTATCATTACATCAATTCCCACCTCAGAACACTGCCAGGGGCAGGAAAGGGTCTCTCTCTCTCTCTTTCTCTCTCTCCTTCTTCCTGAGGAGAAGGGTGTCCTTTCCAGGCAGGGCAAATTGTGGCCAGGCAGACCCAGTGAGTTTTGTTTTAGTTTTCCCTGTAAACAGTTTTATTTATCCCTTCTGTTATCAATATTGTTTCTGTTCCATTTGTTCCTTATTTTGTTGCTGTTCCAAATAAATTGTTCTTATCCTGGCCCAGGATCTTTGCCTTTTGTGCTTTCCATGGGAGGCAGGAGGGCAGCAAGGGCAGCGCAGTTTCAGCGGGAGCAGGAAATTGGGGAATCCCATTCCTGAACCCCGGCAGATGGAAACTGAGCATTCCAGCTGGTCCCAGCCCTGGTGGCCATGGCAACAGCCTTGGGAGCGGGTCCCTGGCTGGGGCTGTGGGAACCTCTTCCCTCTGGTGCCCAGGGACAGGAGTGGAGGGAACAGCTGCAGCTGAGTTGGGGCAGGCTCAGGCTGGATGTCAGGAAAAGGTTTTTGTCCAGAGGCTATTGGGGCCCTGCCCAGGCTCCCCAGAGAAGGGTCCCAGCTCCAGGGCTCTCGGAGCTCCAGCAGCATTTGGACAGCGCTGCTGGGCCCAGGCTGGCATTGTTGGGGTGTCCTGTGGAGGGCCAGCAGTTGGACTGGAGAATCCTCATGGGTCCCTCCCAGCTCAGCCAATTCTGTGGTTCTGGGATCCCATGAGCCTGGGGATGGGGGGGGGGGGGGGGGGGGGGGGGGCTGTAAATGGTTGCCATGGCAACGGGCTCTGGCTGCAGGCCTGAGCTGGTGTCCATGGCAACCACCCCTGGCATGGGGTCTCCATGGACCTGCCAAGGGACTGACTGTAGCAACAGGGGACTGGTGATGGTTGCCATGGAAACTGACCATAGCAACAGGGCCTCCTGATGATGGTTGCCATGGAAACTGACCATAGCAACAGGGGGCAGATGATGGTTACCAGCAATATTGAAAATAGCAACAGGGAGCTGGTGATGGTTGCCATGGAAACAGACCATAACAACAGGGGTCTGGTGACAGTTGCCTGCTAAGGATCAGATTTTTCACAGGCCCTCAGAGGGGTTCCATGGGGACTTTCCAAGAGCCTCCAGGCTGTTCCAGAGCTGGAATATCACAGGCAGAGACAGGGGCTCCATGGAGACCTCCCAGGGCTTTCTGGGGATGGTAAAGAGCCGTGTGGTCAGAGGCAGTCACAGCCATTCCATGGTGACATCCCAGGGGGAATGTGGGCTGCAAAGGCACTGATCTGTCACAGGCACTCACGGGGGCTCCATGGTGACATCCCAGGAGTCCCCAGGCTGCCAAAGAGCTGGGATGTCCCAGACACTCACAGAGGTTCATGTCATGGGCACAGGGGGAGCTTCAGGCAAGGTTTATTAGAGAAGCTCCTGCTGGGTCTCAAGGATCAGAAAGGATCCCCAATAGCTCCCACAGATCCCCAAATGTCACCATTCAATCAGAGATAACACAGACTCAGATCACAAGTCTAAGGTCTAAAGGCCACCCTTTTTTCCATCCTCTTCTTTTATACCTTAGTTTGCTAGAGGTGGACCTCACTGGTCATTTAATCAACACATTTCACATGATTGGCTAATTAAGGCAACACTCTTCATTAAACAACTTTAAGGAAAAAACATCCTATTATAAATATTGTCAAGGTGCCAGTTATTGATGTTTGTTTTGTGTTGGGCCTTTCTGGGCGCTGTCTGGATATGGGAAAGCCTCCTGTAGCAGTTCTGTGCCAGGTAAAAGGAGATGCATAGGACTTTTTTGGTCTTCGGCTTCCTGTTTATTGTTATCTTCTCTAAAGTTTTGCATGCTGTGCCTACCAGGCTCAGCACGCTGGACAAACACCTCAAAGTGGCTCTAAAATGTACGGTTTCAAGGTCTTTTAAAGTTGTCTCACCCAATTAACTCTTAAAAAGTACATTATTTCTACTTATCGACCAATAAGTCATCCCTTGATTGTCGACATAACCGCTGCGCTGTGCTTTCCTTGACCAACCACCCTCTGCCACCAACACTGCAGAAAATAGAGTAGATGAAGAAGAAGACAGGGACTACACCCAAATTCCTCCATTTTGCTTGTTATCTGCACCATACTAAAAATCCCAAAACCTAAATTTCTCACCCTAGTGACATAGTATACTACGCTCTATTATCTATTTCACACTTTGGTAAATTCTAATCTGTCTCAAAGTCCTGGAAGTCCTCTCCATGGGTGAAGGTGAAAGGCAGTGTTTCTCTGGGGGTCAAGACCCCTCAGAGCAGACAGAGAAATATTCCCTGGGCCCTCGATTCCCACACATTTAACCTAAAATCCTTTAACCTTTAACATGTGAAGTTACCCAAAAATATTTCAGGTAAATAGGATTAGAAGAAGAAAGAGAGAACAACAGAAAGACAGAAGATCCAGAGAAAGACACACACATAGGTACCAACTGCTGGGGTTGCAGCATCAAAAACAGAGGAACCCCAGGAGAAGGCAGGATCCACACCCTGGGCTGCCCTTGCACTTCGGCTTTAACGCCCTGGGCCTTCATGGCCCGCCCCGGGGGTAGGACTGCCAGTTGTTTGCCCAATCAGAGGCAGGGTAACACCAGCTGCTAGTGTGTGATTGATTAACAGCTTGGCCAATCAGAGCTTGGTTAACATCACCCCCAGCTGTGCAATGTACAGCTCTACCAGGCCAGGGCTGGGGGCGAGGCTCTGTCCCACCACAAACCAAGTCCTGACCTGGCCCTGGCCCCACACGGGCATTCCGAGCATCCCAAGGTGTCTCGGGACATCGATCTCATCCAGCCTCTGACAGCAACCACGGTGACACTACGGAACCTCATGGAGCTATGGGTCACTTGTGACAATGTGGGTCCAAGGACACCATGGTGACACTACGGAACCTCATGGAACCAAGGGGCCATGGTGACACTGGTGCCTCATGGAATCAAGGAGATCATTGTGAAACTCAGGGGCCCCAAGGAACCAAAGGTCCATGGTGACCTTGTGCAGCCCAGAGTGTCACAGAGGAGCCACTGTGAACAGCAAAGGCACATGGAGCTGAGGTGCCATTGAGACACATCAGGGCTTTGTGGAACCATGAAGCCATTGTGACATTGCAAGACCTCATGGGAGCACAGGGCCATTGTGACACTGCAGAAGCAAGGGGAACATTGTGACACTCCAGGGCCTCATGGAACCAAGGAGACCATTGGGACACTATGGGGTCCCTCAAAACCAAGGGAACATGGCACAGGTGTGGGTGGCTGGGTCTCCTGGGGATCACCTGACAGGTTCAGCTGACCTTGGCATGTTGAGGGCTGCTTCCCATCTGCCCCTGGGTTGGGGCTCTGGGCTTTCCTTCCTATGAGAGAGCACTGTCCTTCTCCAGGGACCCATGGCCAATATCGGGATTCCTCCAAATTTCCTTATATGCAAAGATTGTTTCCAGATACAGTCTGCCAGTGCAGTCTCACTTTCGCGGCCACTGGAGCTGATGGGTCCAGCCGGCTGCTCCCGGAGTCACCGGTGGAGACTGTGAATCCCTCTACGAGAACCCTGAGTAGTGGCTCCATCTGTGGCATGGTGACGCAGGCAAGAGGAGGACTGCGAAGGGCTGAGGCGAAGGAAGGAAGGAGTGGACACGCGTGTGGATGCCAAGGTGCTTTATTTGACCCAGACGGGGCCAGTAACGGTGTCAGGGAAAAGCCGTTAGGGAGGCACTGATAAAGGGGAAAGGTGTATGGGGACACAACGGACCAATGAACGAAGCCCAGGGATGGAGCGAGGGACACTCAGAACCAATAGGAAGGGCCCAAGGGAGGGAAAAGGCTCAGGGGACAAATCATATGTTATGTACGGGAAGATTGACATAGAAATTTCTAGAAAGGAAAGGGGGTTGGTATAATGATTGACAGGTAACTGATGGAAGGAACAAACCATTAGGAGGGAGAACGTGGAGGGAACCGAGGGTCAAACCAAATTTTTAACTTATAAAAATAACCAACTTTACAATAAACCCATATGAAACACACAATGCTACACCAGCTACATCTTTCAACTTAAGACATTTACAAAGGTTGCCATTTTAAGTACTGAGTTTTTGCTCTTTAGTTTTGTTTTTTTCTGCATGCACTAGTGGCCCCCTTAAATACTACCTGAGAGACCTGACCCTCCTTCCAAAGATGATACCTCCTCTTTTTATTCTTAAGTTCCTCCAAAACCTTCTTGCCCATCCACGCTGGGCATTTACCTCATCGAATCGTCTTTTGGCACACAGGGACAGTCTGTTCCTGTGCCCTCAAGATCTCTGTTTTGAAGCATGCCCACCCTTCCTGAACTCCTTTGTTTTTAAGGGCTGCTCCCCAAGGAACTCTCTAAATAATTCTCCTGAATAGACCAAAGTCTGCCCTATGGAAGTCCAGTGTAAAAGTCTTATTGATGTTCATCCTGATTTCAAAAAATATTGAGAACTCTATAATTTCATTATCACTGTTCCCCAAGAGACCTCCAACCACCACATCTCCCCCTAGACCATCTCTGCTTGCAAACAACAGATCTAACATAGTCCCTCCCCTGCTGGGCTTACCCATCAGCTGCGACCAAAAATTGTCCTCCAAACCCTCTAAAAATTTCCTGGACTGCCTTTTTTCAGCTGTATTGAGTTCCCAGCAGATGTCCAGCAGGTTGAAGTTGCCTTCAAGAACAAGGGTTGATGATACAGAAACATTCTATAGCTGTTTATAGAATGAGTTGTCCAGCTCTTCTTCCTGGTTGAGTGGACAATACCAGACTCCCAGTAGGATGTCAGCCTTGTTGGCCTTCCCCTTAATTCTCACCCATAGGTATTCAACTTCATCATCATTAGTTTCAATGCCTATGGTGTCCAAAGCCCCCCTAATATAAAGGGCCACTCTTCTACCTCTTCTCCCTTTCCTGTCTCTCCTGAAGAGCTTGTAGCCATCCAGTGCAGCACTCCAGACCTGTGAGTCATCCCACCACATTTCCCTGATGGCAATTAAATCACAGCTCTGCTGTTGGACCATGGCTTCCCAGCTCTTTTTGTTTGTTACTCATGCTGCATGCACTGGTATACATCCACCCCATCTGGGCTGCTGATTTCACCCCTAACTCAGGCTTACCACTCTTGGGCCTGCTTCCAGACAGACCAGCCGCATCCCCTTTCCCCTTCAAACCTAGTTTAAAGTTCTTTCAAGTTCTGCCAGTTCACGAGCTAAAAACCTTCTGTCCTTAACGGAGAGATGGAGCCCATCAGGTTCCAGCAGGCCAGGCACTATAAAAGTTGCCCCGTGATCAAAGAATGCAAAATTCTGTCCATGACACCAACCCTTGAGCCACTGTGTTAGGTTGGAATTGGGTGTGTGTATTCTATTCCTATCTGTGGAGCAGTTATCATCTGTTAATTGGGCAGTTTACATTATCTCTTCCACAACTAATCCTCCCATCAGGGCAATATCTTCTGTTAATGGGCCATTGAGTGTCATTGCATGACTGATAAAATTACTTTATCCCACTGTGAGAAGTTCCACTCAGAGTGAGGAGCCAAGCATTCCTGACTGGATATAATCTGAGATTTCGAACACCACAGTAACTCTTTTCCTACTGGATTCCCAGAGGAGCAGCTTTCTTCTCCACTGGATTCCAAGAGGAAGATCAAGCCCATCTACACCACCACTGGGCCTGCAGAGGAAGACTACACCCTTCTACAAGATCACTGCTCAAACAAAAGCACATCTGTCACTCCAGGAGCACTGCATCCACAATTTAATGGAACTGCTACCAACACCCTGACCAACAGGGTGTCAGGTCATATTTTGACGCTGTCAGCGGGATTTTTTGTACTATTGCACTTCTATTTTTAATTTTCATAGTTAAGAACTGTTATTCCAATTCTCATATCTTTGCCTGAGAGCACCTAAATTTCAAAATTATAATAATTTGGAGGAGAAGGTTTTTCCATTTTCCATTTCAAGGGAGGCTCCTGCCTTCCTTAGTGGACGCCTGTCTTTCCAAACTGACACAATGCCCTGGGAAACTCAGGCAGGTGAGGAGAAAGTCAGTGCCCCTTTCCCCCTCTCTCCTGCTCTATCTCCCAGCCCAGCATGGCCCCTGGCTGCAGGACAACCCTGCTGCCAATGCCATCCTGCCGGAGATGCACTGGGGGGATCTCCTGCCCCTTCCCTCTGGCACAGAGGCAAATCCCATCCACTCCTTGTCCTTCCTCCCCCAGGGAAGGAGCTGGGGATGGAGATGTTACAGTTTGACACTGGCACAATGCCAGTGCCCCCATGAAAATTCCCCCCTCCCTGGCATCTGCTGTGAGGTGGTACCCGGAAATAAGCAAAGCAGGCTCCTGCTTAAGGAAAAAGGGAAAAAAAACTTTATTAACTAAACTACAAAAACTAAACTACAAAAGAAAAGAAAAAAAACACAAGGAAAATGAAAACTACACAGAACCACTTCCCCCTCCTCCTCCTACCAGATCCCCAGTACATTTACATTTCCCAAAATTATCCACACTCGGTCTGGCACCACCCTTTAGAAAATCAAATCTTCAGCTCATGAAGAGTAGACGGAGTCCTTCCTTGTACCACGGACTTCTTGTCACAATTAGCACCGCCTGGAATCCTGCTATCTCGTGACATCTCCTTTCCATGCCAAGGTGCTCTCACCACCAGGCATGGGATGGGGCAGAGGCCTGCTTTCAGGGTGGACCTTTTTAAGGATGCCTCGTCTCGTTCCAAGCAGAGCACAGTCTCATCTCTGGGACCTTTGTCCCCCCCATTTCTTCTATACGCCCTGGGGCCGAGGGATCTCAACACCAAACTCTCTTGGCTCCGAGCCTCCGCTTCCTCCTGCAATGCAGCCTCTGTATCACCAGGAAACAGTCCATGGATTTACAACAAAAGAGTCCAGCAAAATTGCCACTCCATCTTCCTCCATTCCTTCAATATCTCTCTTTCTCTTTGCCAGACCCCCTTACTGGCCTATTTCTTCCTTCATCTTCCACTCTTATCCCTTTCCTAGGAAAGGTAATGTTCCGTGAAGTTCTCATTATCCACAAGGGTTAAAAGCTCTCCCAGGCGGCTGGGCTGCTCGTCCCCTCCCCCCCCCCCTTCTTCTCCCAGCCGTGCTGCCGGCACATGATATCAAGTTTCAAGGTAACAGTTCAAGCACAGGCTGCATTCTCTCCGTCTCCAAAAAGGGGGGGGGGGGGGGATAAACAGGTTGCTCGATGCTCCCTCCACCCTTCCACCGAGTCCGGCCTACCGTAGATGGACCACGTGGCTCTCCCCTCCCCCAGCCCAGCCAGCAACTGGGCCGGGGAAGAGAGACTCAACTCCTTCCCGCCGGAAATCCCAAGAGGGCTCTGAAGGAAAAGAGCCCTGCTTTTAACTCCTTGGGTTTGTGGTCTCAAGAGGCGGATCCAATACCCCACTGGTCAAACCAGGTGCTCATCTTAAAATCCGAACACCCATTGGTGACCACAGCAAATATAACATATCCCAGATGTCCCATTTCCGGTCAAACCACGACAGGAGACCAGGGAGGAAAAATCCCCAAGGCAGAACCTCATGGAAGAGGCTGTTTTGAGCGGCTCCACAGTGCAGGAATCCAACATGGAGGAAAATCCCTGGAGATCTCAGAGAAGCAGGGGCTCCAAAACCAGCCCAGGGTGCTCTGAGGAGTAAAGACCCACCCTGAGCCAGGAAGATGGACAAAGCTTCAGCCAGAGGTCAGAGCTGTGGGATTTCTGGGCTGTTCAGATGGTCTGGGGAAAAGCCCAAAGATGGCCTTGGGCCCCCGGGTTCGAAAGGACGAGAGGAAGCTTCAGATTTGTTCTTGGTCTTGGTGTTTATTAATTGCTTATCTAAAAGATTTTCTCTTGGCCTGACAGAGTTCTGCTCAGCAGTCAGCCATGGGCACACACTGAAAGCCCCTGGGGCGGTCACCTATCTTTATACCCGGAGTTACGTATACAATATTTATCATTTTTCTCCAATACCCTCTACCCTTATTAACCAGTGTTCCCCTAGTAAGGTCCAATCCCGGAGTGCCAACATCACCACAGAAGATGGAGGCTTAGAGGAAGAAGAAGAAGGAGAAGGGCACGCCCCAATCCCTCCATCTTGCCTCTCTAGACCCCCCTGTACAGGGATCTTAAACCCTGTATCTCACACTCCAATTAACTTGTCCCTTCACCATTCACCCCAGTGAAATCCTCCCGTCCTCATACTGATGTCATCTCCCATGTGGGATCAAAGTCCAGCCACCAGACATCTCTGGCAGCATTCCAGGACTCCCGAGCCCCCCAGGGGTGGTCTTGCTCACCCTGCACCCCAGTTCTGAGAGACTGAGATCCCACATCTCCCCCTTCTGTTTGCACCAAAAAGATCTTTTTCGCCATCCGATTCATTGCATGTTTTAAACATGCAAATATGCATGGGACAACAAGTATGAGGACTAGGAGAACTATTAAAACATAAAACCCTATTTTTAAGATTCCTCTCCAAATGGGAGAGATGTCAAAGAATTCTGCCAATTGATCGATCCATGATCCTGTGATCTCACCAAGCTTATTTATGCTGTCCTTTATATTTTTGATATTTTCATGAATTGACTTTGAATGATCTGAGAGATTCATGCAGCACATCCCTTCGAACTCTTCACACCCATGTCCATGAGCGAGCAATAGATAATCGATTGCTGCTCTATTTTGAAGAGTCGCCTGTCTCACACTACTGACGTCTTTTAACATGTCATCCAATGTGACAGACACAGACCGCGCATGTTTGCTCAACCAACAACCCATGCGGTCGATCTGAGTCAAGGCCACCCCCGATGCTGTCTGAGGTGAGAAGATTGCTGTAGCAATACTCGTTTTCTTGTCCCAAGAAAACATTTCATCATTGCAATCTGCCGCATATTGCTGTATTGATCTTTTTTCTCTGTGCCTTCCCTCTCTTAACATGTTCAAATCAGGCGATAGCATTGAAATTTCCCCAATGCTGCATGGACCTCCCGTGGCATTAGCAGGAATGCCGTGCCAAATTCTGTCCCCGCAAATTAAGAACAGACCCCGCGGCAATTGCACCGGAACTTGGATCGATCCTTTGGTAGTTCTCTTTGTATATTTACACCAAGCTGAGGCATTCTTATAAAATTCATGAGTGGGAGTTAAATCAATAGTTTTCACCTTTGTGACTTTCGGAGCTTCAAACTGCATGCAGAGTCTCATTGTCATGGACCCAAAAATCTCCAATTCCTGAGGTTCTGTAAAAGCCACAGGAAGCAGGTGTGTCCAAGCACACCACTCTTTTATAGGATTTTTAATGACCTGCGAAATGTTAATTGCAGAGTGCCCTGGAACTGGCCATTGGTCCACTGGCAATCCAACCATGCATGCTGAAAACGGTTTACCTGGTCTTGAATGTGTCAGGCAGATGCTGTCTAAATTCGCTGCCCGAGCTAAAGCCTCCCATACATTTTGCCTTGGTTGACTAACAGGTAAATCTCCCCCACTGCTTACTGCAATGAATGAAAGAACGATGCACATAAGCATCATGAAACCCATTACTTCGCTTTTGTGTGAAAACCCCCCAGAGTCCTTGGTTTCTTTTCATTTCTCTTCTGGGTCGTTTTTCGCAGCCTGAGTCTCGACTTCTGTCTGAGTACTCGTCTCTTTGTTTCTCGGATCAGCATTCTCGTGTTCTCGCGTTCGGAATGGCTTCACGTGCCGTGCCGACACCCACTTCAGACCTCGATCTGTGGAGATACAAGCGAAACCCTTTCCCCAAGTGATTAGTCTGAAAGGACCCTCTATTTGTCCGGTCTCTGGGTTCCTGATCAAAACTAAAGGATTTTCCCTTAGCTTTGCCTGTGTGTTGTTTAGAAAATGTCTCACGATCGGTGGATCAGGTTCCGAGGATGAGCTATTTAGGAAATTCAGCACATACAATGCCTTATTTAATTTCATGTGAGGTGTTGCCTCTGGCTCACCCCTTCTCTGTCTGTCCAGAAGGGATTTTAGGGTGTGATGTGTTCTCTCAATGATTGCCTGACCTGTGGGTGAATGCGGAATACCAAACGTGTGTCTGACACCCCATCTTTTCAGGAATCTGTCAAGCACCCTGCCTGTGTATGTTGGACCATTATCTGTTTTTATCTCCTGAGGCACACCTAATGCTGCAAATGCCTGCAGAAAGTGTCGGCAAGCATGGTCTGCTGTTTCCCCAGCATGTGCTGAAGCAAAGACTGCACCTGAGAATGTATCTACAGAAACGTGAACATTTTTGAGCTTCCCAAAAGATGGGTATTTTGTGACATCAGCTTGCCACAACTGAAGACTTTGCAGCCCCCGCGGATTGATGGCCCCGGTAGAAGAAGGTGGCTGCACAAGCTGACAGTCTGGACAAGCACTAATGATCTCCCTCGCCTGACTCTTTGTGAGACGAAAGGACTCCATCAGTGCTTGCGCATTCTGATGAAAGAACGCATGACTTAACCTTGCCTGCTCAAAAATGTCCGGCAGCGTTTGCAAAATGGGCATTGTCAACCTGTCCGCCCGAGCATTCCCTTCCGCTAAAAACCCTGGAAGTGTTGTGTGCGCTCTAATGTGTGTGATAAAATACTCCCTTTCCCTGCTCTCTAGCAGTGTTTTCAAGCTTGTCAGGTATGAGTATAAAACCTCATTACTGACTTCTTTCAAGAGCGAACCCTCCAATCTCTTGACCACACCCGCAACATATGCGGAATCTGTCACCAGATTGAGAGGCTGTTTGAACAACTGAAATGCTCGGACAACGGCTGCCAACTCCACAATCTGTGGAGAGCCCTGAACCATCCTCACGTCTGATTCCCAATCCCCTGTCGTTGAGTCTCTCCACGTGATCACTGACTTGTGTGTCTTCCCCGAGCCATCCGTGAACACGGTGATCCCGTCCAAAGGTTCTTCACTTATCTGTGGTTTTGCTCTATAGCATATTTGCGATTGCAGTATTCTGTGTTGGGGAAAGTGGATTGTGCAAGCTCCTGGGAACGCTAACAATGCGATTAACAGGTCTTTCGATTGTTGCATTGCCCAATCGAAGTAGTCTCGTTTCAGAGGTAACCTGATGACTGAGAATTCTCTTCCTGCCATTGTCAGCAGCCTTGTTCTCGCCTTTATGATGATTTGTGCTGCCATCTCCAGATCTGTGAGAATCGTTTTCGCGGGCCTGTGCGGTAGGAAAATCCACTCTATGATTATCAAAGAGTCCTTTTGTGATTCATCCCATTGGAAGATCAAACCATGGAACTGCGTTTTCTTCCCCAGCACTGCCAACTGAAAAGGCAACGATGGAACAAATCGATGTGCCTGCCTTTTCTGTATCGCATCCGAGATTTTCTCCAACTCTTTTCTTGCTTCTGGTGTGAGTGTCCTGGGAGAACGAATGTCTGTGTCTCCTCTCAAGAGATCAAGCAGTGCTGGAATGTCACTATTTGTGATTCCCAAAACTGGTCTCATCCAGTTGATTTCTCCCAAAAGCTGTTGCAAATCATGCAAATTGTTGACCTTTGTGCTGATCTCCACCTTTTGAGGCTTTATTGTTTTCTCTGAGATTTTCCACCCTAGATATTTCCAAGGTGCAACCTCTTGAATCTTTGAAATGCTGATTTCCAGACCTGCCTTTTGCACCTCTGCGATCACACAGTCACGAGCTTCTTGCAGCTCCTGTCGTGTTGATGCTGCGATGAGCAAATCATCCATGTAATGAATGATCTTCGCCTTCGGAAATTTCTTTCGTGCTGGTGCCAAAGCTCGCGCCACGTACCATTGACAGATCGTCGGAGAATTTTTCAGGCCTTGTGGAAGGCAGACCCAATGGTACCGCTGCAGAGGCGTTTCCCTGTTGATACTCGGGACTGAAAAGGCAAATCTCGGAGCATCATCTGGATGGAGTGGGATACTGAAAAAGCAATCCTTGAGGTCAATGACCACAAGCTGCCAATCTCTGGGAATCATTGAGACAGATGGAAGTCCCAACTGAAGTGGCCCCATGTCTTCTATGACTTCGTTGATCTTCCTGAGGTCGTGTAACAACCTCCATTTGCCCGACAGCTTTTTCTTGATGACAAACACCGGAGAATTCCAAGGGCTGTCTGTTGGCTTGATGTGTCCCTTCTGCAATTGTTCTTGGACCAGGTCTTTCAAAGCACTCAATTTTTTCCGCTCAAGGGGCCACTGATCCACCCAAACTGGATCATCTGTTTTCCATGTCAGCTTCAGTGTGGCGAGTGCTGCAGTGACCCCTATTAAAAATCCATTTCGATCTTCGCGCCCCATTGTGCCAAAAGGTCCCGACCCCAGACTGTGATCGGCTTTTGAACGACAAAAGGACGAATGATCGCCGTCTTATCTCCTGGTCCCGTGACAACGACGGAATTCTCACTTTGCAGACACAGAGATGCTCCCCCGATGCCTGAGAGAGAGCCCAATGGCGCGACCAAGCTCCAATTGCGTGGCCAAAAGATGTACGATATTACTGTTACATCCGCCCCTGTGTCGAGCATACCTCTGATCGATATTGTCCTGTCCCCACATGTCAATTGGCACGTGAGCGTGGGTCGGTCTCGACCTATGTGCTTCACCCATGTTGTATGTACTTCAACATGCTCTTTCATAGGGAGACCTTCTTCGTCGAAGATTGACATGACCTCTCCAACTGCATGTGGTGGCAATGCGAAGGCTCTCGCAACCACAGTATTTTCTGGTACAGTCAATGGTGGACGAAGCGCTCTTGCCAAAACTGTTAACTCTGTATTTTTGTCTGCTGAGACAACTGTTGGATAGACAATGAGCCCAAGAATACTGCACTTATCTTGTTCAACTATCAAAAAATCTTGTTTCTTGTATGAGTCCCCGCGGATACCTGTTGGTATCTCCGCATGACTTTCATCTAGAAAGCATACTAGTTTTGAAGCTGCCAATGCACACTGTGCCCCTGGTGGTAGGAGGTCTGGGTCACTGTGGAATCGACTGAGGGTTTTGCTGAGGGCATCTGCTTGTCGCTCACTGATGACTGCCCTGTCTGTTCTTGTGACACCGCCAGTATTTGTGTCGGAGCGCGCCGGGGATTTCCCGCGCTCAATTTCCCGTTTCCCGGATGCGGCAACGGATTTCCTTCCACATCTGTCCGGGAATAACATTCTTTCACGGAGTGTCTTCCTCTTCCGCACCGTGCGCAAATTGGTCTTTCCGCTCTCTGGACTGGCGTTGGTATATGTGTCCGTGGGCAATTCCTTTTCATGTGCCCAGATTCCCCACATCCGTAACACTGTCCTCCTTGGGGTCTGTTTCTTTTCTGCATTGCCGCAAGAACTTTGTTGATATTTTCGTCCTGTTGATGAAGTAGTTTCTCGAACATCTTCTCCAATGTCTTGTCCTCTGATTGCCCTTCTGAGCGTCCCTTTAGCTGTTTCTCCCATTCCTCTTTTAATTCATCCTTTACAATCGCTGCGACGTGCTGAGGCGTCCCCACCTTGCTGCATGCCTCCACCATCTCTGCCAAGGATGGCCGTCCTGGCATGGTGCTAATCACCCGTTGACAATCCGGGTTGGCATTGCCGAAAGCTAAATTCTCCAAGAGAGGCCTCTTCACTTCTTCTGTTGTCACCTGTCGATCCACGGCTTGCGTGAGTCGGTCGATGAATGACATGAATGGCTCTGTAGGACCTTGCCTGATGCAAGAGAACGGGACATCCGGAGCTCCTGTCGGCGTAATTTGCATGATTGCCAATCGCGCTGCTTCTTTGATGTCGCTTAACACTCTCCGTGGAAGCCGCGCTGCTTGTTCCCCTGGATTGTCATCTGGAGGATCCCCTGCTAATTGCCCTTCTGTGAGGTTCGCATTCGGCCCACCTTGGTATCTGTTCCGCAACTCAGCAAGATATTTTCTCCACCTTTTTTCCCAGACAAGACTCTGTGTGTCAGTGAGGATCATTGCCACAATACTTCGAATGTCATATGGTGTGAGATCATACATAGAGAATGTCCCTCTTAATAGCTGTTTGAAGTATTGTGAGTTCAGCCCAAAAGTCTGAGCTGCCTTCCCTAAGTCTTTGAGTGTCTCATGACCCATCCTTTCCCACCTTGGATTCTGTCCCTGGGCATCATATGTCACTGGCATTGTCAAATCCCCTGATCCCGGGAATAAATGCTTTTCCTTTTCCAATGCTTCTCTGATTTGCCTCCAATCCATTGTCTTCACCGGCTCTTGAAACCCCTCTTCATCAGATTCCATTGGGATTTGCATGAATAATGGTGTTGTAGATGTCATCGGTGATTCATAGTGTCTCATTTTTCGCCTTGAGGTTTTTGGCCTTGCTCCTAAATCCGAAAAGGAAACTCGAGGATCCTGTTGATATTTCTTCTTTACTGCATCGAATGAATGCAAGAAGCTTTTCGCTGCTTCTGCTGCTGATAGCATCCATGTTGGGACACCTTCCGATGCTGTGATCCTTATGACATCTTCCCCTTGTAGCTGTTCTTCATCTGAGCTTTCATCATCTTCATGAAATCCCGAAGTGGATGGATAATCCCTTTGTCGTGTTAACATTGTTTTCTTCGAGGTGCTTTTCTTTTTATATATTGTTGGAAAAAATTGCTGCATTGTTGCAGTCTCGCCACGAGATGGCGCTGTGGCTCCGCCGAGCCGACCCGGCATGTCGTGCACTTCTGCCCTCCTGCCACTAGGTGGCGCTGTCACCGGCCTCCCTGGCTCGGATGACGAAGCAAGCTCGACTACCCTACTTCCTCTTCCTGCTCGGCGTCTCCCATGAAGGGAAGGAACTGAAACTCCGAGGCTCGGGACCAAAGGCACCAGATCTGGAGACGGAGTGGAGCCCTGGGACGTGGAATCCCTAGCACGGCCCCTCCTCACCCGCGACGTCACAGGGGACCGGGCTCGGGCCCGCCCGCGTCTTACTCTCTGCGCGTGCGTACTCTCTGAGCTACTTCCGGTGTCCCCCAAGGTGACGTCATCATCGTCTCCCCCCTGTTTCACCTCCGAGGTTCCCGCCCCTCGGTCTGTCCCGGAATCCGACCCCTCCTCCTCTGACGTTGTGTTCGCCTCTGCCGCCGGCACCCCGGCTCTACCCGCGATTCGAGCTGACCGTCGCACCGGCTCTGACGTCACACCCGCGCGCCTCCTGCGTCCCGCCGCGGCGGCCCTCTGAGGCTGCAAATTTTCCCTCAGCCCGCCTTCCGCGTTCGCGTGTGAGTCTACACCCCGGTTTTTGCGAGTTTCGCCCTCCGCGCGCGTGTCCTCATCCTCACCCGCGCTGCTCGCGTTTGCCGCCGCCGCCGCGTCGCCGCTTTCACCGCGAACAGGCCCCCCCCCCGATCCTTTATCTTCCTGCTCCCCCCCTTCTGCTCCTGACTCCTCCACACTCTCTGGAGTTTCAGGACGCCCTTGGGGTTTGTTGCATTTTTTGATCGGGGGTTTTAATATTTTTTCCCGCTCTCTTTTTTCGAGAGCCCTTTCCCCCTGGCCTTTCAAAGCCAGAGCAATTTCTTTCCTGGAGCTCTGCCGCTCCGCCCTCTTCTCTGAGGGTACCGCAGCTTCTCGCTGCATTTCCAGTTTTTTAGACTGGACTGAAATACCTTGTAACATGATTCTTGCCGGCGAGAGTAGCTTTAACGCTGTCTCATCTTTTTTTGTTGCTAAAATATATAAATGCCTATTAATCTCTTGCCAAAACCCGACTTCGAACAGCAAATATGTCTCCGCAAGTGGGTAATTGAGCCTTGCCCATAGTAACAGCTGTTTTAATTCTTTCTTTGGGATCCCTTCTGTATATAATTCTGCTACACTTTGTAAGGTGGATAAGATTTCCCGTTGTTCTTGGGAGAGTGAGGCCCCCATAGTATTATTTTGGCCTTCTTACCGAATCCGTCGTCAGCGTGGTCTGGAGGCCCTTGTTCTCCATCCAGCAGATTACGAGGGATGGATCAGAGGCGCCTTTCTGGTCCCAGTCCAGGCCGCTCTGCTACGAGCTGTCTTCAGCAGAAGCTGAGAGATGGGATTTCTCAGTGACTGCTGATTTTTGCAGCTTCTCCCGGCCGGTTTTTTCTTTTTCTTCTTTCTTTCTTCAGGCTTCCCTCCTCTGGAGTTATCAGTGCTGTTCTCTTGGCTCTTCAGCTCTTCAGGGCTTTCCCCCCCCCGAAAGGTTTGGTGGGAGATAGCCCGCACAGCGGACGCCAATTGTGGGATTTCTGGGCTGTTCAGATGGTCTGGGGAAAAGCCCAAAGATGGCCTTGGGCCCCCGGGTTCGAAAGGACGAGAGGAAGCTTCAGATTTGTTCTTGGTCTTGGTGTTTATTAATTGCTTATCTAAAAGATTTTCTCTTGGCCTGACAGAGTTCTGCTCAGCAGTCAGCCATGGGCACACACTGAAAGCCCCTGGGGCGGTCACCTATCTTTATACCCGGAGTTACGTATACAATATTTATCATTTTTCTCCAATACCCTCTACCCTTATTAACCAGTGTTCCCCTAGTAAGGTCCAATCCCGGAGTGCCAACATCACCACAGAAGATGGAGGCTTAGAGGAAGAAGAAGAAGGAGAAGGGCACGCCCCAATCCCTCCATCTTGCCTCTCTAGACCCCCCTGTACAGGGATCTTAAACCCTGTATCTCACACTCCAATTAACTTGTCCCTTCACCATTCACCCCAGTGAAATCCTCCCGTCCTCATACTGATGTCATCTCCCATGTGGGATCAAAGTCCAGCCACCAGACATCTCTGGCAGCATTCCAGGACTCCCGAGCCCCCCAGGGGGGGTCTTGCTCACCCTGCACCCCAGTTCTGAGAGACTGAGATCCCACACAGAGCTGGTGGCTCATGAGCAGCTTCATGATGGGGAGAAGCCCCACAAGTACTTGGAGTGTGGGAAGAGCTTCAGGCAGAGCAGCACCCTGATCCAGCACCAGATGATCCACACTGGGGAATTGGCTTTTGAGTGTGGGGAGTGTGGGAAGGGCTTCAGCTGCAGCTCCCACCTTGTCAGGCATCAACGCATCCACACTGGGGAGAGGCCCTACGAGTGTCCCGAGTGTCAGAACAGGTTTCAGACCAGGTCCTATTTGCTCCGCCACCAGCGGATTCACACAGAGGAGAGTCCCTTCCACTGCCCTGACTGTGGGAAGGCCTTCAAGCACAACTCACCCACCTAAACGTGACCCACCAGCACATCCACACCTGGGAGAGGCCCTACAAGTGTCCCCAGTGTGGGAAGAGTTTCACCCACAGCTCTCACTTGAGCAAACACCAATGGAAGCACCGGTAAGGGAAGCCCTGCAAACGCCCCAACAGCTGGAAGATCTTCGTGCACGGCTCCAGCTCCATCCCCCATCGGAGGATCCACGTTGGGCAGAGCCCTGGTGACCCACATTCAGTGATCCGTGCTGGGAGGACACCTGGCTGGTTATCCTTTTGGTTTGGCCCCAATTTCCTCTCAATTTTTCTTTATCATTTAAAAACATATGAAATAGGACTAAAAAGATAGAAATTTATCAAAGATGTCTAATGTTCCATCAGTTAACAGTTACTTGAGCAGGAATTTCTGGTTTTGGGACATATTCTGGAAGATTTGTGGGTTCTTGGGGGATTTCAGGAAGTGTTCTCCCTATCTTTGCACTCCAAAAGTCAAGATGGATTGATCTGTCACCTCAAAATGACTCAGTCCCACTGAAAAAACCTCAATCTTACACTCAAGGGACTCAATCCCATTACAAATTGCCTTTTTCCCACCTCAAAAAATCTCAGTCCCATGCTAAAATTACTCAATTCCACAGCCTCCAGGGTGAGATAGGATTGGATACAGACAGGGAGTAGTGGGGTCTAAATTTGAGGGTATGAGATGGGGATTGTGGGGGGCTGGGTGTGTGGGATGTATTTTAATAGCAAATAAAACTTTCAGAACTATTGGTTTCTGTCCCATTCATTTTCCATCAGTTCCAGTTCTGTTTTTCAGAGTGTCACCTTCTCAGCTGATTGTGTTTGCGTTCTCCTTTCTCTCCTGCCTCTCTTTGCCTGCTCTGTTTCTCTCTCAGTGTCTCTCTTGACCCAGGGCAGCTCCCACCAGAGACCCTGTCCTGATTTCATTCCCCATCCAGGAGCTACAACAACCATGGGTGAAGTTATGAAGGCTGGCAGTGAAATGTCACTGTAAGAGCTTGCTCCACTTGGCTTTTGGCTCCTTCTTAAGGTCTTTGCCTCCCAGGGCACGAACATCTTTTCCTGGCTGGGAACTGGAATTCCAGCCCCTGGGAGTGTGTGCCATGCATGCCAGAGGGGCATTCCTGAGGCTCCCAGGGTGCTGCTCCTGCCGTGCCTCCCAAGGAACTGTGCAGGGCCAGGGAACAAGGTCCAGCAGCTCTGTTGGTTCTGCAGTGCCACAAGGGCCCCTGGTTCCATGAGTTTCCCTACTGCCAACAGCGGTTCCTTGGTTCCCATGATGCCCTGCTGTGTCACCATGGATATTTGGTGCCATGAAGTTCTTCAGTGTCACAATGGCCTCCCTCGCTCCATGAGCTTCCACAGTGTCACAATGGACTCCTTGGATGGGCAGTGTCATCATGGACCATTGGCTCCTTGCAGCCCCGCTGGGTCACCATGCACTCCTTGGTTCCATGAGGTTCTGGAGGTGTCTCCATGGTCTCCTTGGACCCACAGTGTCACAATGGACCACTGGCTCCATGCAGCCCCGCTGGGTCACCATGGACTCCTTGGTTCCATGAGGTTCTGGAGGTGTCTCCATGGTCCCCTTGGACCCACAGTGTCACAATGGACCACTGGCTCCATGCAGCCCCGCTGGGTCACCATGGACTCCTTGGTTCCATGAGGTTCTGGAGGTGTCTCCATGGTCCCCTTGGACCCACAGTGTCACAATGGACCACTGTATCCATGTGGCCCTGCTGTGTCACCATGGCCCATGTCACTGCCTCAGTGCCAAAATGGCCCCTTCGTTCCATAAGAAAGACAAAAGTTTTTTAGAAACATTGAGCAAATCCTGCTCAACACACCTGGGAACATCTGTTTGCATTCAAGAGAGAGGTTAAAGGTGAAGATGGTACCAGCAGCTTCCATCTGTAACAAAGATCCGAGGAAAGGACAGGGACAGAGAATTCAGCTGCAAGACTCAGAGAATTCTGCTTCCAGAGATCATTTCTGCTCACACTGGCCCTTGGAGAAAGGTGACAATATTCCAGGCAGCCTGGACTGAGCAGGTGTTTCCTGAGTGGGGTTTGTTTTTCAGGAAACCTGCTCAGGCTTTTCCATTCCATCCTTCCCAACAGGAAAACTTCTCCTGGGCTTGTATGCAGGCCGAGCCCTGAGGAGAGCAGGTGGGGCATGGTGCAATGGGCTGGGACATGGAGCTGCAGAGCTCAGGGGACAAGGTTCTGCTGCAGGGCACAGGGATGTCAGTCCCAGGTGGACAATGTCAGACATGGTGAGGCTGGGAGTGAGGAGCAGCTTGTCCAAACAGGGTCAGCCTCAAGGGGCTCATTCTTTTCCATGCCCAGACTTCCTAAGGTGACATTCAGCATTAAGATAACCTGGGGAATGCTTCTATCAGCTCTTCTTTAAACTGAAAATAAAAAATACTCACTTGATTAAAGAAAGGAAGTCGTGAGGTGCACTTTGAAATCTTCATTATTAATGGAACTCCAAACCGACTCCAATCAGCTGCACAAGCCCTGAAGACCTGAAGGAAGACAGAGACCCCGAGGGCTTTCTGTATTTTATTGAGTCCCATAGTAGATTTAGGGCTGAGTCCAGGACCCTCAGGCACTGAGAGAAGGCTGAAGAATCTGCTCAAGAAGTCAGAGGCAAAGCTCCAAGTCCCTTGGAGCATCACTGGGCCCCACTGAGGGCAGGGAGTGCCAAAGGATCCCCAGGGACTGCTGAGAGCAGATCCTTGAGGCCAGGATTGTAGGGAGCCAAAGGCTCTGAGCAGGGAACTGCAATGCTGAGCAAGGCCTGGGCTGGTTGGGGGAAGCAGAAAGGGCAAGCCCTGAGTCCAGCCTGGGACACAGGACCTGTCCCTCACGGGTGGCTCGGGGCTGTTTGTGGGGCAGGGGGATGTGAGGGGCAGGTAGGACAAATGCCATAAACCTATGTAACACTGCATATCCTCATGGAAACCAAGGGGCCAGTGGGACACTGTGGGAAGTTGTGGAACCAAGGGGATCATTGTGGCACTGTTGGGGCCCATGGAACCAAGTGGCCAGTGTGACACACTGGGGCCTCATGGGAACAAGAGGCCATTGTGAGTCAGCAGGGCTGGAACACCCCAGAACACTGAAATGCCGGGGGTAACCAGAGGTTCCCTGACTTGAGTTTGGTGCACAGGAGAAACACCAACCAGATATTCTCAACATGGCCAAATGCCAAAAATATTCTTGGTAGGAAGGGACCCACAAGGATATTCAAGTCCAGCTCTTAAGTGAATGGCCCACATAGGGAGTGAACCCGCAGCCTCAGTGATACCAGCACCATGCTCTAAACAACTGAGCTAAGAGGTCAAAATGACACAAAATTTTGCTAGCAAAATATGGACAAAGTCAAGGAACTTTGGCAAAGGGTTTAATAGAACATCGACTTCAATATGAAACCGTTATCATAGCATGAACATCAATAACTTAGCAAATTTACTCTAAAAGCCTTTATCCCTTAAAATGTTAAGTTACCCAGAAATTTTTCAGGTAAGTAGTATTAGAAGAAGAAGAAATAGAGAACAACAGAAATACAGAAGATCTATAGAAAGACACGCACATAGGTACCAACTACTCAAGTTCCAGCATCGCTAACAGAGGAACCCCAGGAGAAGGCAGCATCCAGACCATGGGCTGGCCTCGTGCTCCAGCTTTTACCCCCCTGGGCCTTCATGGCCCCACTCCTGGGTTGGGACTGCCAGTTGCTTTTCCAATCAGAGTCAGGGTAGCAGCAGCTGCTAGTGTGTGATTGATTGACTGCCTAACCAATCAGAGCTAGATTAGCACTGCCCCTGCTGTGTGATTGACAGCTCTACCAGGCCAGGGGGGCAGGGCTTTGTTCCACCACAAACCAAGGCCTGACCTGGCCCTGGCCCCACTCAGGCATTCCAAGCATCCCAAGATGTCTTGGGACATCGATCTCATCCAGCCTCTGACAGTGACCATGGTGACACTACGGAACCTCATGGAGCCGTGGGTCAGTTGTGACAATGCAGGTCTAAGGACACCACGGTGACACTACAGAACCTCAAAGAATCAAGGGTACTGTTGTGCAACTCAGGGGCCCCATGGAAGTAAGGGTCAATGATGAAACTGTAGGACCCATGTATAAAAGGAGCCATTGTGACACAGTGGGGCCACATGGAGACAATGGACCCGTGTGACTCTGTTGGGGCTCATGAAACCAAGAAGCCATTGTGACATTGCGAGACCTCATGGAATAATGAGACCATTGTGACAGTATATGGGCTTCATGAAATCAAAGGAACATGGAACAGGTCTGCCTGGTTTAGCCTCCTGGGGTCTTTCTGACAGGTCCCACTGAATTTGGCATGTCAAGGGCCACTTCCCATCTGACTGTGAAGCACTGGGGCTCTGTGCTTTTATTCCTGTGGGAAAGAACTGTCTTTCTTGTCTAGGCACCCATGGCCAAAATTGGGATTCCATGTCTAAAATTCTCTATATCCAAGGGTTACTCCCAGAACAAATCTGCCCGTACAGTCAAGCCTGGCTAGACTTGGCCTCTGGTGACTGCCTCTCATCTGATCTTGAACTACTGGGCCTCACTTGTTTCCTTCCTATGGAGACCACTGTGACACTGCGGGGCATTGTGGAACCAATGGGCATGGTTACGCTGTAAGAACTCGTGGAACCAAGAGGATCATTGTGACACTGTGGAGTCTTGAAGAACCATGGAGACCATTTGGACACTTTGGAGCCTTGTGAAATGCAGGTCATCATAGTGAAACTGCAGGGTACCATGGATCCAAGGGACCAGTGTGACACTGTGGGGCCTCATGGAACCAAGGACATCTTTGTGGCTCTGTTGGGCTGCATGGTCCCAAGGGCCCAGTGTGAAGCAGCGGGGCTTTGTGGAGCCAACAGGCTATTGCTGCATTTAAGGCCCTTGTGGAGCCAAAGAGCCATTGTAATCCTGCGAGGCACCATGGATTCATGGAGAGTGTTGTGGCATTGCAAGGCCCCATGGAATCATGGAGACCATTGTGACCCTGCAGGCCCTCATGAAAGGAAGGGGCCATTGTGACAATATGGGAATTTGTGGAACCAAGAGGATCATTGTTGCACTACTGGGCCCCAATGGAACCAAGGGGCCATTGGACACAGCGAGGCTTCGTAGAACCAACAGACCATTAGGACACAGTGGGGCCTTGTGGAACCATGGAGACCAATAAGATCCTTAAGGGTTTGTGTCATCAAGGGGCCATTATGACACCTGAGGGCATCATGGAAGCAAGAGAACCATTGTGGCACGGGAAGGCCTCATGGAAGCAAGGAGCCTTTGTGACACTGCACACAAACTTCATGTTCCCTGTGGAAGCAAGGGAACATGAAATAGGTGTGGCTGCCTTGGCCTCCCAGGGGTCACCTGACAGGTTTGGCTGACCTTGGAATATGGAAGGCCTCTCCCATCTGCCCCTGAAACACTGGGGCTCTGGGCTCTTCTTTTCATGGAAAAGAACTGTCCATCTTTTCCAGGCATCCATGGCCAAAATTTGGATTCTACCTCCAATTTTTTTTGTATTAAAGGATTGCTCCCAGACTAAATTTGCCAGGACAGACAAGTTTTGCTGGTCTTTGACTCCTGAGGGGTAGCACTCACCTATTTTCCAAACACTGTAAAGGCCTCAGTGCTTTTCTTTTTATGAAAAAAAAAAATTCCTCTTCTCCTGGTACAAATGTTTTAAATTAGGACTCCGCATTCATAATTTCAAGTATCCAAGGGTTGTTCCAAGCAAACCTGCCAGGACAACAGGTGGGGCTTGCCTTGACCTCTGGTGGGTGCCGTTCATAAGCTCCTGAAACATGGGGCTCCATGATTTCCTTCCTATGGAGACCAATGTGACATTTGGGAGCCTTGTGAAATGAAGGGGCAATTGTGACACTGCAGAGCACCATGGATCCAAGGCACCATTGTGACACTGTGGAGCCTTGTGGAACCAAGGACATCATTGTGGCTCTGTTGGGTCACATGGTTCCAAGGGACCAGAGCAGAGCAGCGGTTTGAGAGTTAGCCTGGCTGTAACTCAGAGTCAGACTGATTTTAGTCCGAAAGAACTGGGCATGAGTTTCAAGCCCTGGGAATCATTTGTTTCACTTAGGGCGAGCTTAAGAGTTCCTCCATAAGCCTTTAGTGTCATTATGCTATGTTGTCCAAGTTCTATTCCCCCATTGGTTACTTGTTTCCCCTATATGGTTATTGTTCTAGTTTTCTAACCCCAAGTGTCTATGTTGTTGCTTCCCCTTTGTCTCAGGTCTTTGGATCCTGCCCGTTGTACTGTGCTGGACTTCTCCATGTTTATTGTTTCTCACCCTATTACTAAAGGGCAATTCCTTTTGGGCAATTCCATCAAACCCGCTCCTTTTTATTTTTGCCTCCCTCGCCCTGAAGTCAGGGAACCAGAGAGGTTTGTCGCAGCCATCCTCACTGTGACATTTGGTGCCCAAACAGGAACCATGACATTCAGGGCTCCCTGTCAATTACATCAGCTGGGGTGAGCTGATGGATAGGCAAGCGCTCCCCGGGATTTTGGATTGTGCCGGGCCCGGCGGATCCATCGTTGCTTCGAGGGACCTTGGCCAGGATCGGCAGGAACGAAGACGGTTTCACCTGCGTAGGATTGCAGGTGGGTTTGGGGAAATGGAAGATATTTATTGCCCATTTTGCCACTGTGTTTTTACAATACGCACCCAAGTTCCATAATTGATTTGGGGTGTTTGGTGGCTGTTCCCCCTAAGGTGGACACCAAATGTCCAAAGTAGAAAGGAGCATATATGGATGCTTTAAGTTTATTCTCACTGATCATGACAAAATATTTTCAAAGAATGAATTAAAATTGTAAGGTGGATCATTAAAAATTTTCCAGATGCCCCTTCTTATGAAATCCATACTACCGAATTTTGGGACTCAGTGGGAGTTAAATTGTAAAACATTTAGATCAAAAGAGACACCATCATGCCCCTCATGCTCCCTATCTTCCACACCATCCTTGAGACCCTTCACCAGCAAGCAGTGTGTTGAAAACTGAATCCATTGGTCACTCCTAACTCAGGACCTCCCCTCAAACTTGCCTTTTTTGGACCTTCCACAATCCTCCGAGATGGCCATTGCCATGCCCTCTTGGAGCATTCCACCCTGGAGACTCAAGATGGAAGGAGCCTGAATATGGCCTGACCATCCTCCCTCCATCTTGGCTCCTCCACCTCCTGCTGCTTCAACCTTCTCTTCTTCCCTGAATGAACCTCCAGACTCCACCCCCACAAGTGCGGGTCATGCCCCACTGTCAATCATTCCACCTTCACCCTGGGCCTTGCCTCCAGAACTCCACCCTGGAACTCCACCATCCTAAATCAAGGCCCGTTCTCCTCAAAACCTGACAAAATGCAGTGCCCTTTGCCTCACCCTCTGGCAACAATATAACCCCAATGGTCAAAGATACTAAGCCCAACTGTCGTACTGTTTCTAATCTGAATGTTTCTGCTCCAAGTTATTCTTCCTCCCCAGAAGACAGTTTTGATTCCCCAGAGCCACCTCGCCCCTCAACGCCAGTAGACCCCTAGGAAAGGATCTGGAAGGAAGCAGTTAAGGAAGGAAAATGGCAAATAGCCTCAAAACACCTCGTTGTCCTGGTAGGTATTGAAAGAAGGGGGCAGAATCCCAGGTATCATCCATTGGTTTATGAGGAAATCAAGGATCTGTGTAGGGCAGCTAAAGACCATAGGAGGGACTTACCTTGTTTTAATGGCCTAATGAGGGCCATGTTTACAGCACATGTCTTAACCCACTATGATTTCAAAAATGTATTATGACCATGTTGTTGTCACCTGCAGAATATACCCTATTGGAAGGAGGATGGAAGTGTTTACTAAATCAATTAATAGCAGACTATGCTAATAATGAGGCAAGGGTGGAATTGACAATCAACCATCTAGCTGGAGAAGGACAACACAGCCTACCAGATGATCGAGTAGCAGAGAAGTATTGGATAATATCAAAGAGATGGCTTTGAAAGCTTTAATCCAGGTATCGGATGGTAGCACGCCCAATTTGGACTACCTTGTGTGGCTGCAGCTAAAGCTTTAGGACAATTAGACCATCTTGGGTGCCTGTTAAGTAAGCAAACCAATGCTACCTCCCTCACATTGAGTGGCCTGCTCTCAGACATAGAGACCATCAGACAGGCAACCTTGCAGAACAGCGATAGAGTTTTTACTCTGGGCACATGGGCACGGCTGTGTAGACTCTGAGGGCATGTGTTACATGAACCTCTCCAGCCACAGCGAGTCAATCCACAAGAGCATTCAGGTACTGAAGGAAGGGTTCAAGAAGCTTCAAGTGGAAAACAAAGCCTGGTTCAATGAACTCTTCCAATGCAAGGGACTAAAGGGTTGGATGATGTCTAGCTAAAACAGGACATTTAACTCTCTTAGTTATTGTTGTTGTAATGTTAATTTTCCCATGTTTGTTTGGATGCTTTTTGAAAGACTTAAAAAATTCTTTCAGTTTCATCTTTGCTGTAAAACAAAAAGGGGGAAGATATCGAACACAGGCTCCTCATGGACTCCTTGGAGGAGAGACTTGGAGGCCAGGATGGCACAAAATCCTCTCAGAGACTAAGTGTGGGAAGGAAAATCCTTAAAAGTACCTAAAAGTATTCTTAAATCCATAAAGCACCTAAAAACCCTTGAGTATCTCAAAGTGTTAATGAGCCCCACTGAGTGTCAGTACAAACTTCTCCAGGGACTCATTAAAGCAGATAATTGGGGCCATGATTGCACAAATCTCTCACAGAATCTGTATCAAAAGGGAAATACCAAGTACCTTAAAATAACTGAAGTACCTTGAAGCATTAATGAGCCCCACTGAGTGTTGTTACTGACAAAGCCTCTCCAGGGACTAATTACAGCAGATAATTGGAGGCCATGATTGCACAAACCTCTCAGAGACTCCAAGACAAAAGCAAAACTCAAAGTCCTTTGAAAAACCTGCAGTCCCTGGGAGCATTAAGAAGACCCCAGGGCCATTTCTGACCAAGGCTCCCCAGGGACTCCTTCCAGCAGATCCTTGAGGCCACTGGGATGTGGGATAGGGGGGGATGCTGAGGGCAGGACAAGGGGCTGACAGTGCCCAGCCTGGCTGGGGTTGTGCCAGGAGGCCCCAGGGCCTCAGGACAAGGTGTCTCCTCACAGCCCTTGGTGGCACAGACCCTGCTGTGCCCCAGGGCACCAAGACTTGGCTTCTCTTTGTCCCCTCCCGTCATCACTGCCTCCAGTTTTCTGCTCTGCATGGGGCCTGGGGACACTTTCTCAGTTGTGTCCCTCAGTGGGACCCATTAAAAGTCCAAGAAAGTTTGGAGTTGGATTCTGCCTTGGAGTTCTGGAGAGGTTTCTTCAGCACCCTCTCAGGGACCGATGTTTAGGACCTGAGCACAAAGCCCCAGAGGCTCATTAAAGTCCTTGTGCTGTGTCTGTGCTGCTGAGCTGGGCTGGGCTCCTGGCACAGAGGCAGCTCCTGGTAACCAAGAAGAGCTTCAAAAGCACATTTCTCTTGATGAGCAGCTCTTCTGCCAGCCCAGCAGGGCTGGGGCACTGCCTGGAGCCACCCTGGGCACAGCACAGAGGCACAGAGAGCTTCAATCAGTCAGGGCTGAGAAGGTGCTGAGAAGTGTCTGGGGCAGAATCACTGCCAGCCCTTGGCACAGGAACCTCTGGCTGCAGGACAATGCAGCTGCAGCTCCTGGAGCCATCTCCTAAAGCTGGAACATCCCAATGCCTACAGACCCTGTGAGTACATTCTCTGATTGTCTCTTGTGCAGAGCAGCCAGGGGTGCCCATGGCTGTCCTGCAGAGCAGGGTCCTGCAGCCTAGGGCACTGTGCTGGGGCAGGGACTCTGCTGCCTGCCAGGGACAGCTCTCAGCCAGCCCTGGCAGCTGCTCCCAGCACTGGGGGACAGTATCTGGGTGGGAGGAGACAGATGGTAAGGCTTGGAAGTGTTATCCTTTTGTGGGGAGGATGCTGCATTGTTCAGGACTGCTGCCAGCATGACATTTAACTGTAGATCATTTCCAAGGAGATTATACATTGAGCACAGCAAGGCAGGGGCTGCATAAAAGGGAAAACCCTGCTTTTTTAATCTACTGCTCTGGGTTGCCTGGATGGAAAACTGCACATAGATATTCATCTCTCAGTTCAGGTGGAAAAAAACCAAATTTCTCTCAGATATGAATAAACACAGCAGAGACAGAAATCAGCACAAGGCCCCTTAGAGGCAGCATCAATGTCACTTTTCCAGCCTCTTCAGGGGTGCTCTGATGTTGCCATCAGAGCCTGCAGAGCCAGAGCTGCTCCTCGGCAGTGCCTGAGCTGGGAGGGGTCTGCACGGCAGAGCTGAGCCCCCAGGGCTGGGCTGGGCTCTGGCAGCACTGGCAGGGCCCAGCCCTGGGCACAGGGAAGCAGCTGCATGCAGGGATAGCTCCAGGCAGCAGAGCCCTGGGCAGGCAGTGGGAGGAAATTGCCCCAGGCTGTGCTAGGATATTTCAAGTCCTCTCCAAGCCCAACTATTCCATGATTACTTTTTTTACAGATCCCCATGCCAAGGCAGCACAAATGTCCAACAGCACCTCCGTCAGGCACTTCCTCCTGCTGGCACTGGAAGACACGCGGCAGCTGCAGCTCCTGCACTTCTGCCTCTTGCTGGGCATCTCACTGGCTGCCCTCCTGGGCAACAGCCTCATCATCAGCGCCGTAGCCTGCGGCCACCACCTGCACACACCCATGTTCTTCTTCCTGCTCAACCTGGCCCTCAGCGACCTGGGCATGATCTGCACCACTGTCCCCAAAGCCATGCACAACTCCCTCTGGGACACCAGGACCATCTCCTACACTGGATGTGCTACCCAAGTATTTCTGCTTATCTTCTTTATGGGAGCAGAACTTCCCCTCCTGACTATCATGTTCTACGACCGCTACGTGTCCATCTGCAAACCCCTGCACTACGGGACCCTCCTGGTCAGCAGAGCTTGTGCCCAGATGGCAGCAGCTGCCTGGGCCAGTGGCCTTCTCTATTCAGTGCTGCACACAGCCAATACATTTTCCCTGCCCCTGTGCCATGGCAATGCCCTGGGCCAGTTCTTCTGTGAAATCCCACAAATCCTCAAGCTCTCCTGCTCCACATCCCACCTCAGGGAAGTGGGGCTTCTTGGTGTTAGTGCCTTTTTAGTGTTTGGTTGTTTTGTGTTTGTTGTTTTCTCCTATGTGCAGATCTTCAGGGCTGTGCTGAGGATCACCTCCGAGAAGGGACGGCACAAAGCCTTTTCCACCTGCTTCCCTCACATGGCGGTCGTCTCCCTGTTTGTAAGCACTGCATTGCTCGCCTACCTGAAGCCCCCCTCAATCTTGTCCCCATCCCTGGATCTGGCCCTGTCAGTTCTGTACTCGGTGGTGCCTCCAGCCCTGAACCCCGTCTTCTACAGCCTGAGGAACCAGGAGCTCAAGGCTGTAGTGAGGAGAATGATGTTTGGTTGGTATCAGAAACATTAAATTGCTGGCCAGTTAAAATCAATCATTTGTAATAAAAGAAACCTTTGACACTCCTGGTTGGTTTCATTTTGGAAATTCTTTTTCTTTGCTTTAGTTTTTTCATGTTGTCCACAAAGAAATGTCATTGTTTGTGCCAGTTCTCATTTTGTTCTCTCCATCTTCCCTTTGGCCACAGATTGTTTCAAAGAGTGGCTGTAATCTTGGTGGCTTTAAAGGAAATCAAGGATCTCCCAGCAGAGTTTTCTGCAGAGATGCCCTTTTGTTGCCTTCTTTGGAACTGCAGCAGCAATGTCTGTGTGCAGAGCTGGGGGCAGATCAGTGCTGGTCCAGCAGCTGTGCCCAGCAGCAGCAGCACTTGGTGTTGCCAGTGCTGCTGCCGTGCCCCTGCCCCGCTGCCCTGGTGGCCCTGGTGTTGCTGCAGGTCCTGCGTGCTCTCGGGGCTGGGCACAGTCCTGGGGGTGGCAGTGCCAGGGCTGCAGCAGGGACAGGCCATGGGCATTGCTGGGGCAGCGCTGACGCCTCAGGCCAGGCCCTGGGGGCTCCAGGCTCCTTGCCCAGGCTCTCTCAAGAACACATCTAGGCCAATGCTCAGCACAGAAAAGCCCCGTGAGCAGCCCCAGGCTGGCCGTGGGCAGGCTGGGAGTAAACAGCATGGCTGGGGCTCTGCAAGGGCCCTGGGGCAGATGGGAAGGAGCAGCAGAGCAGGGGCTGATCCATCCCCAGTGCGCTGGACAGCCCAGGGCAGCATCCCAGAGCATCCTCATGCTGCTGCCAACAACATCCCCCCTCTACAGCCCTTGCCTCTTCCCCAGCTCACACAGGTGCCCCATCCTTGCAGGCACAGGCACGGCAGCACTGGCTCAGCAGCCCCTGTTTGCATCGCACACAGCAGGCGGGAGCACCCCCTTCTCATGCTGTGGGGACATGAACCTAAGGGAGCACAAATGCCATCAGCCCCTGGGGCCAGCAAGGGCTGGGGGACACCAAGGAAACCACTCAGGTTTGTCCTGGCCTCTGCAGTCAGCCAGAAAGTTTGTTCCCATCAGCTGGGAGTTTCCTGTCCCACTGCAGATGCTGTTGGTCAGAGCCAGGGCTGCCTGGCAGCCACCCCCAAACTGCCCTGAGCATTTCCTTTGCTTCACCTTTGCTTTTTTTACTCTTTCCTTGTACAAATTTCCTCCTATTGCCCACTCCAGGGCTCCAAGTCCTTGACACACCACTTGAGGTGCTGCCCAACCAGTGCTGAGCAAATGGGAAGAATCTTTTTCCTGCTCCTGCTGGCCACACCATTCCTGATCCATAGGTGTGCCACAGCTTGGATGAGAGAAATGGTGAGGAGAGTGTGGGGACAAAGTGTTATTGTCAGCCATTAAGGGTCTTGACTTTCATATCTGTTTTGACTGCATTAGAAGGGTCTGGGGATCAATATCAATTGGACATTGCTGATATCAATCTATGAACAGGAAAAGTAACCAGGACAAGTTAATTCTCTCTGCAGTGTTTTCAATAGAGTATATTGCAGTGTCAAAATGGTCTCCTTGGTTTAATGAGGCTTTGAAGTGTCACAATGTTCTCCTGTATTCCATGAGGCCCTGCAATGTCACAATGAACCTTTGGTTTCTTGAGTCCCACATTGTCACATGAATCTTTTGTTCCATGGGGCCCTGTAGTGTTGCAATTTTCTTCTTGGTTCCATGGTGCCACATAGTGCCACAATTGCCCATTGGCCCAAGACTGCCTCATAGTGTCACAATGGACTCCTTGGTTCCAAGGGGGCCTGCAGTGTCACAAGGCTGCCTTAGTTCAACGAGGCTATGCAGTGCTGTAGTGGCCCCTTGGTTCCATGAGGAAAAGCAGAATTAGAATGGCCCCTTGGTTCCATGGAGTACCACGGTGTCACCATGGTCCCATTGGTTCCACAGGGCCTCACAGTTTAACAACGGACCTTTGGTTCCATGATGTTCCACTGCATCACAATAGATTTTGGTTCCATGAGGTTCCTCAGTGTCTCAATGGCCCCTTGGCTCCATGTGGCCCTGGTGTGTCACAGTGCCAGGTGGTTCTATGAGGCCCCACAGTGTCCAAATGGTCTCCTTGGTTCTGTGAAACCCTACAGAGCCACAATGGACCCTTGGTTTCATGAGGCCCTGCTGTGTCACAATGGATCCTTGGTTCCATGATTTTTCACACTATCAACAATGATCTGAGTTCCACAGTGTCACCATGGATCCTTTGTTCCATAAGGTTCCATAGCACAACATGAACACCTTGATTCCAGAAGGTTCTGCAGTGTCCCAATGGACCATTGGTTCCATGCAGCCCCAAACTCTCACAATGACTCCATGGCTCCATGAATTTCCATACTGTCAGCAATGGTCTCTTGGGTTCCACAAGGCCTTGCTCTGATACAATGGACTTTTGGTTCCATGGGGTTCCACTGCATCCCAATGGACCCTTTGTTCCATGAGGTTCCGAGTGTCACAGCCTGATCCTTGGTTCTGTGAGCCTCTGCAGTCACCAAATGTCCAAACTATCAGAATAGGACTCCTTAATACTAATTTGGTGTTTAAGAGAGCATCATTTATTCAGGCCTGAGGTCCAGCAGGGGATAACTCCTTATGTGGATATGTGATTCTACCAGTGTATCGCTTATATACAGTCACTACATGAATATTAAAATTTACCCATTTCCATAAAACCCACCCCAAGTTCCCAGATTCAGTCCTTGCTTTTTCTATCACTGCACCTTGACCCAGATGTCTCCATCGTTTCTTCCAACCATTCCTGCTGGGAAAGCAGCCCCTGCATGATTTCTTCTTGTGCTAAAAGTCCACAGGCATAGTAAAATTTCAATTAACCCTTTTGGTATCAAGCCCAAGGCTTTGTGTGGGCAGGCACAGGCAGGCAGGAGGCAGAGCTGTCAGCAAAGGAAGGGCCCAGCCACGTGGGGCAGCCGGGGGATGCCGACAGCCTGCAGGGACAGAGGCACAGGGCAGGGACACCGTGGGACAGCCTGGGCTGCACAGGGCACAGGGATGGGCAGCAGCTGCAAGACAGCCCTGCCAGAGCCAACTTGGGCAGCACTTTGGCCATGGCTGCTGGCCCTGAGCCTGAGCCACTAGGGGACAAGTGTGGAGGTTTGACTAGGAAGAAGTGGGAATTCTGGGATGCTGTGGTCAAACCAATGGGTGCTCGGATTTTGATATTTGCACCTGATGTGGCCAGTGGGGTTTAGACACACCTCCGAGAACACACAGGGGTTAAAAACCAGAGCTTCGGCCCTGGGAGGCTCTCTTGGGACTTCAAGGGAAGAGGTTGGATATCCCTTCCCCCGTCCAGCTGCTGCTGCTGGGCGGGGGAGGGGCAGCCATGTGGTAGGCCTGGGCCTGGACAGAGATGGGGGGTGAGGAGGCCCTTGAGGATGGAAGGGTGGACGAGCCCCAAGAGACAGCCATTGGGCAGCCATCTGCCCCCCAGGAGAGAGAGAGAGGAGAGCCGGCATCTGAATTTGATAGCGGCCGGCCCAGGAGGAAAAGGAGGGGGAATGCAGTGAGGAGGTGACGACTGGAGCAGCAGCGAGTGTGGGAGTGCCGGAGCTCTGGGACAGGCAGAGACTGAATTTTTAACCCTTTCTTTCATGATTGGGACCTCGCAAAAATGCTGATCCTTCTCAGAGCTGAATAAGAAGAAAGATAGGAAATGAGATAACCAAGAACTAGGCCCGAGGGATGTGGAGAAGACTGGCTGAGTGGGGAGAGATGATTGGAGTGGCCTTTTGGCTGGACTTTTCTTGTGTAGCCATAGACTGAGTTTTATTCCTGTGACACAGAGACTGCACTTAGGGGGAGGCAGTGCCTCAGAACCAGGAGGGTTCATTGTGGGGACCCCTCGGCCCCAGGGGGTTGGAAAAAAATGGGGGGGACAGATGTCCCAAAGCAGAGACTGTGCCTTTTTGGAGTGAGACAAGGCATCCTTAAAAGACAACCCTAAAAGCAGCTCTGGTCCATGCACAGTGGTGAGAGCACTGGGCATGGAAGGAAAATGTCACAAGCGGCAAAAGGACTTTCCGGGCGGTGCTGAGTGACATGGAAGCACATGATGTTTCAGCATGTTTCCAGGGGAAGCCTGTGGTGCAAGAAGGACTCCTCTCCTCTTCATGGACTGAAGTTTGAATATTCTAAAGGGTGGTGCCAGACTGGGCAGTTGGTGATTTGGGGGAATGTATCGGATTGGGAAATTTTTGGTGATGGGGAGGAGGAAAGTGCTTTTTTGTAAGGTTTTCAATTTTTTTTCCCTTATAGGTTTTTCCTTCTTTTCTTGTAGTTTAGGTAATAAAGTTTTCTTTATGTTAAAGCTGGAGCCTGCTTTGCTTATTCCTGGTCACATCTCACAGCAGACACCAGGGAGAGGGTATTCTCATGGGGGCACTGGCTCTGTGCCAGGCCCAAACCATGACAACAAGTGACCCTTGCAGACCTGGGGCCTCATTGCCTCCTTGACCCTGCTCAGCAGCCTAGCAAGGGCTGCCCCATGCTCCTGCCCTTATCATTGCACATCCCCACATGCCAGTGCCCATCCCAGGAAGAGCCCTGAGCAAGGAGGGAGGGACAGGATCTGGATCTGCCTGGCCAGAGGCTGGGGCTCAGGCCTTGACCCTCTACATTCCTCAAACACATCCAGGTGTGCTCAGCCACAGAGACATGTTTGCCTTGCTTGTTCCCAGCTGTCATCACTGCCTCCAGTGTTCTGCTCTACCTGGAACCAGGGGACACTTTCACGTGAGTTGTGACCACTGGAAGCATAAGTCCCATCAGTGGGACCCAGTAAAAGTTAAGGAATCTTTGGACTTTGACTCTGATTTTGAGTTTTTGAGAAGTTGTTTGAACACACTCTGAGCGACTGAGCCTGATGCAAAGAGCACCAAAGCCCCAGAGGGTCATTAAAGTCCCTGTGCTGTGTCTGTGCTGCTGAGCTGGGCCGAGCTCCTGGCCCAGAGGCAGCTCCTGGCAAGGGCAGCGCTGCAGAGAGACAGCTCTGGCCAGGAGCAGCTCCTGTGCACGGCCCAGCAGGGCTGGGGCACTGCCAGGGCCCCTCAGGGACACCAGCAGGGCACAGACAGAGCTCACAGGGGCTCAGCACTGGCAGGGGCTGTGGGATGTCCCAGAGGGGGATGTGTCACAGCAGCACCTCTGTTGCTGTGTCATAGAGCCACAGAGCAGCTGGGATGTCTGCCACAGAGCAGCAAGGGACTGTGTGACAGCACAGAGTGGGCTGTGTGACAGCACTGAGGGGGGTGTGACATCACAGAACTAGCTGTGACATCATAGAAGGCGGCTCTGTAACATTACAATGTGGGTTGTGACATCAGTATGATATCACAGAGCAGCTGTGTGATGTCACAGAGAAGGCTGTGACATCACAGGGTGACTGTGACATCACAAAGCTGCTCTGTGACATCACGCAGCAGCTGAATTACTTCATATAGAGGCTGTGTGACATAACAGAGTGGTTGGAGACATCACAGGAGGTTGTATGAAATCACAGGTAGCCTGTGACATCACAGAGGGCTGTGTGACATCATAGGGGCTGTGTGACATCACAGGGACTGTGTGACATCATGACTGTTTGCAGGGCCCCAAGAGAGGGGCTTCAGTCCCAGCAATGGTTCATCCTGGCTGCACTTGGCATCAACAGCTTTCTTTGGCAGTGTGAGAACAGGGATGTTGTGCCACTGAGGGAACAAAAACAGCTCCCAGGGCTGCTCCTACAGAAACCAGGAGCTGGTTGGGCAGCAGCAGTGCCTGGAGCAGACAGTGTTTGTGATGAGCTGCAGAGGAGCTGAGCCCAGGGGCTGTTGGCCAAGTCTGAGCCCCAAGGAGCATTTCTCAGCTGGCAGGGTGGCCTGAGAAGGGGAGGGGGGAATGCAGCAGCACAGGGCCCATGGAACCAAGGGACCATTGTGACACTGTGGGGCCCTGTGACACCAAGGGATCACTGTGACACTGTAGGGCCTTGTGAGATCAATGGACCATTGTGACACTGTGGGGCCTCATGGACACCAAGGGGCCATTGTGACACTGTGGGGCCCTGTGGGACCAAGGGACCATTGCGACACTGTGGGGCCCTGTGAGACCATGGGACCATTGTGACACTGTGGGGCGTCATGGAATCATGGAGAGCACTCTAATATTGCTGGGCTAATGGAACCAAGGGGGCTGTACTTACACTGTGTGGCTCCATGGAATGTAGGGATCATTGTGATACTGAAAGACCCCATCAAACCAAGGGTCCATTGTGACACCGTAGGACCTCATGGAACTATGGAGACCATTGTGACACTTTGTGGTGTCATGGAACCAAGGGGCCATTGTGACACTGTGAGACTCCATGGATCCAAAGGTCCAGCGTGATGTTGCAAGGCCTCATGGAACCATGGAGACACCATTAAGAGACTTCACGGCTTCATGGAACCAAGGGGCCATTATGACACTGAGGGTACTCATGGAATCATGGAGACCATTGTCACACTATGAAGCCTCATGGAATAAGCAAAGCATTGTGACACTGTGATGCCTCACGGAACCAGTGAGACCACTGTAACCCTGGGGGTCCCCACAGAACCAAGAGGACCATTGTGATACTGTGGGGCCTGGTGAAACCAAGAGGCCTTTGTGACACTGCAGGGCTGCAGGGAACCAAAGGTCCATTGTGACATTGCAGGGCCTCCTGTCATCAGTGGTCCATTGTGACACTAAGCAACCAAAGGAGACCACTGTGACACTGCAAGGTTTCATGGAACTGAGGGGCCATGGTGACACTGTGGAACCCCACTGAACCAAGGGTTCATTGTGACACTGTAGGGCTGCATGGAACCAAAGCTCAAGGGTGACACAGAGGGGCCCTCCTGTCATCAATGATCCATTGTGATGCTGTGGAGCCAATGGAGATCATTTTGACACTGCAAACCTCCAGGGTCCAAAGGTCCATTGTGACATTCAGGGCTCATGGAACAGAGGAGTCATGTGACATTGTGGGGCCTGTGGAACCACGGAGATCATTGTGACACTGCAAGGCCTCATGGAATCACTGGGACCATTGTGACATTGCTGGATCCCAACGAACCAAGCGTCCATTGTGACACAGCAGATCTTCTTGTAATCAAGGAGCCACTGTGGCCCTGTTGGGCCCCATGGAACCAAGGCACCATAGTTACATTTCAGGGCCCCATAAAAGCAAGGGAAGACAGAATAGATCCATCTGGTTTGGCCACCCATGAGCCAGCTGCCTGGTCCAGCTGACCTTGGCATGTTGAGGGTCTCTTCTCCTCTGCTGCTGAAACAATGGGGCTCCATCCTTTCCTTCCTATGGAAAAGAACTGACCTTTTCCTCCAGGCACCCATGGCCAGAATTGGGATTTCACTGCCAAATTTCCTTATATCCAGGGATTGTTCCCACAGGAATTTTGCCAGGACAAGTCTGACTGACATTGTTTTCACAAGCGTCACCTCCCATCTGTCCCCAAAACACTCAGGAAGGCTCTGTGCTTTCCTTCCTATGGGAAAGAATTGTTCTTCTCAAAGTTCCCATTGCCGAGACTAGGATTCCATCTCCAAATTCCCTAAAATCAAAGTTGGCCCCCAGACAAAATCTGTCATTTCTGATAAGTCTGGCTGGCCCTCTGGCCCAGTGAAGCTCTCACCTGCCTTCCAAACACTGGAGCTCTGTGCTTTCCCTCCTATGGCAAAGAACTATATTTCTCAGCCAGGTGCCCATGGCCAGAATTGGGATTTCACCTCCAACATTGCCTGTTGTGAAATACTGGAGGAGATTGTTGGCTCAAGACATTTCATGTGTGGGGGAGGAAGGCGCAGGTCCAGCCTTGCCCTGCCCTGCAACCCCTGCCCTGCCCTGCCCTGGAACCCCAATCCCCTCAGAGCCTCTATCCCAGCCCAGCAGTGGCTGCCAGTCCCTGGCACAGCACAGGCAATGCTCCACAGCCACCTCTGCAGCCCCCAGCCCAGCTCCTGAGGGACCAAATGAGCCCAAATCCCACCTGGGGAAAGGGCCCAGGAAGACCAAGGGGTATTGAAGGATGATCACAAGGCAAGCACACATCTTGACCCTATCTCCACTTGGAATTTTCATGTGAACATTGCTGGAGTGCAGGAATTGGTAGCTGTGTATGTGCTTCTCTGTATCTTTTTTGCCTTGCTCTCTCTCTGTGTCTTCTTCTGTTTCTGTGCTCCTTCAAATTTTGATTAACATTAAATTGAACACACTTGAAATTTGTGAAGTTGAATGGACCAAGTCAATGTTTTGAGACGTATTTTTTGTTGATTGAATGTCTGTTGTAGTTTGACATGAGAAGAATTTTTAAAAGTAATACAAAACGTTTTGTGTAACTGACAATCTGTTAAACCACTAAGATACTGAACACGCCTCTGTGAAACACAAATGTTAAAGATGAAAAAACCCAGGAACCTCCTCTTTCTTTTCCAGTCAACAAAGAAGCAGCGGGCCTGGCCCTGGCCCCCATCTCAACCAAACCAAACCAAACCAAACCAAACCAAACCAAACTAAACCAAGCAACCCTGCCATGGGCTGAGCTCCTTCTCCCCTGCCCAGGCCGCCCCTCCTCCCCATCGGCCCCATTCTAACCAAACCAAACCCCAACAACTACCAAACAGGAAAAAAAAAGAGGCTACACAACCCCAACCAGAACAACGCTAGCCACAGCTGTTAAAATCTTACATTCAAGTCCCCTCCCCCAAAAAAAACTTTAACCACAAACCCCTACAACGCATACAAAATAACCCCACAACTAAAAACTTAAACACTAAAAACCCCCAAAACCAACCATAAAACCAGTCCTAACACAATCCAGCCACAACTTCCACCACAAGTTACTGGCAGGTCAGGTGTTAACCCTTTCAATACTTCAATCTTCCCTCAAGTAAAAGAAAAAAATGAAATACAAGCATAGACAAAAACAGCATAAACCCATCAAATTCAGTAAAGAAGAAATGAAATCGCAAATAAAAAAAGAAGAAAAAATACATTAATCTTAACACTAAAATCCTCCTATAAACTATAATGAAAAAACTCTTTTTCATTATAACACAGAAAACTATAAAAAAATCAAAATACACAAATTAATATCAAACAAAAACCTCCATGCTAAAATAAACAAATGTTAAAATAACTGTAATTTCCTCAAAATTTTAAACAGAAAAAAAGCAATCCACTATCCCCAAGAGAAGATCTCTATCCCCAGAGATAAAAATGATTTTAAAAGTAAATAATAAAATCTTTTACCTTTAAAGAATTAATCTTTAAAACAATACCCCATAAGTCAACATGGTCCATCAGCGAGCTGTAAAAAAGCTTGTAGCAATAAAACCTGCCTCACAATAACAAATTTCCCCAGACAACTGTAATCCATGACAAAATTAAAACCCCAAAACCCCTGTTTTTTCCTCTTGTAAAAAAATCTCTGAAATAAACAGGGCAAGGACACTTCTTCTCCTTTTTAATGCCTTTATTATAAGTGATCAGCTCAGGATTGGGCAGCTCAGCAGGGCTGCAGTCTCCCGTCGCGTCTCCCAGGGTGATTCAAAGGAGGAGGATATGCACAGCTTTGTCCACTAGGGGCAGAGCTGGGGATCAGATCCTCGTGGGAGCCTTTAGGGTGTGGTGATCCCATCCGATGTTGAATTGGTCTGAGTCTCGCCTCCTCCCAGACCCAGCCCGAGGGCTCTCGAACACAGGGTGAGGAACAACGAAGGTTTTCAGCATCTCTGCAGGCCCAGCACTCCGTTCCTGAAATCCAGACATCACTCCAGTCTCTCAACTCTTAGGTGGCTCATTGTTTTTGGGGTTTTCTCAGTACATTCGGAGCAGGGGTCCCACACAGCATGCTGGTCCTTGGAGTTATTTTGCATATCCCTCCCCTCCAAAGTCTCTTCTCCTCGCTGTTCAGGAGGTATCCCACCCTTCAATGTCTCAGAGAAGGGCCATTAACTCGCCCCAGCTAGGGCTTTTACTGATACAAAAACAACTATTAACAACAACGACCCGTAATTACCATAACACAAGCAGCAGCCCAACAGCAACAGTGGTAATCTTTTTCTCACAGAAAAAATTGGCAGAATTTTTTGTTCCTAACAGTCCTCCTTCTTTTTCTTTGATCAAGCTTAAATTTTAAGCTCGAATCAACTTACAATTTTTGATTCATGGGTTTCATATTTAATTTTTTGAATTGACTATAAATTTCTTGTGCACTTTGGTAATCACGATTACTTAAGTTTGTTACTTTCCTTGGTTTCTTTAGGTTGGTCTGCACAGCAAATACTGTTTTAATGAAACAGATAAATAAGCATAGTAAAAAGAGCAATCCTCCAAGTATACACACAGTGAGAAAAACTACCTTTTCCCATACATCCTTTTTGAAAATCTCCAGGTTCTCCCACCAGCTGGAATCAAGTGTAGGAGTTTGTTCTTGATTATTTACACATGCTGATCTTTTCCATTTGAAATGTTCCTAATAATTGCATTCTTTATTTTTAATACTGCCTGGAGCCCGATGACTTTGTTTAACATAGATATTGGGGTCTGAACTTGTCTTTTACAATTTTGAATTCTCTCTATTTCTATTTCACTTTGCTCATTCTGTTTAGTTTCTCCCAAATCATTGTATATAGGAACTCCTAAACTTGATTCAGTTTCTTCAGGTAATAAGAAGAAAATTGGTTTTATCATTCTAGTGGTGCAACTGCCAGACCAGTCTCCTGACAATTTGGTGTGTGCTGTGGTGTCAGAGATCAAGCCTAGGGGTTTAGAGCTCCCCTGAAATGTGTTTTCAGCTTCTGTTGGGCATTCCCAACATTTACACAGTTCTTTCATTTTCCAAAAGGGGTTTATCTCTTTTTCAGTACACTCATAACATTCATAAACTTCATGGTGATTACACTTCTCTTTCTTTTTTTTTCAACAGACTCTAATTTGTTTGGATCTCTAGGGATCCACTGGGTGGCTGAATACTCCACTGCTAAATACTTGTTACAAACAATCTTTCTTACCATTTTCACCATTTCCTTTCTTTTTACTAGATCTACTGAGCTTGTTTCAGCAGCATCACATTTAAAGTACAACCAGGCTTCTCCTATAGGGCACTCTCCCGGGAGTGGCTGCCTAAAAGTGGCAATATTGTGGGCTGTTATAAGTTAGTTGCGGTGGGGAATTAATCACCAACTAGTAAGTCCAAATAAAATGAAATTTATTAATTGATAGAGCAAGCGATAATAGGCAAAGTCAGCGCCCCGGGTGCGCTGGGCGACAGGGGAGTCCCCGCTCCACCACTGTCGCACTCTTCTGATATTTCGTGGAGTTCTTATACAGTCCTGCTTCCGGGTTGATGTGTAGTACTCTGTTTATTCTTCTTTTGTGTCTAGGTGGTCATAGTCGACCTCCCGGAGGTCTGAAGATGAAGGCCGGTACTTTCCTTATTTGCTAGGTTTATCTGATTCCTGGAATTTTAGGCTCAATCTGCTGAGTTCCTGGAATCTTAGGTTTACTGAGCGGATAAGCTGATACTGTGCTATCAATCATAGCAAGCCCGCCACCCATATTAACAGTTTACTAAACAGATAAACAAATGTTTTTGAAATCCATTGTCTTTGGTTTCACCTTCCTTATCCTTTTAAGTCTGGAAATTTACTTAAGCAAACAAATGGAGGTGGTGCAACAGTCTTACTGGAATAACTTTGTCAGCTTTGATGAACAAACCTAAAGTTTTAACCCATTACATGGGCTATCCAATATACTCTCTTATTTTTCTGATAAAGGACCAATTGGGAGAGGTTAACACAATCAGGGTTAGAACTGATGTGGACTCTAGACAAGGAGCTCACTTCTTCCTCCTCATAGAGGGGTTGGTAGCACTCACTGCATGGCTCTCCTGGGCTCCTCAGAGCACCACCAGCAATCAGAGCCATCATTACTACCCTTCCCAAGAGTCCGGTATGGGTCATCTTGCAGAGCTTGCCCACCCGGCCTTGCCGCTTGGGGAATTTTACTGAGAAGAAGCTTCCAAGCTCTTTAGAGTCTCTTCTACCCACTTCTCTGGTTAAACCTCTCTTGGTCTGTTCCCTACCAATTTTGGTTTCCCCCAGGGGAGTGCTCTGTAGAGGATTAACCTGGAGTCTTTAGAATTAAATTGGGGAACTTAACCAGAATTACTTATTTACAGTCTTAAACTTTTTACCAACATAGTTTACACAGAACCGTCTTGGAACATTTTAAGCAATGTTAGAGCTCCCATACCAATTATTCTCCCATACAGTTCAGTCTTTTTGATTCTTCCTTCTGAGAGTCAACTTTAAATCACAGTATACTCAGGTGAATTACCTTGTGAAGCAGATGAATCTTTATCCAGTGCCCGGAGGTGAGAGTGGTGTGGACACTGGCCCAATGCCAGAGGGAAAAACTGGGACTCTGGCCCAATGCCAGAGGGAGAATGGGGTGGAGTCCGGTCCAATGCCAGAATGCCAGAGGGAAAAAAACCTGATGTTGGATCTGGTCCAATGCCAGGGGGTGAGAGTGATGTGAGTCCAACCTTTTCCTTTTTGGTCTGCACAGTCGAATTAGTAATGAAGAGTACCTGAAATGGGCTTTCAAACACAGGCATTAATGGTCTGCTATTTTATGATTCTAACAAAACTCAGTTTCTCTGTTTAATGTTATTGGTAATTTCTCTTTTTCCATACCTTGTATGTTTCTCTCATCAACTTCTACCTACTCTGTATTTTGCAAGGAGTTGTATTTCTGTCAGCTAACTTAACTCCCAAAGTACTTTTATTCTCCTATTTTTCTGTGTATTTAATTCACTGGTTTTCTGTTCTATTTTTCAAGATCTTATCTATTTATCTCTTGCTTCTGTTTCTTACTTTCACTTACAGCTTAAATACTACTTTTCTTTCAACCCCTTACACTTTTTCTCACACTATTCTTCTACACAATACCCTTCCCTCTAAGGAGATGTGGTAAAACTTGTAATGCACAATCTACATTACCTCTATTCTAATTTGTCTATATTTACTCTCTTTTATTTCTCATTCCCTTTCACACATTCCTTCACACCCTCAGGACACAAACTGGATCACTATTGCTAGAAAATCACGGGTCCCTGTAGCCCCCCCTCACCTTGGGGTTGGCCCACAGGTCTCAGTATCTCTGGGCCTCTTGGAAGGGCCCTGACTCTGGTTGCCTCTGGTGCACATTCACCTGTGAGGCTGTCTGCGTGTCACACACGCTCTTACAGCTACAGCTCCCTCACACATCTGGGGAGCACTAGTCTCGTTTGCAGGTCACACACACACTTTGGCCACAGCCCCACACCAGCCCGGGGGACACAAGCCAGGTTTGCAGGTCACACACACACTTTGGCCACAGCCCCCACCTGCCCGGGGAACAGTATCCTGATTTTGCAGGTCACACACACACTTCCACTGCCCCCTTCCCACCTGCCCAGGAAGTTGAGGCTGACTTTGCTTGTGACTCACTCTCACACACACAACAAGACAACAAAAAGGTACCTTTTACTTTCACATCACTTATTACAACTTTAGTGTTACTGGCCAGTTTTGGTGCTATTGGATATCCTTTCTACCTAGCTGTTTTTGTCTAACTTCAGATGTTACTTTGTTGAGACAGGACTTATCTGCTCCTGTATCAACCAAAAATTCAAATTCTTCATTTAGGGGTCCCACTTCAAAGTTTACCAAGGGCTCTTCTAGATGTTGCATTGGGTCCCCTAAAGTGTAAAGCCCCTGAACCTCTAATCGTCACCTCTAAGGATCTTCCCTTAATTATCTTGTTCCCTGGCTATTGCCACATCGAGACTGAGCTTTCTACAAAACCTCCTGATGTGTCCTGCCTCTCCACAGTAATAGCAATGTCGTTCTCTCAAAGGGACTTGAGGCCTCTCCATCCTTCTTGTACCTGACAGTACTGACCTATCCTTGCCTCCTCCTGGTGGTGGACCCGCCCACCCTGCACTTTCTCTAGCTACAGCAACCATGATCTTAGCCTTGGCCTTTGCTTTTTCTTTGTCCCTCCTTATTTGCACCTTCAATGCTTCTCTCAATAACTCATTGATATCCTTCTCTTGCCAATCTTCAATCTTCTCCAGTTTTCTCCGTACATCTGGCCAAGATTTGGTAACAAATTGGACTTGTAGTAGCATTTGACCTTCTGGGGTATCTGGGTCTATTCTAGAATACAACTGGAAGTTCCGCTTTAGGTGGTTAAGCCAAGCAGCAGGAGCTTCATCCTTCTCTTGTGCACGCTCAAATGCCAATTGGGTATTAGTTCCTTTGGGAACTGACTCTTTGATCCCCCAAATTATCAAAGATCTATATTTCATCATGGCCTTCCTCCCCTCCTCCTGATTAGGGTTCCAGCTGAGATCCATTAGTGGCAATTTTTGTTCACCTGTTGGCACCTGGGATCCTGGACGGTTATATCTCTCCCAAATTCTTATGCCAGCCGCCCTAATCATCTGGACCTCTTCTGGGGAAAATAATATACTCAGGATGGAATTCATCTCCCCCCAAGTGTAGATATTTGGACCTAAGAATTGATCCACTTGGTTGGCTATGCCCACTGGGTCCTCAACTATATGCCCCAACTCTTTCTTGAATCCTCTCACCTCAGAAGCAGTTAGGGGAGCATTCACAAAGCCAACACCTCCCGCTACTCCTCCCATAGGAACCTCTCCAAGGGGAAAGAGTTTCTCTGCCTTGGAGGTCTTGGATCTGGTGCTACAGTATGGCCCATCTTCAGGTGCCAAACTACTTTGAGGGATATCTGGGTTACCCTGAACTTCCGGCCCATCAACAGGTGTATTTGGTGATAGCTGTTTACTGGGCGAGGAGGCATTTGTGTCCCAACTAGGAGGAGGTAAAGGGACAACAATAGGAGGGGGAGAAGAGCCTGAGTGGATATTAAGTGGAGGTGGAGAAGGGGTGGAGAATGCAGCAGGTGGAGTAAGCACTTGTGGTGATGCAGAAGGAACTGGAGGAGCTGAAGGGGGTCGTGAGGGAGTGGTTACTGGGGAAGATACTGGGTTTATCATAGGGGAAGCTGAAGAGGTAGAAGGAGGAATTTGAGCAGGTGGTAATGAGATGGCAGCCGGGGGAAGAACTGGACCTGCCATTTGAGGTGCTTGAAGAAGAGGATTATAAGGTGGAGGGGCAGAAGGAGGCAAATAATCCAGGAGGTCCCATCTTTTACTATTCCTATCATCCCCTTCTTCATTCCCCTCTTTCTTCTTCTGTACCTTACAAATTCGCACCCCTTCATCCCCAATAGCGTTCTTTAACCAGCAAGATACATACAGTAATTGCTCAGGATCAGTATCTCCTCGAGCTGTCAGATAATTATTTAATTGTTGGCACATCCACTCATCCTTTGTCCCACACCAAGGCCATCCTCCTTGCACCTCTAATTCTGGCCACACTTCCATACAATAATTGATCATTTTCACTTTATCTAATCCCTCTGTGGCCTCTATAGAATCCCATTTTACTAACAGTTCTCCTAAGGGACTATTGGGAGGTATATACCTCAGTCTCTTGCCGGTCTTTTTACTATTACATCCTCCCGTTTTTCAGGTCTCAACAGTAAAAAAATCCCAAAGGTGCCTCTACTGACAGGTAATTTCAAGAAAACTCTTGTTTGAGGAGCTTCAGCCTCCTCCACCGAACTTCAAATTTCTGCCTGATGCTCAGGACTTTATACTGAAACAACTGCCCGATCTCTTGATTGCCCAACTTTCCTAACGTCAGGTCTTACATCTATCAGGACCTGAACACACGAAACCTCGGCCTAAGAATCTGGGTCGTGCCTGACTCCCTCTGTCAGGAAAAAGAACTGCCTGATTTTTAGTTTGCCTAACCTGCCAATTTTTAGGCTTCACCATATCAGGACTTGAAAACAAACCGCAGCCTCCATCGCTGGGATTTGTGCCTGACTCCTTTGTCAGGACTTACTTTGCCTGCAGGGCTTGTGAGCTTACCTGAATCCTTCTTGGGACTTACAATCTTACCCAAATCCTTCTCGGGACTTACAATCTGCCTGACTTCCCTCTGTCAGGACTTACTTTGGGTGTGTGCCACTCATACAACTATTCCCTCCGCACGCTCAGAGGGGGGGGGCCCTCTTTCCCCCTTAGGAGACGACTCACTCACACTAATTCCACGCACTTCCCCCTGTTCCCGGCCGGCTTTCTCGCGTAAGTTGGGAAACACGGTACTGAGGGGCCGCTCTCAGTTTGAGGGTCCGGCTGCCAGCCCTTGTCTCAGTCACACACACATGCGCACGTCTCCCACTCCTGCCACCGGATTTCTCACCAGTCCAGTGCTCCGGTGCTCCTCTGCGTGGCTAGTCCTGAGCCGATCCCTCTGGTCCTGGTAGCCAGCTGTCCTGGAGGTCCAAGATGGCCAGTCCTGGTGTCCTTCTTCCGGCGTGGCTATTCCGGACGAGTGCCCCAGCTGAAATAAACAGGGCAGGAGACTTTTTCTTCTTTTAATGGCTTCATTAAAAGTGATCAGCTCAGGACTGGACAGCTCAGCAGGGCTGCAGTCTCCTGTCGTGTCTCCCAGGGCAACGAGGAGGAGGAGGACATGCGCAGCTTTTTCCACTAGGGGCAGAGCTGGGGGTCCGGTCCTCATGGGAGCCTTTAGGGTGTGGTGACTCCTTCGGATGTTACTCCTTCAGCCTCTCTTGGCCCGCCCTCGTTCGTCAGGACGACTCCCGTGCTCAGGGTGAGAGGGACTACGAAGGTGTTCCGCATCTCTGCAGGCTCAGCACTCCGTTCCTGACGTCCAGACATCACTCCAATCTCCCAACTCTTAGTTGGCTCGTTGTTTTGGGGTCTTTTTTAGCAAGCTAGAAGCAGTAGCTTCTCATGGCATGCTGATCCTGGAGTTATTTTGCATATCCCTCCCCAAGTCTCTTCTCCTCACTGTTTGGGGAGGTCCCCACCCTTCACTGTCTCAGAGAAGGGCCATTAACTCGGCCCCAGCTAGGGTTTTACTGATACAAAAACAACTGTTAACGACAACGACCCGTAATTACCATAACACACAAGCAGCACCCCAGCAGCAACAGTGGTAACCTTTTTCTCACAAAAAAATTAGCAGAATTTTTGTTCATAACACCTTATAAAAGTCACCATTCTAAGTTCAAATTGAGCTTTAGCCACCCTTATTTTTTCCTACATACTCTAGCAGCCCTCTTAAATACTTCCTGAGAGATCTGACCCTCCTTCCAAAGATGATACATCCTTTTTCTATTCCCGAGTTCCTCCAAAACCTCCTTGCTCATCCAGACTGGATGTTTGCCTTGTTGATTCACCTTTTGGCACACAGGGACAGTCGGTTCCTGTGCTCTCAAGATCTCTGTTTTGTAGTATGTCCACTTTTCCTGAACTCCTTTGTTTTTAAGGACTGCTTCCCAAGGAACTCTCTGAATAAGTCTCCTAAACAGGCCAAAGTCTGCCCTATAGAAGTCCAATGTAAAAATCTTCTTAATGTTCCTCTTGACTTCACCAAATATTGAGAATTCTCTAATTTCATTATCACTGTTCCCCAGGCAGCCTCCAACCACCACATCTCCCACCAGACCATCTCTTTTTACAAACAACAGATCTAACACTGTCCCTCCCCTGCTGGGCTCACTCAGCAGCTATGGCAAAAAGTTATCCTCCACAAACTCTAAAAATTTCCTGGACTGCCTTTTTTCAGTTGTATTGAGCTCCCAGCAAATGTCCAGCAGGTTGAAATCACCTACAAGAACAAGAGCTGATGAACCTGAAACATTCTGTAGCTGCTTATAGAATGAGTTGTCCACCACTTCTTCCTGGTTGGGTGGACAATAACAGATTCCCAGTAGGGTGTCAGCCTTGTTGGCCTTCCCCTTAATTCTCACCCATAGGAATTCAACTTCATTATCATTAGTTTCAATACCTATGGTGTCCAAAGCCTCCCTAATATAAAGGGCCACCCTTCCACCTCTTCTCCCTTTCCTGTCTCTCCTGAAGAGCTTGTAGCCATCCAGTGCAGCACTCCAGACCTGTGAGTCATCCCACCACGTTTCCCTGATGGCGATTACATCACAGCTCTGCTGTTGGACCATGGCTTCCCAGCTCTTCTTGTTTGTTACCCATGCTGCATGCACTGGTATACGTGCACCTCAGCTGGGCGGATGATTTCACCCCTAACTGAGGCTTACCACCCTTGGGTCTGCTTCCACACAGCCCAGCTGCATCCCCTTCCCCCTTCAAACGTAGTTTAAAACTCTCCCAAAAAGTTCTGCCAGTTCACTAGCTAAAAACCTTCTGTCCTTAACGGAGAGATGGAGCCCATCAGGTTCCAGCAGGCCAGGAGCTGTAAAAGTTTCCCCATGATCAATGAATTCAAAATTCTGTCTATGACACCAACCCTTGAGCCACTGTCTTAGACTGGAAATGAGTGTGTGTGTTCTATTCCTATTTGTGGAGCAATTATCCTCTGTTAATTGGGCGGTTTTCTTCACCTCTTCCACAACCAATCTTCCATCTGGGGAGATATCTTCTGTGAGTGGGCCACTGAGTGTCACTGCATGACTGATAAAATTACTTTATCCCACTGTTAGAAGTTCCTCCCACTGGGAGGAGCCAAGCATTCCTAACTGGACATAATCTGAGATTTCGAACACCTCAGGGAGCCTTTTCTTACTGGATTCCCAGAGGAGCAGCTTTCTTATCCACTGGATTCCAAGACCAGGAAGACCAGGCCCATCTACACCGCCACTGGACCTTCAGAGGAAAACTACACCCTTCTACAGGATCGATGCTCCAACAGAACCACATCAGTCACTGCAGGAGCACTGCAGCCACCATTCAATGGGACTGCTGCCAACACCCTGACCAACAGAGTGTCAGTTCATATTCTGGCCCTGTCAGTGTTTTTTTTTTTTGTATTATTGCATTTGCATTTTTAATTTTCCTAGTTAAGAACTGTTATTCCAATTGCCATGTCTTTGTCTAAAAGCACCTTAATTTCAAAATTATAATAATTCAGAGGGAGGGGGTTTACATTTTCTATTTCAAGGGAGTCTCCTGCCTTCCTTAGCGGACATCTGTCTTTCAAACTGAGACAATGCCCTGGAAAACTCAGGCAGGTGAGGAGGAAGTCAGTGCCCCTTTCCCCTTCTCTCCTGCTCCATCTCCCATCCCAGCACGGCCCCCAGCTGCAGGACAACCTCGGTGCCAAGACTGTCCTGCAGGGGATGGACTGGGGGGATCTCCTTCCCCTTCCCTGTGGCACGGAGGCAAATCCCATCCTCTCCTTGTCCTTCCTCCCCCAGACAAGGAGCTGAGGATGGAGACCAGGGAGGACAAATCCCCATGGCAGAACCTCATGGAAGAGGCCGCTTTGAGCAGCTCCAGGGCACTGGAATCCAACAGGGAGGAAAAGCCTGGGAGATCCTGCAAAACCAGCCCAGGGTGCTCTGAGGAGGAAAGACCCTCCCTGAACTAGGAAGGTGGACAGAGCTTCAGCCAGATCTCAGAGCTGGTGATCCATGAGCAGCTTCATGATACGGAGAAGCCCTAAAAGTGTCTGGAGTGCAGGAAGAGATTCAGCAGACCAACACCCTGATCAGCCACCAGATGATCCACACCAGGGAATGGCCCTATGAGTGTGGGGAATGTGGGAAGGGCTTCAGCTGCAGCTCTGCCCTTGTTAGGCACCAATGCATCCACACTGGGAAATGGGCCATGTGAGTTTGGGGAAAGTGAGAAGAGTTTCAGGCAGAAGTTCCACTTGATCCACCACCAGATGATCCACACTGGGGAAACGCCATACAGATATGGGGAATGTGAGATGAACTTCAGTCAGAGGTGCCAGTTGATCATCCACCAGTGCATCCACACTGGGAAGAGGCCCTGCAGGTGTCCCCAGTGCCAGAAGACATTTCACACCAGCTCCAGTTTCCTCCGCCACCAGCGGATTCACATAGATGAGAGGCCCTTCCGCTGCCCTGACTGTGGGAGGGCCTTCAAGCACAACTCCACCCTCATCACCCACTGGCGCATCCACACTGGGGAGAGGCCCTACGAGTGTCCCCAGTGTGGGAAGAGCTTCACCCAGAGCTCTCACTTGACCAAACACCAACAGAGGCACTGGTAAGGGAAGCCCTGCAAATGCCCCAAGTGCTGGAAGAGCTTCGTGCATCGCTCCAGCTTTATCCCCCATGGGAGGATCCATGTTGGGCAGAGCCCTGGTAAGTCACATTCAGTGATCTGTGCTGGGAGGACACCTGGCTGGTTATCCTTTTGGTTTGGGCCCCAATTTCCTCTTGATTTTTCTTTATCACTTAAAAACATCTGAAATAGGACTAAAAAGAAAGAAATTTATCAAAGACATCGAAAGTTCCATCAGTTAACAGTTACTTGAGCAGGAATTTATGGTTTTGGGGCATATTCTGGAAGATTTGTGGGTTCTTGGGGGATTTCAGGAAGTGTTCTCCCTATCTTTGCACTCCAAAAGTCAAGATGGATTGATCTGTCACCTCAAAATGACTCAGTTCCACTGAAAACCTCAATCTTACCCTCAAGGGGCTCAATCCCATTAAAAATTGCCTTTTTCCCACCTCAAAAAAACTCAGTCCCATGCTAAAATTACTCAATACCACAGCCTCCAGGGTGAGATAGGATTGGATACAGACTGGGAGAAGTGGGATCCAAATTTGAGGGTGTGGGATCAGGATTGTGGGAGGCTGGGTGTGTGGTATGTATTTTGACAGTAAATAAATTTTTTAGAACTATTAGTTTCTGTCCCATTCCTTTTCCATCAGTTCCAGTTCTGTTTTTCAGAGTGTCACCTTCTCAGCTGATTGTGTTTCTGTCCTCCTTTCTCTCCTGCCTTTCTCTGCCTGTCCTGTTTCTCTCTCAGGGTCTGCCTTGGCCCAGGGCAGCTCCCACCAAAAACCCTGTCCTGATTTCATTCCCCATCCAGGAGCTACAACAACCATGGGTGAAGTTATGAAGGCTGGCAGTGAAATGTCACTCTAAGAGCTTGCTCCACTTGGCTTTTGGTTCCTTCTTAAAAGCTTTGCTTTCCAGGGCAGGAACATCTTTTCCTGGCTGAGAACTGCAATTCCAGCCCCTGGGAGTGTGTGCCATGCATGCCAGAGGGGCATTCCTGAGGCTCCCAGGGTGCCGCTCCTGCTGTGCCTCCCAAGGAGCTCTGCAGGGCCAGGGGACAAGGTCCAGCAGCTCTGTTGGTTCTGCAGTGCCACAAGGGCCCCTGGTTCCATGAGTTTCCCTACTGCCAACAGTGGTTTCTTGGTTCCCATGATGCCCTGCTGTGTCACCATGGATATTTGGTGCCATGAATTTCTTCAGTGTCACAATGGCCTCCCTCGCTCCATGAGTTTCTTAAGTGTCACAATGAACTCCTTGGATGGGCAGTGTCACCATGGACCATTGGCTCCATGCAGCCCCGCTGGGTCACCACTGACTCCTTGGTTCCATGAGGTTCTAGGCATGTCTCCATGGTCTCCTTGGATCCATAGTGTCACAATGGACCACTGGATCCATGGGGCCCTGCTGTGTTACTATAGCCCCTTGGTTCAATGGCACCCCAGTGTCACAATTGACTCCTTGCATCCACGTCACACCCTCAATGCCAAAATGGCCCCTTTGTTCCATGGGGAACACAAATGTTTTGTAGAAACATTGAACAAATCCTGCTCAACAAAGCTGGGAACATCTGTTTGCATTCAAGAGAGAGGTTAAAGGTGAGGATGGCACCAGCAGCTTCCATCTGCAACAGAGATCCAGGTAAAGGACAGGGACAGAGAATTCAGCTGCAAGACTCAGAGAATTCTGCTTCCAGAGATCATTTCTGCTCACACTGTCCCTTGGAGAAAGATGACACCATTCCAGGCAGCCTGGACTGAGCAGGTGTTTCCTGAGTGGGGTTTGTTGTTCAGGAAACCTGCTCAGGCTTTTCCATTCCATCCTTCCCAACAGGAAAATCTCTCCTGGGCCTGTGTGCAGGCAGAGTTCTGAGGAGAGCAGGTGAAACATGGTGCAATGGGCTGGGACATGGAGCTGCAGAGCTCAGGGGACAAGGTTCTGCTGCAGGGCACAGGGATGTCAGTGCCTGGTGGGCCATATCAGGCATGGTGAGGCTGGGGGCGAGGAGCAGCTTGTCCAAACAGGGTCAGCCTCAAGGGGCTCATTCTTCTCTGTGCCCAGACCTCATGAAGAGACATTCAGCATCAAGATCACCTGGGGAATATTATATCAGCTCTTCTCTGAACTGGAAAATAGAAAAATACTCACTTGATTAAAGAAGAAAAGTCATGAGATGCACTTTGAAATCTTTCTCTTGAAAAGAATTCCAAACTGACTCCAGTGAGCTGTACAAGCCCTGAAGACCTGAAAACCATTGAAGCCAGAGAAAGAGCCCTGAAGTGCTTTCTTTATTTTAATCAAATCCATGGTGGATTTGGGGCTGAGTCCAGGACCCTCAGGCACTGAGAAGAGGCTGAAGAAGCTTCTTAAGAAGTCAAAAGCAAAACTCCAAGTCCCTTGGAGCATCACTGGGCCCCACTGAGGGCAGGGAGTGCCAAAGGCTCCCCAGGGACTGCTCAGAGCAGAATCTTGAGGCCAGGATTGCAGGGAGCCAAAGGCTCTGAGCAGGGAACTGCAATGCTGAGCAAGGCCTGGGCTGGTCGGGGGAAGCAGAAAGGGCAAGCCCTGAGCCCAGCCTGGGACAGCAGGGCCTGTCCCTCATGGCTGGCTCAGGGCTGTTTGTGGGGCAGTGGGATGTGAGGGGCAGCAAGGACAAATGTCATCAACCTGTGTGACACTGCAGATCCTCATGGAACCAAGGGGCCAGTCAGACACTGTGGGAAGTTGTGCAACCAAGGGGCCAGCGTTACACTGTGTGGCCTCATGGAAACAAGAGGCCATTGTGAGCCTGCAGGGCTGGAACACCCAGAACACTGAAATCCTGGGGGTAAGCAAAGGTTCCTTCCCTTGAGTTTGGTGCACAGGAGAAACACCTACCAGATATTGTCAACATGGGCAGATGCAAAGATTATTCTTGGTAGGAAGAGACCCACAAGGATCATCAAGTGCATCTCTTAAGTGAATGGCCCACACAGGGATTGAACCCACAGCCTCAGTGATACCAGCACCATGCTCTGACCAACTGAGCTAAGAGGTCAAAATGACAGAAAATGTTACTGGCAAAATGTGGACAGTCAAGGAACTTTGGCAAAGGTTTTAATTCAACATCCACTTCAACATAAACCTCTTATCATAGCATTAACTTCACTAACTTAGCCCATTTAACCTAAAAACCTTTAACTGTTAAGATGTTTAGTTACCCAAAAATGTTTCAGGTAAGTAGGATTAGAAGGAGAAGAAACAGAGAACATCAGAAAGACAGAAGATCTACAGAAACACACACACATAGGTACCAACTGCTCAGCTTCCAGTAATGCCAACACAAAAACCCCAGGAGAAAACAGAATCAAGACCACAGACTGGCCTTGTGCTCTGGCTTATAATCCCCTGGGCCTTCATGGGCGCGCCCCTGGGGTGGGACTGCCAGCTGCCGCTCTAATCAGAGTCAGGATAGGCACCAGCTGCCCTTGTTGTGTGATTAATTGACAGCTGAGCCAATCAGAGCTGGGATAGCACCACCTCTGCCGTGTGATTGACAGCTCTGCCAGGCCAGGGCTGGGGGCAGGGCTCTGTCCCACCACAAACCAAGGCCTGACCCGGCCCTGGCCCCACACGGGCATTCCGAGCATCCCACGGTGTCTCAGGACATCGATCTCATCCAGCTTCTGACAGCGACCACAGTGACACTACGGAACCTCATGGAACCATGGGTCAGTTGTGATAATGTGGGTCTAAGGACACCATGGTGACACTGGGGAACCTCATGGAACCAAGGGGCCATTGTGACACTGTGGTGCCTCATGGAATCAAGGGACCATTGTGAAACTCGGGGGCCCCACGGCACCAACAGTCCATGGTGACCCTGTGCAGCCGGGAGTGTCACAGAGGAGCCACTGTGACACAGCGAGGGCACATGGAGCTGAGGGGCCATGGTGACACATCAGGGCTTTGTGGAACCACGAAGCCATTGTGACATTGCAGGGCCTCATGGAAGCTCGGGGCCACTGTGACACTACAGAAGCAAGGGCAACATTGTGCCACTCCAGGGCCTCATGGAACCAAGGAGACCATTGTGACACTGTGGGGTCCCATGAAACCAAGGGAACATGGAGTAGGTCTGGCTGGCAGGGCCTCCTGGCGATCACCTGACAGGTCTGGTGCACCTTGGTATGCCGAGGGCTGCTTCTCATCTGCCTGGAACCCCTGGGGCTCTGGGCTTTCCTTCCTATGGGAGAGAACTGTCCTTCTCCTCCAGAGCCCCGTGGACAAAATTGGGATTCCTCCTCCAAATTTCCTTCTGTTCAAAGATTGTTCCCAGATGAAATCTGCTGGGACAGACAGATCTGGCTGCCTTGACTACCCAAGGGCCACCTCTCACCTGCCTTTGAAACACTGGGACCATGTGTTTTTCTTTCCTATGGGAAAAAAGCACCTTTCACATCCAGGCACACATGGCCAAAATTGGGCCTCTGCCTCCAGCATTCCCTATATCCAAGGATAGCTTCCAGACAAAAGCTGCCAGCACTGACAAGTCTGGCTGGTCTTAGCTTCCTGAGGGCTGGCACTCATCTGCCCCTGAAACACTGGGGCTCTGTGCTTTCCTTTCTAATGAAAAGAACTTTTCTTCCTGTCCAGGCACCCACAGCCAAAACTGAGATTCCACCTCCAAAATGCCCTATGTCCAAGGATTTCTCCCAGATGAAAGGTGTCAGGAGAGACAGGTCTGGCTCTCTTGGCCCATGGGGGGCCATCTCTCATCTTCTTCCAAAACACTTGGACTTTGTGTTTTTCTTTCCTATGGAAAAAACGACCCATCTTGACCAGGTGTCCATGGTCAAAATTGAGATTCCACCTCCCAAATTCTGTATGTCCAAGGATTCCTCTGTGAAAAAAGCTGTCAGGACAAACAGGTCTGACTGGCTTGGCCTCTCAAGAGCCTTCTCTCTCTACTTCTGCCCCGGAAACACTTGGGCTCTGTGCTTTCCTTCCTATGGAAAAGACATCCTTCTTATCAATGCAGAAATGGCCAAAATTGGGATTCCACATGGATAAATCCATATATCCAAGGGTTGATTTCAGACAAAAGCTGCCAGGACAGAGAGGTCTGGCTGTCCTTGGCCTCTGGTGACTGCCCCTCATCTGCCCCTGGAACGTTTGGGCTCTTTCCTTCCTATTGAGACCATGGTGACACCATGGGGCCCATGGAACCAAGGGAACATGGAACAGGTCTGGCTGATTTGGCCTCCCAAGGGCCACCTGACAGGTCTGGCTGATCTTGGAATGTCAAGGGCTGCCTCTCATCTGCACATGAACCGCTGGGACTCCTTGCTTTCCTTCCTATGGAAAAGAACTGTCTCTTTCCAGATGCCCATGGACAAATTTGGTACTCCCCTGAAAAAATTTCTGTAGGCAAGGGTATCTCCCAGAAAAAAAACCTGCCAACTCTGGCTGGCCTTGGCCTCTGGTGGTTACCAGAAAGTTTGGAGTTTAAATTTAATTTTTAGTTCTTGAGAAGTTTTTTGAATGCTTTCTGGGAATGAGTCTGATGTAAACAGCACCAAAGCCCCAGAGGTTCATTAAAGTCCTTGTGCTGTGTCTGTGCTCCTGAGCTGGGCTGGGCTCCTGGCACAGAAGGAGCTCTTGGAAACCAAGAAGAACTCAAAAAGACATTTCTCCTGATGAGCAGCACTTCTCCCAGCCCAGCAGGGCTGAGGGCACTGCCTGCAGGTGTCTGAGAGCAGTGAAGCAGAAGGAAGATCAATGCAGCTGCAAGGACAATTCTGCACTCATTCATGTAGAAATCTTCACAGCTTTTGACACAGTCAGTCTCTGGCTGCAGGGAGAGATGGCAGCCTAAAGCTGGAGATGGCAGGACTGACATGACTGTAAGGATGGCTCTGCTGCTCTTTCTGCTTTGAGGGAGGATGTGCTGCAGAGCGGGGCTGCCCTGGGCACTGTCAGAGGGACAGGGCAGGACGGCTCCTGCTGCCAGGGACGGCTGCAGGGGGTGAAGCTGGGGCTGCAGCCAGGGCTGCCCAGGGCTATCCTGGAGAGCAGCTCCTGCAGCCCTCAGGGCTCTTGGCCAGCCCAGGGCATGTGCCACCTGCCAGGGGCACCTCTCAGCCTGCCTGGCACCTCCCCATGGATGCTGAAGGGGAGCAGTGGGTGCAAGAAGTGACTCCTGCAAGGGCAGCTCCTGCTGCTTAGGAGAGGGTGCTGTGTGCGTCTGGGCTGCTCAGAGCACCAGCTCATGCCCAGCTCATTTCTGAGGGGACTTTTCATGAGCTCATTCAGGGCTAAGGTTTCCTGCTTGGGTCTCTGCTTTCCTGAATCTGTGCTCCCACTTTCCCCTGGTTCAGCTTGGTGGCAATGGAAACTCAGCTGTGCAGGGCAGAGCAGGGGCTGAGGCTCTTAAACCATCACATTGAGTTTTCCTGTGAACCTCAGCAAGTGCCTGCACCTGCCCAGCCTCCAGACCCATGCAGCATCACCTTTCCATGATGCCCAGGCTGGGGAAGCTGTTCTTTATTCCCTGCAGGGCCGAGCAGCTGCAGGGCAGGGCCAGCTCAGGGGCTGGGCTGGGCTCTGGCAGCTCTGGCAGGGAAGGAGCCCGGGGCCACAGGAGCAGCTGGGGCTGGGACAGCTCCAGCAGCAGAGCCGTGGGCAGGGAGGGAGGGAGGCAGTGCTGAGGGGAGCCCTGCTGCAGGGCAGATGTGGCACCTGCCTGGCCTGCCCTGCAGGGCCGACACTGCCATGAGCAGCACAGCTCTTGTGTCCCCTCGCAGCCAGTACAGCCCTCAGCCGGGGGTCTCGGGGCCCTCAGTCCCTCCTGGGCCGGCAGAGCAGCCCCAGCGATGAAAGGCATCTCTGTGGCCATGTGCCCATTCCCTGCTGACCAGGTCCTGAGGGCCACTGTCCTGCCCTGCTGCTGCCTGGCAGGGGCTGGGCAGGGCTGGGCAGGGAAGGGCTTTTCCTCAGGCCCGGCTCTCTCTCTCTCCTTGCCTTGCCCAGGTGCTGCTGGCATTGCTGAGGGACTCTCTGGAATGGCAGTTCCAGCTGCAGGGCCAGGCCCAGCCCTTGGGCTCCTCCTGTGCAGGCTGAGCACAGCAATGGGGTGTCCCAGCTCCCTGTGCCCGGGGAGCTCTGGGCAGGGCAGCCTGGGAGACTGGCAATGAACCTACTCTCCTCAAGCAGTGCCATGGACAGGACCCTTGGTGTGTCCTGGGGATACCATCCAAGCTGTCAACTGCCTCCAGGGGACACTGGGGCACAGGAGTGTCCTTGGCTAGAGGGAGCTGAGACTGAGACAGGCTGAGCCAGTTTGCTCTGCTGTGGGTCCCACTGCTCTCAGCTGTGTCAGGCTGATTTCTAGGGGAACACAGGGACTGCCCTGGATCGCAGAAAGGGCAGCTGGGAAAAGATGGATTGAGAGAGCAGCTCCCCTCACCCTTCACTGAGTTACAGCCACTGCTCTTGCATTGCACAGTTCTCTGATCTCCCTGGGCACAGCAGGAAACCCTCTCAAACTGCCTTTGGCCATCACCATTCCTTAGCCCTGGAAGAGGAGATGCTGCCAAGCTCCTCTGCCTCAGGAGCAGTTTTGGCTGATGAAATCCAAGCCAAGGACTGGACCCTGTCACCGTTCCCATGACCTCACTGCTGAAGAGCAGAGCTGATCCCTCGGTGTCCACAGGCACAGCCCCTGCTCGTCACAGCAAGGGGGCCAGATCACAGCAGAGCTCCAGGCACGGGGCTGAAGGAAGGGCTCTAATGAAAGGAAAATTGGGTGACACAGAGCAGAAGGGGCAGAAATGGGAGAGAGGGCTTGGACAATGCTCAGCAAAGTCTGCTCTGACTTGTCATTGTCCTCTGCTTGAATAGGACTACACGAGTGTAGAAGTCCATCCGAAAATCCTTCATTTTTTGCCTCACAATTGTCATGAGAAAAAGACCACTGAAGGGTTAAAAACTATTGAGCCAGTTGGGAAAGAAAGTCTCATGCTTATCTAGTGTGTTCACAGGTGGTGTTTGCAGAACATGCCATGCTGTACTCGAAGGGGGCATGCTGCCCTTTTCTGGACAATTGAACTGGACTTTCTTCCAAACTCCTAACCTGGCTGGACTGAGCTCTGGGGTGGCTCCCCCCCGCTCCATGAGAAGACCCCTCTTGCCTGTCTTCAACCACCGTGACGGACCAACAGAGACGCGAATCCCCTCATCAAGGAACAAAAAACCCCTCTGGCACCCTATTGGCACCCCCATGGCACCCCCATGGCAACCTCCTTCCAGAGACTGGGACTGTATCCCCTCCCAACTCAGGGAGGGGGGAAAACCTGCCCAGAGTAAACGTACTTGTGAGCATTCAGCCATGAAAACAATGGAACTGTCTAACCCCCTCCTCCTGTTCCTATTCTTCTCCCCTCCATGGAAACCTAATTTCAGCCACCCTTCCCCAAACCAAGAACAGTATATCTTGGGGTTCGGTTCGACTGCTTCTCCGAGATCTCCCCAAAGCGTGCACCAGCGAGTTTCGGCGGCGGGACCCCGAAGACATCACGTTTTGGTAGCTATACCCCATTCCCTGACCTTCTTTCCTCCCTTTTTTTTTCCTTGTCCTACCCTTCTCTTCCCCGGATCCCCTAACCAAACGCATATTTAGCTGTGGTTATCATCAATAAAATTGCATTTTGTTGATTTGTTACTGCAAAACCCCTGTGCCTTTGTTGGTTATTTTTGCACCCAAAAATCATTCGTCAGACGTTCATTTCGGGCGGACCTTCACAACGGGCAAAGTGAAAAAATGCCCAACGGCAGCTCCATCAGGCACTTCCTCCTGCTGGCATTGGCAGACACGCGGCAGCTGAAGCTCCTGCACTTCTGCCTCTTGCTGGGCATCTCACTGGCTGCCCTCCTGGGTAACGGCCTCATCATCAGCGCCGTAGCCTGTGGCCACCACCTGCATACGCCCATGTTCTTCTTCCTGCTCAACCTGGCCCTCAGCGACCTGGGCTCCATCTGCACCACTGTCCCCAAAGCCATGCACAATTCCCTCTGGGACATCAGGAACATCTCCTACACTGGATGTGCTATACAGATATTTTTCATTATGTTCTTCATTTCAACAGAGTTTTCCCTCCTGACCATCATGTGCTACGACCGCTACGTGTCCATCTGCAAACCCCTGTACTACGGGACCCTCATGAGCAGCAGAGCTTGTGCCCACATGGAAGCAGCTGCCTGGGCCAGTGCCTTTCTGTATTCACTGCTGCACACAGCCAATACATTTTCCCTGCCCCTGTGCCAAGGCAATGCCCTGGGCCAGTTCTTCTGTGAAATCCCCCGAATCCTCAAGCTCTCCTGCTCAAATTCCTACCTCAGGGAACTTTCTCTGCTCATGGGTAGTGCTTTTCTGTTTTTTGGTTGTTTTGTGTTTGTTGTTTTCTCCTATGTGCAGATCTTCAGGGCTGTGCTGAGGATCCCCTCTGAGCAGGGAAAGCCCAAAGCTTTTTCCACCTGCCTCCCTCACCTGGCTGTGGTCTCCCTGTTCCTCAGCACTGGCACATTTGCTTACCTGAAGCCCCCCTCCATGTCCTCCCCATCCCTGGATATAACAGTGTCAGTTCTGTATTCAGTGATGCCCCAGCCCTGAACCCCCTCATCTACAGCCTGAGGAACAAGGAGCTCAAGGCTGCAGTGGGGAGATTGATGACAGGATGGTTTCGGAAACATTAAACTGCTGGCTAATTTCTGCAAATCACTTGTAATAAAATTCATCTTTGATGCTTCTTTTTGGTTTGGTTGCGGTGGTATTTTTTCCTTTGTTTTAGGTATTCATATTGTCCACAAATAAATGGCAATGTTTGTGCCATTTCTCATTTTGTTTCTCTCTACCTTCCCTGTGGCCACAAACTGTATCAATTAGGGGCTGCGCTCTTGGTGGCTTTAAAGGAACTGAAGGATCTCCCAGCAAAGTTTTCTGCAGAGATGCCCTTTTGTTGCCTTGTCTGGAGCTGCAGCAGCAATGTCTGTGTGCAGAGCTGGGGGCAGATTAGCGCTGGTCCAGCAGCTGTGCCCAGCAGCAGCAGCACTTGGTGTTGCCAGTGCTGCTGCTGTGGCCCTGCCCTGCTGCCCTGGTGGTCCTGGTGTTGCTGTAGGGCCTGAGTGCTCTCAGGGGCGGGCACAGCCTTGGGGGTGGCAGTGCCGGGGCTGCAGCAGGGACAGGCCATGGGCATTGCTGGGGCAGCGCTGACGCCTCAGGCCAGGCCCTGGGGGCTCCAGGCTTCTTGTCCAGGCTCTCTCAAGAACACACCCAGGCCAATGCTCAGCACAGAAAAGCCCCATGAGCAGCCCCAGGCTGGCCGTGGGCAGGCTGGGGGCAAACAGCATGGCTGGGGCTCTGCAAGGGCCCTGGGGGAGATGGGAAGGAGCAGCAGAGCAGGGGCTGATTCATCCACAGTGCGCTGGACAGCCCAGGGCAGCGTCCCAGAGCATCCTCATGGAGCTGCCAACAACATCCCCCCTCTGCAGCCCTGGCCTCTTCCCCATCTCACACAGGTGCCCCATCCTTGCAGGCACAGGCACGGCAGCACTGGCTCAGCAGCCCCTGTTTGCATTGCACAGATCAGGGGGAGCACCCCCATGGTGTTGCTGTGGGGACATGAACCTGAGGGAGCACAAATGCCATCAGCTGCTGGGGCCAGCAAGGGCTGGGGGACACCAGGGAAACCACTCAGTTTTGTCCTGGCCTCTGCAGTCAGCCAGAAAGTTTGTTCCCATGGGCTGGGAGTTTCCTGTCCCACTGCAGATGCTGTTGCTCAGAGCCAGGGTTGCCTGGCAGCCACCCCCAAACTGCCCTGAGCATTTTCTTGGCTTCACCTTTGCTTTCTTTATTCTACCTTTGTAAAAATTTCTTCCTATTGCCCACCCCTGTTCTCTCCCCTGCAAAGAGCCCATCCCTGTTTGCCTTTTCCTCTCTGGCCCCACTCCCCATTGCAGTTCCTGACTTGGCCCCATGGGAACGTCCCTTGGGCAGCAGGATCATCCTACAAGTGCTGCAGGAATTGTCTGCAGGCTCCTGCAGTGCCTGGTGCTGCTCCCTTGCCAGAGGCACCCTAGGCCAGGGGGCCACATCTGTGCCTGGCTCTGGGGTTCCCTGTTCTGGGCAGTGAGGAGGGGCTGCAGAGGCTCTGCAGGACTGACAGGATGGGCTTTGGGGCTGGCAGGGGAAGCTGAGGGACCTGGGCTGCTGGAGCTTCTGAAGAGGACACCCAGGGCACATCGTGCAACTGCTCCAAGGGTGGTTTCAGAGAATCCCAGAATCAGCAAGGTTGGAGAAGACCTTGGAGATCATCAAGTCCAACCTGTGCCCTGACACTTCCTTGTCTCCCCAGAGCCTCCTCTTCTCCAGGATGATCAGCCTCAGCTTCCTCAGCCACTTCTCACAGCACTTGTACTCCACACCCCACGCCAGCCTTGTTGCCTTTCTCTGGACACGCTCCAGCCCCACCACATCCTTCCTAAATTGCGGGGCCCAGAACTGGACACAGCACTTGAGGTGCTGCCCAAGCAGTGCCGAGCACAGGGAAAGAAGCAGTGCCCTGTTCCTGCTGGCCACACCATTCCTGATCCAGGCCAGGGGCCATTGGTCTGTCCTGGGGGGTCTCTCTGGTGGTCCCTGGTGGTCGTGGACCCCAATGTTCCAGTGGGCCTGGCTGAGCTGGCAGGACTCTGAGGCTGCAGAACTTCCAGTTCCCATTCTCAAACAATGGGCATTGTGTGGTTTCCATAGGCCTGGGGTTTTGGAGAAAAAGCTCCATGTGTGAGCTCACCTGGTGTACACAATTTCTCATCTGGTAGCATGAGGTCACAGAGTGGGCTGTGACATCACAGAGTGGGTTATGTGCAGTCATTGCGAGCCATGACATAATAGACTGCCTCTGTGACATCACAGAGCCAACTGTGACATCACAGGGCAGATGTCAGACATCACACAGCAAACTATGACATCACAGATTTGGCTGTGACATCCGAGACCGGCTCTGTGACATTAGAGAATGGGCTGTGACCTCATAGAGCAGGCTCTGACATCCCAGCAGGGCTGTGTCAGGTCACTGGGTTGGTGACTCTGCCCCAGTTCCCCCTCACATTTTCTCCCAACAAGACCAATGCTCTTCATGCCCAGCAGGGTCCCTGTCCCCCAGGATGCTCCCAGCCCACTTGGAGCCACAGCCTCCACCAAAGCATGTTCCACAGGATCCGCCCCAGAGCCTGACATGGGGACAAGGGGCCAGGGCTGTGTGACCAGGACATCAAGGACGTGGATTATCCAGGTCACTGTGGCCTGGTTTGGTTCCCCAGGGTAGGAAAGATGTCTGGCAGCTTGAGCAGGGTCTGGGAAGGGCCTCCAAGGTGGGGCTGGAGCCCTTGGGCTGTGAGCAGAGGCTGAGGGAGCTGGGCTTGTCCAACCTGGAGCAGGGAAGGCTGAGGGGCTCCTCATCCCAGCCTGGCAGTGCCAGCGAGGAGGGTATGGAGAACACAGAGCCAGGCTCTGCACCAGGGGGCCTGGGGGGAGACAAAAGCCAATGGGTGGAAGGGGGAAGTGGGGAGATCAGCCGGGGCATGAGGAGATGAAATGAGTCAGGCTGGTTTCAGCATTTCTTCAACACCAAAAGCAGCCTCAACTCCCTTCTCCATCCACCACTGACAGCTTTGCAAATCAGGAATTGTTTGAGCTGTTTTACCCACACTCCAGGATGAGCATCCTGATACAAGGACTTAATTGTGTTTATATCTATCAAAGAATCACATTTGTCTGAAATTAATTTTAGTATGGAAATCACCTGTGGATGGTGGATTCATCAGACGCTGATGGGACATTGCACATGGCTCAGGGAAGAGCGTGATTGTTATTAAATTGTGCCCTGTTCAACTATGGCCTGTTGGCCATGAAGAGAAACTTTGTGTGCCTCTGAGTCTCATAAGTTCATGAACCCAAAAGACACAAACCTAATGACTTGTGGTTCCCACTCCACTTGCACCTCCCTCCATACCAAGAGCAGAGCTCCCTTGTCCCAGAAAGTCCCTGGCAATGCAGGGATGAAGGAAACAGGGCAGGCTGTGGGGATCAGCGTCAGGGCATGGCCAGGGATTTGGGGTGGTCGTGAGCCCAGGGCAGGACCTGGCCCTTGCCTTGGTCAACCTCATCTCATTGTCCTGGGCCCATGGCTCCAGCCTGTCCAGATCCCTCTTCAGAGCTTCCTGCCCTCCAGCACAGCCACACTGCCACCCAGCTTGGGCTCACCTGGGAACTGACTGAGGGTGCCCTCGATGGCATCATCCAGATCAGCAATAAAGAGATTTCACTGACCTGGCCCCAGTCCTGAGCCCTGGGGACACCCCTGGATGTGACTCCATTCCTCAGATGCTCTGAGTGCCAGGGGTAGGATGAGGGAAATGATGGGGAGGGGGTAGGGACAAAATATGATTGATTGTTAGCCATGAAGGGTCTTGATTTTCATATCTATTCAACTGCATTAGGAAGTGCAAGGGGTCAATATCAATTGGACATTGCTCTTAGCAATCCATAAACAGGAAAACAAAACAGGACAAAACAGTTCTCTCTGCTTTGTTTTCAATATATCATATTCTCTTTAAAAACACTTCTGAAATCTGTCTAATTAACATTTGAACACTTCAATTTTTCCCATGGGCTTTTCTTGTTTGGGTGTTTTGAAAAAATGTTTAGTAGGTTTTTTCACTGAATTCTTCGACTGAGGAGCTCTAGAAAAAAAGAGGTCTCTGGAGGAGTAAAATTCATCAGCAACCTCCAAGTGGCTGAGGATCCATCCCCATCAGAGCAGCAAGGAACAGAAATGGGCACAGCTTTGCAACTGCCCCAGCTTTGGCATGGGCCCTGGGCCTAGAGCAGGAGCAGCTCTTGAGGGCCCCAAGGCCGGGGCTCTTGTGCTGCCCTTGGCAGCCCTGGCTGCTGAGCCCAGCTTTGGCCTGGCCTGAGTTTGGCTGTCGCCCAGCTCCATCCTCCTGCGGGGCTCAGGGCCTGTTCCCAGCCATGGCCAGCCTTGACTGGCCTCTCTGCTGGCCCAGAGGCCGGAAGAGCCCAGGGCAGGGCTGTCTGTGCAGCCCCACAGGTGCCACGGGCTCTGCAGGAGATGGCAGAGGCTGCCCAGCAGGGAGGCCATGGGGCACAGAGCACCAAGGCTGCTGTGGGCACCACAGCACAGAGGCCGTTCCCAGCCGCAATGCTCCTGGCCTGGGCTGGGCTTGCACAGGGGCTGGGCCACCATGGCTGGGCCAGAACAGGGCCACAAAGGGGCCACACAGCTGCTGCTGTGGCTCACAGCAAGGCCAGTCACACAAGAAATTGCTGAGCATGGCCTGCGCTAGCCTGGCCTGGCTGGAGACCAAGGCTGCAGGAGGGAAATGCAGAGCTGCTGTGGGATAGGGAAGGCATTGAATTCCAGCACACACCTCAGCTCTCTGATGATCCCAGAACCATGCTGGGCCCTGTTTCAGACTGGAGCAGAGCCGATGTTGATGGGACAGGGGCCCTGCGGGTCTGTCAGGAACCTGCGGCTTGCAAGGTGGTCTGCTCTCCCTCAGGTGCTCTCTGAGAGTTCCAATCCCAGCTGGGCACATTAGGGCCCAAGTGGCACTGCCTGTTCATGGGCACACAATTGATGTCTGCCTGGAAAGGGGCAGTTTTGATACCTGTAAGTTTCCCAATATCCAAGCCAATCGTTATTATCTGGGTCATTTGAGTACTTTTAAGAAATGGCAAAATTTTCCCACAAGGGACAGGAATTTCCTGGAAGTGTACTGATGGCAGGAGAAGAAATCCTGATCTTGCCGTCTACTGGTGTCACCAATATTCTATTTATTATTTCTCTCCCTATTCCTTCAATGTTTGCAGCTCTCTTGTTGAAATGGCCATGTCAAAGGACATCTCTTCATTTAGAGCAGGTGGATCTTTGTACTTCCTACTGCTCTCAGACTTCCTCCTCCAGGTGATCTGTGGTCATTCAAGGGCCACCCAACTGACCTGTTTCAGGCTTTGAGCTGCAGGAAGTTGCCCAATCATTCTGAAGTTAAAATAAATATATAATTAATCATAATTTTAATTGTCTTTATATCTATCACAGAATAACCTTTTCTTATGTCTTTGTCTAAAACTGTTAGTGTACAGGAATCCCTGGGGGATGATGGACTTGTCAGATGCTGCTGGGACATTCCAGAGAGCTGAGGGAAGAGCTGTGATCGTTATGAAACTGCTCAAATGTTCATCTTGTGTTTCTTGGCAAGAAACCTTTCTGTGCCTCTGAGTGTCACCAGTCCCTGAGCCCAAAGGACACAAACCTGATGAGTTGTGGTTCCCACTGCAGGGGCTGCACTTGGACCTTGGCTCTGCACAGGAGAGCTTTTCATCCCCTTTCTCTCTTCTCCTCCCACTGGGCATGGAGGGAGCTCCTGACTTCAGTGTGTGACTCGCGTGTGCAAAGAGCAAACCTGGGCAGAATCGGGGCAGGGAGGGTTTGGGGGACCTTGGGACCTGTGCTGGGCACAGAAGGTGTTTTCCATTGCTCTGAGACTGTCTGCTGTGGAAAGTGGATTTAATACCCAGCAGAGGAATGACTTTTGCATTTGATGGAGCTGTGCCTTCTCTTGGCTTTGCTGGCTGGCAATAAATGAACATCCCTCTGTGTCTTGGGCAGCTCCTTCTCCAAGGAAAGCAGGTGGGAGTTGGAGCCAAGGAGCTGAAAGCTGCAGGTGCAGCCTCGGCTGGAGGGAGCTCAGATTTGCACAAGGCTGCTCTGAGTGCCAGGGCTTGGATGGGGGAAATGGTGGGGTGGGGGTAGGGACAGAGTCTGATTGATTGTCAGCCATGAAGGGTCTTGAATTTCATATCCATTCAAACTGCATGAGGATGTACTTGGATTCAGTGTCAATTGGAGATTGCACATATCAATAAATTAACAGGAAAATTAAATAGGAACTAAAAAAACCTCTTCTCGCTGTCTTTTTAAATATCATGTATTCACTTTGAATACACTACTGAGATCTACTTAACCACAAAAGATTTGAAAATTGAAATTAAATTATCCCCAGAGGATTGGCTTGTTAAGGTGTTCTGAATGTCAATGAGCCCTGGGACACTGAATTCCTGCACTGAAGAGCTGAAGGCTGAACAAGTCTCTGGAGCAGGAAAATTCAGCAGCAGCCTCCAAGTTGCTGAGGATGTCAGCAGCCCCCACTGAGGCCATCCCTGCCCAGATCCCGTGGGGGAATGGGCAGACAAGGAGAGCGTCCCTGGGGCTGGGGCAGCACAACTCAGAGGCAGCAGCGGCTCCAGCTGGGAAATGGAGTGTGGAATGTGGCTGGGAAAGCCCTGCCTGGGCTGTGCCAAGTGGGACAGACAAGCCCTGACCCCCATTCAACAAACAACTCTCTCAAGGAGACATTTAAAAGGAATTACAATTGTTTGTGTACTCTGAGTTGCACTCCCTGGAAAAATACCAACAAGAGATTCTCAGGCGCTCAAAACAACAAAACCGCCTTTACTGGCATCTTTAGAAAATCAGAGAAATTTTGGAAAAGGTTTATTATGACATTGTCGTGGTTTTGGTTTATTTTTTTAAGATTTTTCTAATCTTAATATTTCTCAATTAATGTATTGATGAGTGTACTGGGTTTTAATGACAGTTGATTATTTACGTATTTATTTTGTTGTGAGATAGTATTGCGAAAACAGTAAAATAGGCGTAAGATTTTAGTAGAGTATTAAAAATTTTTTTAAAAGTAAATAAAAGAAAAAAGGTAGTAAGAAATAAAATAAACTCTTTAGAACATATTTTTTTCTTTACAACTTTTTACTGACAATGTAAAGAAACTAAAAATTTCTAGTTACTTTACTATTTTTAGAATAGTCTTTTTTTAATTTACTTTGGGAGAGAAGTTTTTCTTTTTAAGGTATGGAGATTTTTTTACAACATTAAAAATAGTTTTTTTGTGGGTATTAATTTTGTCATGGATAACAGTTGTCTGGGGAACTTTGCTATTGTGAAGTTGTATTTATTGCTACAAGCATTTTTACAGCTTGTGGGTGAACCATGTCAACTTATGGGGTATTGTTTTTAAGATGAGTTCTTTAAAGGTAAAAATTTTTATAATTCTCTGTTAAAATAATTTTGATCTCTTGAAATACAGATCTTCTCTTGGGGATACTGGATTACTTCTTTTTTCCTGTTTAAAGTTTTATGAAATTACAGTTATTTTAACATTTGTTTATTTTAGTATGAAGGTTTTTGTTTAACATTAATTTTAATATTTTTAATAGTTTTATGTTTTTTAATAAAAAACAGTTTTTTCTTTATAGTTTTTAAGAGGATTTTAGTTTTAATATTAAGATATTTTTTCTTTTTTTTTATTTGGGATTTAATTTCTTCTTTAATGACTTTGATGGCTTTATATTTTGCTTTATATGCTTATATTTTGTTTTTTTCTTTTACTTGAGGGCGGATTGAAGTACTGAAAGGATCAACACCTGACTTGCCAGTAACTTGTGGTGGGAGTTGTGATTGGGTTGTTTTAGGATTGGTTTTATGGTTCATTTTAGTGGTTTTTGTGTTTAATTTTAGTTGTAGGCTTATTTTTTATGGGTTTCGGTTGCAGGGGTTTCTGGTTTTAGTTCTGTTGGGGGAAGGGGACTTGATGGTAAGATTTTAATAGATGTGGCTAGCTTTGTTCTGGTTGGGGATTTGTAGCCTCTTTTGTTTTCCTGTTTGGGAGTTGTTGGGGTTTGGTTTGGTTAGAATGGGGCCAATGGGAAGGGGCAGCCTGGGGAGGGGGGAAGGGGCTCAGCCCACGGGAGGGTTGCTTGGTTTGGTTTGGTTTGGTTTGGTTTGGTTGAGATGGGGGCCAAAGCCAGGGCCTGCTGCTTCTCTGCTGACTGGAAAAGAAAGAGGAGGTTCCTGGCTTTTTTCATCTTTAACATTCGTGTTTCACAGAGGCGTGTTCAGTGTCTCAGTAGTTTAACAGATTGTCAGTAACACAAGAAGTTTTGTATTACTTTTTAAAATTCTTCTCTTTTCAAACTATGACAGACATTCAATCAACAATAAACACTTCTCAAAGCATTGACTTGGCCCATTAAACTTCACAAAGTCTAAGCCTGTTCAATTTAATGTTAATCAAAATTTGTCGGAGCACAGAAACAGAAGAAGACACAGAAAGCGATAAAGGCAAAAAAGATACAGAGAGGCACACACACAACTACCAACTCCTGGATTCCAGCAGTGCTCAGGTGGAAATTCCAAGAGGAGGTAGGGTCAAGATGTATGCTTGCCTTGTGGTCAGCCTTCAATACCCCCCACTCTCCCTGGGCCCTTTCCTCACATGGGATTTGGGCTCATTTGGTCCCTCAGGAGCTGGGCTGGGGCTGCAGAGGTGGCTGTGGAGCATTGCCTGTGCTGTGCCAGGGACTGGCAGACTGCTGGGCTGGGATAGAGGCTCTGGGGGGATTGGGGTTCCAGGGCAGAGCAAGGCTGGACCTGCCCTTTCATCCCCCATACATGCCATGTTTTGTGCCAACAATCTCTTCCAGTCTCTCACAAAAGGCAATGTTGGAGATCAAATCCCAATTCTGGCCATGGCACCTGGAGGAGAAGGATAGTTCTTTTCCATAGCAAGGGAAGCACAGAGACCCAGTGTTTCAGCAGCAGATGAGAAGAAACCCTCAATATGCCATGGTCAGCTGGACCAGTAAGGGGGCCCAGGAGACGAAACCAGCCAGACCTGTTCCATGTTCCCTTAGTTTTATGCTGCCCTATAGTGTCATAATGACACCTTGGTTCGATGAGGCCTTGCAGTGTCACAATGTTCCCACTTATTCTATGAGGCCTTGCAGTGTCACAATGGTCTCCGTGGTTCCCCAGGCCCCACAATGTCATGTGGCTCCTCTGTTCCATGAGGCCTGCAATGTCACAATGGACCTTTGGACCTTGGAGGTTTGTAGTGTTACAATGATCTCCTTTGGCTCCACAGTGTCACAATGGATCATTGATGACAGGAGGCCCCTCTGTGTCACCCTGAAGCTTTGATTCCATGCAGCCCTGCAGCGTCACAATGGTGTCTTGGTTTCATGATGTTATAGGTAAAAGTTAAGTTAAAATAGGATATAGTTCAATTATATTGTATTAATTATGTTATATTATTTGTATTATGTTAAAGGGGGGGGGGCTTATAAGAATATGCTAGAAGGGTCCAGGGTTTGGTGAAACAGGGGTCTGATGGGGCAAGGCAAGGTCGAAGAGAGATTGGATGAACCATCTGACCAATCATTTGAAGCCCTGCAGAAACGATTGGTCCAGAATGAACGGCGGTAAAGACCAATGAGAAGCCTGGAAATGGACCAATCATCATGAGGATCCAAAGTGCACCAATCCTGGACTCGAGGGGGACTATAAATGTGGGGAGTTTGTTTGGGTTGGGGTTCTTCTTCTTTTGGGGTACTTGTTGTTTGGGAGAACCCAGTGCACTTGGGGTGAGCGCACTGTTTTCGTTTTTGGCTCGCTGTGTGGGTGCCTGGGCTTATCCTGGGCACTCCGTTCCTTGTAGCTATTTTAATAAACGAGAACCTCTTTCTCTGGAGAAAGTTTGGCCTCGTTCATATCCGTAATGTTGGATTTTGGTGCTGTCTGGATGGTCTGGGAAAAGCCCAAAGATGGCCTTGGGCCCCCGGGGTTCGAAAGGACGAGAGGAAGCTTCAGAATTGTTCTCGGTCTCGGTGTTTATTAATTGCTTATCTAAAAGATTTTCTCTTGGCCTGACAGAGTTCTGCTCAGCAGTCAGCCATGGGCACACACTGAGAGCCCCTGGGGCGGTCATCTATCTTTATACCCGGAGTTACGTATACAATATTTATCATTTTTCTCCAATACCCTCTACCCATATTAACCAGTGTTCCCCTAGTAAGGTCCAATCCCGGAGTGCCAACTCCACCACAGAAGATGGAGGCCTAGAGGAAGAAGAAGAAGGAGAAGGGCACGCCCCAATGCCTCCATCTTGCCTCTCTAGACCCCCCTGTACAGGGATCTTAAACCCTGTATCTCACACTCCAATTAACTTGTCCCTTCACCATTCACCCCAGTGAAATCCTCCCGTCCTCATACTGATGTCATCTCCCATGTGGGATCAAAGTCCAGCCACCAGACATTTCTGGCAACATTCCAGGACTCCCGAGCCCCCCAGGGGCAGTCTGGTTCACCCTGCGCCCCAGTTCTGAGAGACTGAGATCCCACATCTCCCCCTTCTGTTTGCACCAAAAAGATCTTTTTCGCCATCCGATTCATTGCATGTTTTAAACATGCAAATATGCATGGGACAACAAGTATGAGGACTAGGAGAACTATTAAAACATAAAACCCTATTTTTAAGATTCCTCTCCAAATGGGAGAGATGTCAAAGAATTCTGCCAGTTGATCGATCCATGATCCTGTGATCTCGCCAAGCTTATTTATGCTGTCCTTTATATTTTTGATATTTTCATGAATTGACTTTGAATGATCTGAGAGATTCATGCAGCACATCCCCTCGAACTCTTCACACCCATGTCCATGAGCGAGCAATAGATAATCGATTGCTGCTCTATTTTGAAGAGTCGCCTGTCTCACACTACTGACGTCTTTTAACATGTCATCCAATGTGACAGACACAGACCGCGCATGTTTGCTCAACCAACAACCCATGCGGTCGATCTGAGTCAAGGCCACCCCCGATGCTGTCTGAGGTGAGAAGATTGCTGTAGCAATACTCGTTTTCTTGTCCCAAGAAAACATTTCATCATTGCAATCTGCCGCATATTGCTGTATTGATCTTTTTTCTCTGTGCCTTTCCTCTCTTAACATGTTCAAATCAGGCGATAGCATTGAAATTTCCCCAATGCTACATGGACCTCCCGTGGCATTAGCAGGAATGCCGTGCCAAATTCTGTCCCCGCAAATTAAGAACAGACCCCGCGGCAATTGCACCGGAACTTGGATCGATCCTTTGGTAGTTCTCTTTGTATATTTACACCAAGCTGAGGCATTCTTATAAAATTCATGAGTGGGAGTTAAATCAATAGTTTTCGCCTTTGTGTCTTTTGGAGCCTCAAACTGCATGCAGAGTCTCATTGTCATGGACCCAAAAATCTCCAATTCCTGAGGTTCTGTAGAAGCCACAGGAAGCAGGTGTGTCCAAGCACACCACTCTTTTATAGGATTTTTAATGACCTGCGAAATGTTAATTGCAGAGTGCCCTGGAACTGGCCATTGGTCCACTGGCAATCCAACCATGCATGCTGAAAACGGTTTACCTGGTCTTGAATGTGTCAGGCAGATACTATCTAAATTCGCTGCCCGAGCTAAAGCCTCCCATAAATTTTGCCTTGGTTGACTAACAGGTAAATCTCCCCCACTGCTTACTGCAATGAATGAAAGAACGATGCACATAAGCATCATGAAACCCATTACTTCGCTTCTGTGTGAAAAACCCCCCAAGGTCCTTAGTTTCTTTTTTATTTCTCTTCTGGGTCGTTTTTCGCAGTCTGAGTCTCGACTTCTGTCTGAGTACTCGTCTCTTTGCTTCTTGGATCAGCGTTCTCGTGCTCTCGTGTTCGGAATGGCTTCACATGCCGCACCGACACCCACTTCAGACCTCGATCTGTGGAGATACAAGCGAAACCCTTTCCCCAAGAGATTAGTTTGAAAGGACCCTCTATTTGTCCGGTCTCTGGGTTCCTGATTAAAACTAAAGGATTTTCCCTTAGCTTTGCCTGTGTGTTGTTTAGAAAATTTCTCACGATCGGTGGATCAGGTTCCGAGGATGAGCTATTTAGGAAATTCAGCACATACAATGCCTTATTTAATTTCATGTGAGGTGTTGACTCTGGCTCACCCCTTCTCTGTCTGTCCAGAAGGGATTTTAGGGTGTGATGTGTTCTCTCAATGATTGCCTGACCTGTGGGTGAATGCGGAATACCAAACGTGTGTCTGACACCCCACCTTTTCAGGAATCTGTCAAGCACCCTGCCTGTGTATGTTGGACCATTATCTGTTTTTATCTCCTTAGGCACACCTAATGCTGCAAATGCCTGCAGAAAGTGTCGGCAAGCATGGTCTGCTGTTTCCCCAGCATGTGCTGAAGCAAAGACTGCACCTGAGAATGTATCTACAGAAACATGAACATTTTTGAGCTTCCCAAAAGATGGGTATTTTGTGACATCAGCTTGCCACAACTGAAGACTTTGCAGCCCCCGCGGATTGATGGCCCTGGTAGAAGAAGGTGGCTGCACAAGCTGACAGTCTGGACAAGCACTAATGATCTCCCTCGCCTGACTCTTTGTGAGACGAAAGGACTCCATCAGTGCTTGCGCATTCTGATGAAAGAACGCATGACTTAACCTTGCCTGCTCAAAAATATCCGGCAGTGTTTGCAAAATGGGCATTGTCAACCTGTCCGCCCGAGCATTCCCTTCCGCTAAAAACCCTGGAAGTGTTGTGTGCACTCTAATGTGTGTGATAAAATACTCTCTTTCCCTGCTCTCTAGCAGTGTTTTCAAGCTTGTCAGGTATGAGTATAAAACCTCATTACTGACTTCTTTCAAGAGCGAACCCTCCAATCTCTTGACCACACCCGCAACATATGCGCAATCTGTCACCAGATTGAGAGGCTGTTTGAACAACTGAAATGCTCGGACAACGGCTGCCAACTCCACAATTTGTGGAGAGCCCTGAACCATCCTCACGTCTGATTCCCAATCCCCTGTCGTTGAGTCTCTCCACGTGATCACTGACTTGTGTGGCTTCCCCGAGCCATCCGTGAACACGGTGATCCCGTCCAAAGGTTCTTCACTTATCTGTGGTTTTGCTCTATAGCATATTTGCGATTGCAGTATTCTGTGTTGGGGAAAGTGGATTGTGCAAGCTCCTGGGAACGCTAACAATGTGATTAATAGGTCTTTCGATTGTTGCATTGCCCAATCGAAGTAGTCTCGTTTCAGAGGTAACCTGATGACTGAGAATTCTCTTCCTGCCATTGTCAGCAGCCTTGTTCTCGCCTTTATGATGATTTGTGCTGCCATCTCCAGATCTGTGAGAATCGTTTTCGCGGGCCTGTGCGGTAGGAAAATCCACTCTATGATTATCAAAGAGTCCTTTTGCGATTCATCCCATTGGAAGATCAAACCATGGAACTGCGTTTTCTTCCCCAGCACTGCCAACTGAAAAGGCAACGATGGAACAAATCGATGTGCCTGCCTTTTCTGTATCGCGTCCGAGATTTTCTCCAACTCTTTTCTTGCTTCTGGTGTGAGTGTCCTGGGAGAACGAATGTCTGTGTCTCCTCTCAAGAGATCAAGCAGTGCTGGAATGTCACTATTTGTGATTCCCAAGACTGGTCTCATGCAGTTGATTTCTCCCAAAAGCTTTTGCAAGTCATGCAAATTGTTGACCTTTGTGCTGATCTCCACCTTTTGAGGCTTTATTGTTTTCTCTGAGATTTTCCACCCTAGATATTTCCAAGGTGCAACCTCTTGAATCTTTGAAATGCTGATTTCCAGAACTGCCTTTTGCACCTCTGCGATCACACAGTCACGAGCTTCTTGCAGCTCCTGTCATGTTGATGCTGCGATGAGCAAATCATCCATGTAATGAATGATCTTCGCCTTCGGAAATTTCTTTCGTGCTGGTGCCAAAGCTCGCGCCACGTACCATTGACAGATCGTTGGAGAATTTTTCAGGCCTTGTGGAAGACAGACCCAATGGTACCGCTGCAGAGGCGTTTCCCTGTTGATACTCGGGACTGAAAAGGCAAATCTCGGAGCATCATCTGGATGGAGTGGGATACTGAAAAAGCAATCCATGAGGTCAATGACCACAAGCTGCCAATCTCTGGGAATCATCGAGACAGATGGAAGTCCCAACTGAAGTGGCCCCATGTCTTCTATGACTTCGTTGATCTTCCTGAGGTCGTGTAACAACCTCCACTTGCCCGACAGCTTTTTCTTGATGACAAACACCGGAGAATTCCAAGGGCTGTCTGTTGGCTTGATGTGTCCCTTCTGCAATTGTTCTTGGACCAGGTCTTTCAAAGCACTCAATTTTTTCCGCTCAAGGGGCCACTGATCCACCCAAACTGGATCATCTGTTTTCCATGTCAGCTTCAGTGTGGCGAGTGCTGCAGTGACCCCTATTAAAAATCCATTTCGATCTTCGCGCCCCATTGTGCCAAAAGGTCCTGACCCCAGACTGTGATCGGCTTTTGAACGACAAAAGGACGAATGATCGCCGTCTTATCTCCTGGTCCCGTGACAACGACGGAATTCTCACTTTGCAGACACAGAGATGCTCCCCGATGCCTGAGAGAGAGCCCAATGGCGCGACCAAGCTCCAATTGCGTGGCCAAAAGATGTACGATATTACTGTTACATCCGCCCCTGTGTCGAGCATACCTCTGATCGATATTGTCCTGTCCCCACATGTCAATTGGCACGTGAGTGTGGGTCGGTCTCGACCTATGTGCTTCACCCATGTTGTATGTACTTCAACATGCTCTTTCATAGGGAGACCTTCTTCGTCGAAGATTGACATGACCTCTCCAACTGCGTGTGGTGGCAATGCAAAGGCTCTTGCAACCACAGTATTTTCCGGTACAGTCAATGGTGGACGAAGCGCTCTTGCCAAAACTGTTAACTCTGTATTTTTGTCTGCTGAGACAACTGTTGGATAGACAATGAGCCCAAGAATACTGCACTTATCTTGTCCAATTATAAAAAAATCTTGTTTCTTGTATGAGTCCCCGCGGATACCTGTTGGTATCTCCGCATGACTTTCATCTAGAAAGCATACTAGTTTTGAAGCTGCCAATGCACACTGTGCCCCTGGTGGGAGGAGGTCTGGGTCACTGTGGAATCAACTGAGGGTTTTGCTGAGGGCATCTGCTTGTCGCTCACTGATGACTGCCCTGTCTATTCTTGTGACACCGCCAGTACTTGTGTCGGAGCGCGCCGGGGATTTCCCGCGCTAAATTTCCCGTTTCCCGGATGCGGAAACGGATTTCCTTCCACATCTGTCCGGGAATAACATTCTTTCACAGAGTGTCTTCCTCTTCCGCACCGTGCGCAAATTGGTCTTTCCGCTCTCTGGGCTGGCGTTGGTATATGTGTCCGTGGGCAATTCCTTTTCATGTGCCCAGATTCCCCACATCCGTAGCACTGTCCTCCTTGGGGTCTGTTCCTTTTCTGCATTGCCGCAAGAACTTTGTTGACATTTTCGTCCTGTTGATGGAGTAATTTCTCGAACATCTTCTCCAATGTCTTGTCCTCTGATTGCCCTTCTGAGCGTTCGCATTCGGCCCCCGCGCCCGCGTGTGAGTCTATACCCCGGTTTTTGCGAGTTTCGCCCTCCGTGCACGTCTCCTCATCTTCACCCGCGCTGCCCGCGCTTGCCGCCGCCGCCGCGTCGCCGCTTTCACCGCGAACAGGCCCCCCCCCCGATCCCTTATCTTCCTGCTCCCCCCCTTCTGCTCCTGACTCCTCCACACTCTCTGGAGTTTCAGGACGCCCTTGGGGTTTGTTGCATTTTTTGATCGGGGGTTTTAATATTTTTTCCCGCTCTCTTTTTTCGAGAGCCCTTTCCCCCTGGATTTTTAAAGCCAGAGCAATTTTTTTCCCGGAGCTTTGCCGCTCCGCCCCCTTCTCTGAGGGTACCGCAGCTTCTCGCTGCTTTTCCAGTCTTTTAGACTGCACTGAAATACCTTGTAACATGATTCTTGCCGGCGAGAGTAGCTTTAAAGCTGTCTCATCTTTTTTTGTTGCTAAAATATATAAATGCCTATTAATTTCTTGCCAAAACCCCACTTCGAACAGCAAACATGTCTCCACAAGTGGATAATTAAGCCTACCCATAATAACAGCTGTTTTAATTCTTTCTTTGGGATCCCTTCTGTATATAATTCTGCTACACTTTGTAAGGTGGATAAGATTTCCCATTGTTCTTGGGAGAGTGAGGCCCCCATGATTTTATTTTGGCCTTCTTACCGAATCTGTCGTCAGAGTGGTCTGGAGGCTCCTGTTCTCCGTCCAGCAGATTACAAGAGATGGATCAGAGGCGCCTTTCTGGTCCCAGTCCAGGCCGCTCTGCTACGAGCTGTCTTCAGCAGAAGCTGAGAGATGGGATTTCTCAGTGACTGCTGATTTTTGCAGCTTCTCCCGGCCGGTTTTTTCTTTTTCTTCTTTCTTTCTTCAGGCTTCTCTCCTCTGGAGTTATCAGTGCTGTTCTCTTGGCTCTTCAGCTCTTCAGGGCTTTCCCCCCCCCGAAAGGTTTGGTGGGAGATAGCCCGCACAGCGGACGCCAGTTGTTGGATTTTGGTGCTGTCTGGATGGTCTGGGAAAAGCCCAAAGATGGCCTTGGGCCCCCGGGGTTCGAAAGGACGAGAGGAAGCTTCAGAATTGTTCTCGGTCTCGGTGTTTATTAATTGCTTATCTAAAAGATTTTCTCTTGGCCTGACAGAGTTCTGCTCAGCAGTCAGCCATGGGCACACACTGAGAGCCCCTGGGGCGGTTGTCTATCTTTATACCCGGAGTTACGTATACAATATTTATCATTTTTCTCCAATACCCTCTACCCATATTAACCAGTGTTCCCCTAGTAAGGTCCAATCCCGGAGTGCCAACTCCACCACAGAAGATGGAGGCCTAGAGGAAGAAGAAGAAGGAGAAGGGCACGCCCCAATGCCTCCATCTTGCCTCTCTAGACCCCCCTGTACAGGGATCAAGGATCTTAAACCCTGTATCTCACACTCCAATTAACTTATCCCTTCACCATTCACCCCAGTGAAATCCTCCCGTCTTCATACTGATGTCATCTCCCCTGTGGGATCAAAGTCCAGCCACCAGACATTTCTGGCAACATTCCAGGACTCCCGAGACCCCCAGGGGCAGTCTGGTTCACCCTGCGCCCCAGTTCTGAGAGACTGAGATCCCACACCGTAACATCTTTTTTGGGGACTCGTCCGGGATAGGCCACGCCTCGAAACAGTCCGGGGTAGCCCAGGACCTGGGAGACGCGTCCAGCCACCTTTTTTGCTGCCAGACACTGGACTACGTCGGACTGCAGAAGGGTTTGCGCCTATACCCGAGGCTGCAAGGAACACAGCGACCCAAAAGGTGAGAGCCCTCCGAGAGGGAGCGGGGCTCACGTTGCCTCAGGGCGACATGAGTGGGGTTGAAGGCAATAGGGGGTGCGAAGTGCGTGTGAGTGAATGAGACGGGGGCTGTGAGTTCAGACCCCCAAAGCGAGTTCAGTCCTCCCAGTAACGGAGGGAAGCGAGTGTTGTTGTGGAGTGTGTGTACCCCTATGGACCCCCAGGAGTAGGGGAGACGGGGAGTACCCACCTATAGCCGCCCTTACCCGCTCAGGCTCCCGTTCCTCCAGTGATTGGAGGCTCCTAGGGGTGGTTTGAGCCATTGGCCCGAGTTGTACCCCTCGAACTAGGATCCCATTGGGGGATCATAGAGGAGGACACACTCGGTACCCTGAACTAGGATCCCATTGGGAGGTCATAGGGGTACCCGAGGGGAGTTAGATGGGCGGACTTGCCCAGTGAGGGGTAGAGCTCCGACCACTAGCTCAAACCACCTGGAGGGCTGTTCCTCAGGGATAGACCGGGGGAGTCTACTCTCTGAGGAACTAGGACCTTGGGAATGGGAGAAAATACTCCAATACGGAGACCACTGAATAAAGTGGCCACCGTGTAGGGGAGTGCCCCTTTTCTGAGGCCGGGGAAGGGGAGGGTGCCCAATCCAAGGGGAGTAGGGTCCCCTTGAACTAGGACCCCAGTGGAAAGGGGGTCATAGAGGGGAAGTAGGCTCACCCTGAGCTAGGATCCCAGCTAAAGGGGGTTGTAGGGGTGGCTGAAAAATACTTCACAGGGACGGTGACCCACTGGGGGGAGGTGGGCCACCGGCTGTGGAAGGGCCCTTTCAGTCACTAGGGCTGAGGGGGAGGTTAGAACCGGCTCACGTTAGGGAGAATTTTTTTCTTTTTTTTTGTTTGTATGTTAAGAGTCGGGGCCCCTAAGGAATGAGGTTCGGAGGTGAGGGCAGGCCAAAAGTCCTTCGACCATTCCTTAGGAATTTTTGAGTTTTCTGTGTGGTGGGCCGAGAAGCAGCCATTTTGCGTTTGCTGTGAGGTGGGCCGAGAAGCGGCCATTTTGAGTTTGTTGTGAGGCGGGCCGAGAAGTGGCCATTTTGAGTCTGTTGTGAGGCGGGCCTAGAAGTGGCCATTTTGAGTTTGTTGTGAGGCGGGCCGAGAAGCGCCCATTTTGAGTTTTCTATACAGTGGGCCGAGAAGTAGCCATTTTGATTTTTGTGTGTGGCGTGAAGTGGCATTTTGAGTAAGCGGCTCATTGAAGCCAATTTGTACGTGGTTGAGTGTGGTGTGCAGAGGCCACTTGTGTAGAGTAAGTAGATTGCTGCATCTATTTTATATTTAGTTGAGCAGGTGGTTGTAAGTTGTTTAATTTCTTGAAATAGCCATCACTATTGTTTAGTTTTCCCACTAAAACGATAGATATTATATTTCTTCTTAGGTTATAAGTGTTCATTTGAATTAACATTATTATTCAAAAATCCTTGTTAAACCACCATATTTATTTTGTTTCCCACACTAAATATTTCTTTGGGCAACCTTTTTGTTTTGTTTCTCACCAAAGCCGCCATATTTATTTTGTTTCCCGCATCAAATATTTCTTTAAAGTGTCTTATCTCTTATGATAAGGAATTTTCTTTTAAGTAATCATTATTATTACATTTTTCACAATAATTAATATTTATTTTCTCTTCCTCATTTTTAACTAATACATATCCCTTACTGGAAAAAAAAAAAAAAATTATATTTGGATACCAATTGCTAGTTAAAGATGGGACAGTGTGCTGGGAAAAGTGCCAGCAGGAAGAGAAAAGGGAAGGATGTTTTTAAGAAAATACCTCCTAGTAGTCCTTTAGGTGAACTTTTAATAAATTGGGATACTAATGAGGGAATGAAGGATCTAGATAAGAGAAAAATGATAAGATACTGTACAGAAATATGGCCTAAAGAGAGTATTGCTGAAGGACCTATTTATTGGCCCTGGTACGGGACAAAAGAAAGATGGCTATGTATAGCATTAATTAGATATGTCAATACCAGAATAGAACCTTGTGACGAAGAGATTAGATATGCTAAATGTTGGTTAGAAAGGGACAAACAGGAAGAGGAAATAAAATTATATAAAATATCCAGAGAAAAAGAAAAAGAAGAAACTGAGCTACCAGAACGGAGGTGGGATCCTTTAGACCATCTTCCTCCACCTCCCCCTCCTGATCCCTTAGATGATCTCCTGTTACCTCCTCAACCGACTCCTCCTATAGACCACCTTCCTCCTCCCCCTCCAACCTTGTACCCCTCAGTACCATCTCACGAGGTGGATGCAATTTCAGTATCTACTTCCACAGGAGTTTTAAATCACCTCAACCTTCTAATTCAAGTTGTCCTGCTCCAAGCATCCCCTCTTCTGTATCATCTCCTTTCCCAAATATACCAGAACCTGCCCATTCTAGTACTCCTTCAGTTTTGCAGAGTCCCTCCGGTTCCTCAAGTACCCAGACACTGGTCTCTAGTACCACTCAGAGTGTCCATACCCCAATCTTGGCTCCCAAAACTTTCCAAAATACTCCTTTTTATTTTTCCCCCATATTTCAGCCCATAACCCAAAGTACCTCTTCCCCTATTCTTATTCCTGGAACATCACAAAACACTCCTTTTTATTTAGCCCCTGTACCCCAACATACTGAGAGTCACAAGCAGGAGGAAAGTTTGCAAACAAAAGGTCAGGGAGTGAAAAAGGCATGTTGTTGTAAAGATATAGAGGAAAAGAAATTAATTGAACCAGATGAGCTTGTAGCAAGCCATCAGTATAATACAAGATTCCAAGCAAAGAAAATTCAAGGTGAACGTGGGAGAACTGAAAAGTTGTTTCCTCTGAGAGAAGTGCCTATGGGGGGGGGGGGGGCAGAGGTGGCATTGGTTTTGTGAATGCCCCATTAACCGCCTCTGAAGTTAGAAATTTTAAGAAAGAAATTAAGACTTTATTAGAAGACCCAATAGGCATCTCCCAACAATTAGACCAATTTTTAGGGCCTAACATCTTTACGTGGGAGGAATTAAATTCTATTCCTAGAAATACTGTTCTCTTCTGAAGAAATACAAATTATTCATACTGCGGGTATGAGGATTTGGGAAAGAGAAAATAGAGGAGGTCCTAGAGGAGAAGATAAAATGCCTGTTAACCCACCTAATTGGGATCCAAACCAGGAAGAGGGAAGAGCGAGCATGAGACAATATAGGACACTAACTGTAAGAGGGATAAGAGAGGCAGTCCCAAGAACAAATAATGCAAGATTGGCATTTGACAGTCACCAGGAGCGAGATGAATCACCAAGCGCCTGGTTAGAAAGATTAAAACGAAACTTTCAATTGTACTCAAGTGTGGATCCAGATAGTCCAGAAGGACAAGCTTTAGTTAAAATTCAATTTGTAACTAAGGCCTGGGTGGATATATGAAGGAAATTGGACAAGTTAGATGATTGGCATGAAAGAGGAATGAACGAGTTATTAAGAGAGGCGCAAAAAGTATATTTAAGGAGGGATGAGGAGAAGAACAAGACAAAAGCAAAAATTATGGTAGCAGTGGCTAGAGAGAGTGCTAGATTTGGGAATAGTGAGTCACCAGATGATGGAAAAAGCAAGTACACAGGTCCAAGAATAAGTGGGTTTAAAGATCAGCCAAGTAGAAGGTATGAGCCAGACAGAGATAATAAGTCCCCTTGGCCTGAAAAAAGACCACCTTGGGCAGAAGTCATGTGCTTTTATTGTGGTAAGAAAGGACATACCAGAAATTTCTGTAGAAAAAGAAAGATGGATGAGGCTATTTCTCAGGAACAAGACACCTTAGGGAGAAGGCTGGAAGGAGAGGACTAGGGGTGTCAGGGGCTCTACGCTCTGAGGGATGATATTGGACATCAAAAGGAGCCCCTGGTAAACCTAGAAATAGGCCCTCAGAGCGAGGAAATGGAATTTTTAGTGGATACTGGAGCTGATCGTTCAAGTATTTCAAAGATTCCCAAGGGATGCAAATTAAGTAACCAAACCTGTAAAGTTAAAGGTGCTGAGAATAACCCTTTTGAAGTACCCATTATTGAAGAAGTACCTATAAAAGGAAGTTTCAGAGAAGACTGTGCTGACTTGCTGTATATGCCTGAATTAGACTCTAACCTCTTAGGCCGGGATTTACAAGTGCAATTAAGAATCGGGGTAGTCCCTGAAGGTAAACGTATGGTAGTGAAAATGATGGTTATAAAAGAAGAAGATGAGAGATAGATAGATCCGAGAGTGTGGGCAGAAGGAGGGGGGTCATGGACTGTTGGAAATTCCACCCATAGAAATCAAAATGAAACCTGACATTCCCCCAATAAGAGTTAAACAATATCCAATTTCTGTAGAAGGGAAACGGGGATTAACACGTGTAATTAAAGACTTAATTAAAGAAGGAATTTTAGAACCATGCATGTCTCCACATAACACCCCAATATTACCCATAAAGAAACCCGATGGTACATATTGATTAGTCCAAGATCAGAAGAAGTAAATAAGAGAAGTAAATAAGCAAACTGTTACTCAATATCCAGTAGTAGCCAACCCCTATAATTTATTGAGCAAAGTACCATTGAGACATGCATGGTTTAGTGTTATAGATTTAAAAGATGCTTTTTGGTCCTGTCCGCTTGGGAAAGAAAGTAGAAAATGGTTTGCGTTTGAATGGGAAGATGAGGAAACCGGGAGAAAACAACAATTACAATGGACACGGTTGCCTCAGGGATTCACAGAGTCACCAAACCTATTTGGCCAAACTCTAGAAGAACTAATGAAACAGTTTATATCTGAAGAAGGATCTCAAATCCTCCAGTATGTAGATGATCTATTAATTTCTGGGGAACAGAAAGAAGAGGTACAAACAACAACTGTTAATTTACTGAACTTCCTAGGGGAAAAGGGGTTAAAAGTATCTAAGAGAAAGTTACAATTTGTGGAACCAGAAGTAAAGTATCTAGGCCATATAATTGGGAAAGGATATAAGAGATTAGATGTTGACCGAATTCAGGGAATACTATCATTGCCAGCATCAAAAACAAAAACAGATGTGAGAAAATTACTAGGATTAATTGGGTATTGTAAATTATGGATAGATGGACACACAAAATTAGTTAAGTTTCTATATGATGAATTAGTTGAAAATGAGCCCATAAGTTGGGATGAAAATGATGAGAAAAAGTTAGAAGACCTAAAAGAAAAGTTGGCAAATGCTCCAGTACCAAGTTTGCCAGATTTAAATAGACTGTTTGAACTATTCGTCAATGTAGAAGAAGGAATAGCTTATGGAGTTATTGTACAAGAATGGTGTGGGGTGCAAAAACCCATTGCTTATCTCTCCAAGTTGCTGGATCCCGTAGTTAGAGACTGGCCCACTTGTCTCCAGGCAGTGGCTGGAACTGTAACTCTTGTGGAGGAAGGTTACAAGTTCACACTAGGAAACAAGATCAAGGTGTATACTCCCCATGATATAAAAAGTATACTAAGTAAGAAAGCCTGCCAATGGATTTCAGATAGCAGACTTTTAAAATATGAATTGATATTAAACAAAAGTGAAAATATAGAATTGACAACAACAAGGATCCAAAATCCTGCACAATTTTTATATGGAGAACCAAAAGAAGAATTGGAACATCACTGCCTTGAAACCATAGATTTGCAGCTAAAAGTTAGAGAAGATTTATTAGAACTACCTTTGCCTGAAGGAGATATACTGTTTATAGATGGTTCATCACGGGTAGTAGATGATAAGCGAGTATCAGGGTATGCTATTGTAAATGGACATACGATGACAGTCATAGAAAAAGGAAAGCTTCCCAATAGTTGGTCTGCACAATGCTGTGAACTATAGGCATTATTGAAAGGGCTAAAATGGCTTGATCAAAGAAGTGGTACCATATTCACTTGTCGGATTTTCGGCTGTTTAGATGGTCTGGGAAGTCCCGAGGTGGCCTTGGGCCGCCCGCGCTCCAAAGGACGAGAAGGGACTTCAGATCTTTTCTAGGTCTCGGTGTTTATTAAATGCTTATCTAAAAGATTTTCTCTTGGCCTGACAGAGTTCTGCTCAGCAGTCAGCCATGGGCACACACCGAGAGCCCCTGGGGCGGTCACCTATCTTTATACTCGGAGTTACGTATACAATATTTATCATTTTTCTCCAATACCTTTCACCCTTATTAACCAGTACACTTTTAGTAAGGTCCAATCCCAAAGTGTCAACATCACCACAGAAGATGGAGGCCAAGAAGAAGAAGAAGAAGGAGAAGGGCATGCCCCAATTGCTCAATCTTACTTCTCTAGACCCCCCTGTACAGAAATCTTAAACCCTTTATCTGACACTCCAATTAACTTATCCCTTCACCATTCACCCCAGTTCTGAGATGCTGAGATCCCACATCTCCCCCTTCTGTTTGCACCAAGAAGATCTCTTTCGCCATCCGATTCATCGCATGTTTTTATGTGAAAACCCCCAAAGTCCTTAGTTTCCTTTTATTTCTCTTCCGGGTCGTTCTTTGCAGTCTGAGTCTCGACTTCTGTCTGAGTACTTGTCTCTTTGTTTCTTGGATCAGCGTTCTCGTGTTCTCGCGTTCGGAATGGCTTCACGTGCCCCGCCGACACCCACTTCAGACCTCGATCTGTGGAAATACAAGCGAAACCCTTGCCCCAAGTGATTAGTTTGAAAGGACCCTCTATTTGTCCTGTCTCTGGGTTTCTGATCAAAACTAAAGGATTTTCCTTTAGCTTTGCCTGTGTGTTGTTTAGAAAATGTCTCACGATCGGTGGATTAGGTTCTGAGGATGAGCTATTTAGGAAATTTAGCACGTACAGTGCCTTATTTAATTTCATGTGAGGTGTTGCCTCTGGCTCACCCCTTCTCTGTCTGTCCAGAAGGGATTTCAGGGTGTGATGTGTTCTCTCAATGATCGCCTGACCTGTGGGTGAATGTGGAATACCAAACGTGTGTCTGACACCCCATCTTTTCAGGAATCTGTCAAGCACCCTGCCTGTGTATGTTGGACCATTGTCTGTTTTTATCTCCTGAGGCACACCTAATGATGTGAATGCTTGCAGAAAATGTCGGCAAGCATGGTCTGCTGTTTCCCCAGCATGTGCTGAAGCAAAGACTGCACCTGAGAATGTATCTACAGAAACATGAACATTTTTGAGCCTCCCAAAAGATGGATATTTCGTGACATCAGCTTGCCACAACTGAAGACTTTGCAGCCCCCGCGGATTGATGGCCCCGGTAGAAGAAGGTGGCTGCACAAGCTGACAGTCTGGACAAGCACTAATGATCTCCCTCGCATCTGTAGCACTGTCCTCCTTGGGGGTTGTTCTTTTTCTGCATTGTCGCAAGAACTTTGTTGACGTTTTCGTCCTGTTGATGGAGTAATTTCTCGAACATCTTCTCCAATGTCTTGTTCTATGATTGCCCTTCTGAGCGTCCCTTTAGCTGTTCTTCCCATTCCTCTTTTAATTCATTCTTCACAATTGCTGCGACAGGCTGAGGTGTTCCCACCTTGCTGCATGCCTCCACCATCTCTGCCAAGGATGGCCTTCCTGGCATGGTGCTAATCACCCGTTGACAATCCGGGTTGGCATTGCCGAAAGCTAAACTCTCCAAGAGAGGCCTCTTCACTTCTTCTGTCGTCACCTGTCGATCCACGGCTTGCGTGAGTCGGTCGATGAATGACATGAATGGCTCTGTGGGACCTTGCCTGATGCAAGAGAACGGAACATCCGGAGCTCCTGTCGGTGTAATTTGTATGATTGCCAATCGCGCTGCTTCTTTGATGTCGTTTAACACTCTTCGTGGAAACCGCGCTGCTTGTTCCCCTGGATTGTCATCTGGAGGATCCCCTGCTAATTGCCCTTCTGTGAGGTTCGCATTTGGCCCACCTTGATATCTGTTCCGCAACTCAGCAAGATATTTTCTCCACCTTTTTTCCCAGATAAGATTCTGTGTGTCAGTGAGGATCATTGCCACAATACTTCGAATATCATATGGTGTGAGATCGTACGTAGTGAATGTCCCTCTTAGTAGCTGTTTGAAGTATTGTGAGTCCAGCCCAAAAGTTTGAGCCGCCTTCCCTAAGTCTTTGAGTGTCTCATGACCCATCCTTTCCCACCTTGGATTCTGTCCCTGGGCATCATATGTCACTGGCATTGTCAAATCTCCTGATCCCGGGAATAAATGCTTTTCCTTTGCCAACGCTTTTCTGATTCGCTTCCTATCTATTGTCTTCACCGGCTCTTGAAATTCCTCTTCTTCAGACTCCATTGGGATTTGCATGAATAATGGTGTTGTGGACGTCATCGGTGATTCATGGTGTCTCATTTTTCGCCTTGAGGTTTTTGGCCTTTCTCCTAAATCCGAAAAGGAAACTCGAGGATCCTGTTGATATTTCTTTTTTACTGTATCGAATGAATGCAAGAAGCTTTTTGCTGCTTCTGCTGCTGATAGCATCCATGTTGGGACACCTTCCGATGCTGTGATCCTTATGACATCTTCCCCTTGTAGCTGTTCTTCATCTGAGCTTTCATCATCTTCATGAAATTCCGAAGTGGATGAATAATCCCTTTGTTGTGTTAACATTGTCTTCTTTGAAGTTCTTTTCTTTCTATATATGTTTGGAAAAAGTTGCTGCATTGTTGCAGTCTCGCCACGAGATGGCGCTGTGGCTCCGCCGAACCGATCCGGCATGTCGTGCACTTCTGCCCTCCTGCCACTAGGTGGCGCTGTCACCGGCCTCCCTGGCTCGGATGACGGAGTGAGCTCGACTGCCCCATTTCCTCTTCCGGCCCGGCGTGCCGGCGATCTCATTTGAGACCGTGTTTGCTTGGTTTTAATTCAGGTAAAAATGGGGCTTGAACACCAAAGCGTCTCCCGTGAAGGGAAGGGACTGGGACTCCGAGGGTTTCAGCCAGGGGCACAGAGTCCGGAGAGGGTGTGGGGCCCCTCCTCGCCTGGGACGTCACAGGGGATCGGGCTCGCCGCCGCCCGTGCCCCACTCTCTGCGCATGCGTGCTCTCCGAGCCGCTCCCTGTGTCTCCCGAGCTGACGTCATCCTCTCCCCCTCGTTCCACCCCCGAGGCCTCCTCCCCTCGGTCTGTCCCTGTCTCTGCCTCCTCCTCCTCTGACGGTGTGTTCAATCCTCCCTCCGGTGTCTCCAGCCCGCCTCCCGCCGGCATTCGGTCCCGCCCCGCGATCCGAGCCGACCTCCGCACCGGGTCTGACGTCACAACTGCGCGCCTCCTGCGTCTCGCCACGGTTACCCTCTGGGGCTGCACGTTTTCCCCCAGTTCGCCGCCCGCGTTCGCCGCTCCCGCGCTGGTATGTGACTCCGCACCCCGGTTTTTGCGAGTCTCGCCCTCCGCGCGCGTCTCCTCATCTTCACCCGCGCTGCCCGCGTTTGCCGCTGCCGCCGCGTCGCCGCCTTGCTTTGTCGCGCCTCCGCGCCCTTCGTGAGAAAGCGCCCCCCCCGATCCCTTGTCTTCTTCCTGCTCCCCCCCTTCCGCTCCTGACTCCTCAACACTCTCTGGGGTTTCAGGACGCTTTTGGGGTTTCTTGTATTTTTTGACCGGGAGGTTTAATATTATTTTCTGCTCTCTTTCCTCGAGAGCCCTTTCCCGCTGGCTTTTTAAAGCCAGAGCTAATTTTTTCCCGGAGCTTTGCTCCGCCCCCTCCTCTGAGGGTGCCGCAGTTTTTCGCTGCTTTTCCAGTCTTTTAGACTGCACTGAGATACCTTGTAACATGATTCTTGCTGGTGAGAGTAGCTTTAACGCTGTCTCATCTTTTTTCGTTGCTAAGACATACAGATGCCTATTAATTTCTTGCCAAAACCCCACTTCGAACAACAGGCATGTCTCCGCCAGTGGGTAGTTGAGTCTTGCCCATAATAATAACTGTTTTAATTCTTTCTTTGGGATCCCTTCTGTATATAATTCAGCCACGCCTTGTAAGGCGGACAAGATTTCCCGTTGTTCCTGGGAGAGTGTGGCCCCCATATTTTTATTTTGGCCTTCTTACCGAATCTGTCGTCAGAGTGGTCTGAAAGCTCTCGCTCTCCGTCCAGCAGGTCACGAGAGATGGATCCAGAGGTAACTTTCTGGTCCCAGTCCAGGCCGCTCTGCTACGAACTGTCTTCGGCAGAAGCTGAGAGATGGAATTCTCAGTGACTGCTGATTTTTGCAGATTCTCCTGGCCGTTTTTTCTTTTTCTTCTTTCTTTCTTCAGGCTTCTCTCCTCAGAAGTTATCAGTGCTGTCCTCTTGGCTCTTCAGCTCTTCAGGGCTTTTCCCCCCCCGAAAGGTTTGGTGGGAGATAGCCCACGCAGCGGATGCCACTTGTCGGATTTTCGGCTGTTTATATGGTCTGGGAAGGCCCGAGGTGGCCTTGGGCCGCCCGTGCTCCAAAGGACGAGAAGGGACTTCAGATCTTTTCTCGGTCTCGGTGTTTATTAAATGCTTATCTAAAAGATTTTCTCTTGGCCTGACAGAGTTCTGCTCAGCAGTCAGCCATGGGCACACACTGAGAGCCCCTGGGGTGGTCACCTATCTTTATACTCGGAGTTACGTATACAATATTTATCATTTTTCTCCAATACCTTTCACCCTTATAAACCAGTACACTTTAGTAAGGTCCAATCCCAAAGTGCCAACATCACCACAGAAGATGGAGGCCAAGAAGAAGAAGAAGAAGGAGAAGGGCACGCCCCAATTCCTCCATCTTACTTCTCTAGACCCCCCTGTACAGAAATCTTAAACCCTTTATCTGACACTCCAATTAACTTATCCCTTCACACTTCACCCCAGTTCTGAGAGGCTGAGATCCCACATTCACTGACTCTAAATATGCCTATGGGGTAGTACATACTTTTGGGAAGATCTGGGCAGAGAGAGGATTTGTCAACTCAAAGGGAAAAACCCTAATTCATGAAGGCCTCATAAAGGCAGTGTTAGAAGCCTTGAAAAGACCAAAAGAAGTCGCAGTGGTACATATAAAGGAACATCAAAAAGGCGATACTAGAGAAATAAAAGGGAACAACTTAGCAGACGTGACTGCAAAAAGGGCCGCTCTAGAAGATTCTGAAAAGATCTTCAGGTTAAATGAAGTAAGAGATGGGAATGAGAAAGATCAAGAAAAGGAAGAGATCCCTATTACTGATCCTGTGATCTGAGAAGCAATAGAGCATTCTCCCACGCACCTAGCAATCTGGCTCTAAAAGAAAGAACACGTTGATACAAAAGGGGAAGTAGACTCCTGCAACAGTAACTGGTAAGAACAGCACTAGTAAGGAAAGAGAAGAGAAGGGGGGGGCAAGACCGGATCAAGATATACTCTTACCAACAAGAGTCGCTGATCCTCTGCGGAGAAGAGACATGAATGGGAGAGTAGCCTGTACCGGACCCCCAGTTCTATTGATCCTTCTACTTATCAGCATGAATAAGGGGAGATACAACCGTGTGAAAAGTGCTATCATCCTCTGTATGCAGGAGAGTCTCGGACAGCCGTCCTCAGAACACCCTCCAATCCGAGCTCCAATTGTGTCAACTTTTTATCGTTAACCACCTGTATAGAGGACGGCAGAGTGTATTGGCAATTCGAAAATATAGGGAATTTTTAAAAAGAAATTGTTGGGGGAATGCCCTATGAAAGAAAAATGGATCTGTTCGGAAAGGAAACCGATTAAAGGAGAAGTAAGTCATATGGCTTATGAAACAGATTTACCAAACATTGAGAAAACGGTACATGATTGAAGAGCAAACATGTTAAAGAACTGATTAAAAGACTGGTTAAGAGACCAATTGAATAACTGTCAAGAGACTAATGAAATAACTGTCAAGAGGTTGATGCGGGCTAAAGCCCGATCAAAGTTTAAGAGGGGGGAGTTGTTATAGGCAAAAGTTAAGTTAAAATAGGATATAGTTCAATTATATTGTATTAATTATGTTATATTATTTGTATTATGTTAAAGGGGGGGGGGCTTATAAGAATATGCTAGAAGGGTCCAGGGTTTGGTGAAACAGGGGTCTGATGGGGCAAGGCAAGGTCGCAGAGAGAGATTGGATGAAACATCTGACCAATCATTTGAAGCCCTGCAGAAACGATTGGTCCAGAATGAACGGCGGTAAAGACCAATGAGAAGCCTGGAAATGGACCAATCATCATGAGGATCCAAAGTGCACCAATCCTGGACTCGAGGGGGACTATAAATGTGGGGAGTTTGTTTGGGTTGGGGTTCTTCTTCTTTTGGGGTACTTGTTGTTTGGGAGAACCCAGTGCATTTGGGGTGAGCGCACTGTTTTCGTTTTCGGCTCGCTGTGTGGGTTCCTGGGCTTATCCTGGGCACTCCGTTCCTTGTAGCTATTTTAATAAACGAGAACCTCTTTCTCTGGAGAAAGTTTGGCCTCGTTCATATCCGTAACAATGAGGCCCCACAGTATCACAATTGTCCTCTTGGTTCTGTGGGGACCCCCAGGGTCACAATGGTCTCACTGGTGCCATGAGGCCTCACAGTGTCACAACGCTTTCCTTATTCCATGGGGCCTCATTGTATCACAATGGTCTCTGGGATTCCATGAGTCTCCTCAGTGTCACAATGGTCCCCTTTGTTCCAAGAGGCTGTGAAGTCTCTTAATGGTCTCTCCATGGTTCCATGAGGCCTTGCAGTGTCACAATGGACCCTTGGATCCATGGGGTCTTGCAATGTCACAATGGCCACTTGATTCCATGATACCCAAAAGTGTCATAATGTTCTCCACAGTTTGAGGAGTCCCCACAGTGTCACAATAGACCCTTGGTTTGATGGGGCCTCAAAGTGCCATGAAGATATCTACATTCCATAGAGCCACTGAGTGTCAGTGTGATCCCCTTGGTTCCATGAGGCCCAGCAATGTCACAGTGGTCTCCATGATTCCATGACGCCCCACAGTGTCACAATGGTCCCATGGTCTCACAGGGCCCCACAGTGTCACAATGGTCTCTTGGTCCCACAGGGCCCCACAGTGTCACAATGGTCCCTTGGTGTCCATGAGGCCCCACAGTGTCACAATGGTCCATTGATCTCACAAGGCCCTACAGTGTCACAGTGGTCCCTTGGTGTCACAGGGCCCCACAGTGTCACAATGATCCCTTGGTTCCATGGGCCCTGTGCTGCTGCATTCCCCCCTCCCCTTCTCAGGCCACCCTGTCAGCTGAGAAATGCTCCTTGGGCCTCAGCCTTGGCCAACAGCCCCTGGGCTCAGCTCCTCTGCAGCTCATCACAAACACTGTCTGCTCCAGGCACTGCTGCTGCCCAAACAGCTCCTGGTTTCTGTAAGAACAGCCTGGGAACTGGTTTTGTTCCCTCAGAGGCACAACATCCCTGTTCTCACACTGACAAAGAAAGCTGTTGGTGCCAAGTGCAGCCAGGATGAACCATTGCTGGGACTGAAGCCCCTCTCTTGGGGCCCTACAAACAGCACTCCAAAAGGAGCCCTTGGAGCTCTCCTGGGCCAGCGACTCCCTCTGAGTGGGGCCTCTCCCAGCCGGGAACTCTCCCGTTTGCTGCACTCGGGGATCCCAAACAACGACGGAGCCTGGGCTGACCCCTCCACTCCTCCAGGCTCAACCCTTTGTCTGCTGGGGAGATGCCAAAGGATCCACAGTGAGCATTTCCTGCCCTCAGGGGAATTTCTTGCAGGTGCCTTGCACTGACTCTTTGTGTCTGTGTGCACACAGGACTGCGTGTGCTGGGGAAATGTGGCAGAAATGCTGCTCTCGGAGAGGTTTAAGATCCTTGGATAGCTGAGTCAGTCAGGCCTGTAAGTGAGGTCAAGTCACAAGGTCTAAGTGAAGTTAAACGCTGTTAAGAGTTGTTCTTTTGCTAACTTGTTTAATATAAGTTATAAGCAGAGTTAAATATTGTTAAATGTTAGTCCTCTGTTAAACTTCAAAGTCATAGTTATAAGTTAGGTCAAATACTGTTAAGTGCTGTCCTTTTCCTAAATTGTGAAGCTGAAGGTATCAGTTAAGGTTATGTTAAGTCCTGTTAAGTTTGAGCTCTGAAAGCTTTTGGGCCGTATTCCTCTTATCCTTGTCCTCACTCTCCTTTTGTCACACACACACACAGAGGGACAGTTCTTCGTTCATTTCTGGTTTGATTGCTGGGATTTGGTTTGGTTTTGTTGTTGCTTTGTTTCCTTGATGTGCCTGAAGTGTCCAGTCAGGAGCAGAGCGACTCTTGCCAAGGAACTTTGTTCTGCTGTCCCTTAATATTAAATCTGGTTTTTGCTGATCCCTTGCTGGGGATTTTTTCAGCGCCCTCAAGCCCTCATTGGTAGCAGGGTGAAGGAGCCCTGGCCCAGTCTCTGGCCCTGGGGGACACGGGGACACTGCCAGGAGGTCCCTGTCCCCCTGTGCCACCCCCAGGGCCCCGGCCCCCTGTCCCCGTGTCTGGCTCTGGGGTCGATCTCGTGGAACATCCTCTGGGGGAGGCTGCGGCACCAGGGGCAGGGGAACCCGGGGGGACAGGGGACCCTGCTGTGCATGAGCAGGGTTGGACTGCTCTGGGGGGAACTGTGAGGGGGGCTGGGGCAGAGTGACCTCCCCAGCGACCTCACACAGCCCCTGTGATGTCACACAGCCCCTGTGATGTCACACAGCAACCTGTGATGTCCCACAGCCTCCCTCTGATGTCACACACCAAGCGGCCATTGTTACACTGTGAGACCCCATGGTCTTACAATGGTGCCAAAATCCCTTGTGACGTTGCGAGGCTTCATGCAACCATGGACAGACAACATGGACACTTGACAGCCTCATGGAACCAAGGGGCCATTGTGACACCCTGGGGCACCATGGAATCAAGGAGTTCATTGTGACATTGAAGGGACTCATGGAATCATGGAGACCATTGTGAGACTTTAGGGCCTCGGGAAACCAAGACGATGTTCTGACACTGCAGGGCCACATGGAATCAGTGAGACCATTGTGACACAATGAGGTCCCATGGAACCATGTAGAGCATTCTGACATTGTGTGGCACTGTGGAACCAAGGATCCATTGTGATACCATTTAGCCTCATGGAACAAAGGGCACCATAGTGACACACTGAGGCTCCATGAGACCAAGGGCCCATTGAGAAATTGTGTGGCCTGTGGAACCACAGAGACTATTGTGGTTCTGCAGGACACAATGGACCAGAGAACACAAACAGCTCTGGCTTGTTTGGCATCCTGGGGACCACCTGACTGGTCCAGCTGACCTTGACATGTGGAGGGTCTCTTCACATCTGCTATTGAAATACTGGGGCTCCATGCTTTCCTTACTCTGTAGAAGAACTGTCCTTATCCTCCAGGCACCAATGGCCAAAATTGGGAGTTCCACCTCCATCATTCCCTGTTGTGAAAGACAGGAGGAAATATTTCCTCGATATATTTCATGTGTGGGGAAGAAAGGGCAGGTCCAGCCTTGCCCTGCCCTGGAACCCCAGCACTGCCCTTCCCTGGAACCCCAATCCCCCCAGAGCCTCTATCCCAGCCCAGCAGTGGCTGCCAGTCCCTGGCACAGCACAGGCAATGCTCCACAGCCACCTCTGCAGCCCCCAGTCCAGCTCCTGAGGGACCAAATGAGATTAAGTTCCACCTGGGGGAAGGGCCTAGGAAGACCAAGGGGCACTAAAGGCTGACCACAAGGAGGGCACACATCTTGACCCTACCTCCTGTTGGAATTTCCATCTGAACAGTGCTGGAATCCAGGAGTTGGTAGCTGTGTGTGCACTTCTCTAAATAATTTTTTCTCTCCTTCTGTGCCTACTTCTTCTGGTTTTATCCTCTTGCAAATTTTGACTAACATTAAATTCAATAAGCTAAGCGTATGTGAAGATGAATGGGCCAAGATAAAGCTTTGAGAAGTGTTTTGTGTTGAGTAAATGTCATGTTAAACCGTTTGCCAATGTTTCTCTGATATTCTAAAGTTCCCGCTAAAGGCTGTTTGGTTGTTTGGAGCTCCTGAGAATCTCATGATGGTATTTCTCCAGGGAGTGCAACTCAGAGTACACAAACAATTGTAATTCCTTTTAAACGTCTCCTTGAGAGAGTTTTCTACTGAATGGGGGTCAGGGCTTGTCTGTCCTGCTTGGCACAGCCCAGGCAGGGCTTTCCCAGCCACATTCCACACTCCATTTCCCAGCTGGAGCCGCTGCTGCCTCTGAGTTGTGCTGCCCCAGCCCCAGGGACGCTCTCCTTGTCTGCCCATTCCCCCACGGGATCTGGGCAGGGATGGCCTCAGTGGGGGCTGCTGACATCCTCAGCACCTTGGAGGCTGCTGCTGAATTTTCCTGCTCCAGAGACTTGTTCAGCCTTCAGCTCTTCAGTGCAGGAATTCAGTGTCCCAGGGCTCATTGACATTCAGAACACCTTAACAAGCCAATCCTCTGGGGATAATTTAATTTCAATTTTCAAATCTTTTGTGGTTAAGTAGATCTCAGTAGTGTATTCAAAGTGAATACATGATATTTAAAAAGACAGCGAGAAGAGGTTTTTTTAGTTCCTATTTAATTTTCCTGTTAATTTATTAATATGTGCAATCTCCAATTGACACTGAATCCAAGTACATCCTCATGCAGTTTGAATAGAGATGAAAATCAAGACCCTTCATGGCTGACAATCAATCAGACTCTGTCCCTACCCCCACCCCACCATTTCCCCCATCCAAGCCCTTGCACTCAGAGCAGCCTTGTGTAAATCTGGGCTCCCTCCAGCCCAGGCTGCACCTGCAGCTTTCAGCTCCTTGGCTCCAACTCCCACCTGCTTGCCTTGGAGAAGGAGCTGCCCAAGACACAGAGGGATGTTCATTTATTGCCAGCCAACAAAGCCAAGGGAAGGAACAGCTCCATCCAATGCAAAAGTCATTCTTCTCCCTGGCTCTTCCCTGCCCCTGATCCCCACAGCCTGTCCTGTTTCCTTCATCCCTGCATTGCCAGGGACTTTCTGGGACAAGGGAGCTCTGCTGTGGCTATGGAGGGATGTTGAAGTACCACCACTGAAAAAGGGAGCCACAACTCATCAGGTTTTTGTCCTTTGAGGGACCAGGAACTGGTGAGACTCAGAGGCACACAAAGTTTCTCTTCATGGCCAACAGACCGTAGTTGGACAGGACACAATTTAATAACAATCATGCTCTTCCCTGAGCTATGTGCAACATCCTAGCAACATCTGGTGAGTCCACCATCCGCAAGTGATTTCCATAATAAAATTAATTATAGACATATGTAATTCTGTGATAGATATAAACACAAATAAATTCTTGTATCAGGATGCTCATCCTGGAGTGGGGGCAAAACAGCTCAAACAATTCCTGATTTTCAAAGCTGTCAGTGGTGGATGGAGAAGGGAGGTCAGCCTGCTTTTGGTGTTGAAGAAATGCTGAAACCAGCCTGACTCATTTCATCTCCTCATGCCCTGGCTGATCTCCCCTCTTTCCCCTTCCACCCATTGGCTTTTCTCTCCCCCCAGCCCCCTGTGAAGAGCCTGGCTCTGTGTTCTCCATCCCCTCCTTGCTGGCACTGCCAGGCTGGGATGAGGAGCCCCTCAGCCTTCCCTGCCCCAGGCTGGACAAGCCCAGCTCCCTCAGCCTCTGCTCAAAGCCCAAGGGCTCCAGCCCCACCTTGGAGACCCTTCCCAGACCCTGCTCAAGCTGCCAGACATCTTTCCTGCCCTGGGCAACCCAAACCAGGCCACAGTGACCTGGTGTCATGATCCATCCTTATGAACGGGTTTCGTGATGGTTCGTGATCTCAGAGTGCAAAAGAACCGACATGGTACAAGGAGGTTTGCAGTGATAATCAAAACAAATGCACCTCTATTGAAATAACCTTAGCAAAAATGCGTTGGGGAGGAATCGGGGAAAAAAGGAAAAAATAAGGTAAAAGAGGGAGAAAAAAGAATGAGTATAAAGCTTCCAAATGTAGAATGGCGAAGTCCCTCGATGTCCAGCCAATGGAGTTCACCAGGTCACGTCCAGGGAGATCTCAGAGGTGCAGTCCATTTGGACTCTAGTTACACTCTTTTTTGATGAGGGAAGGGGAATAGATCTTTAAATTGAATCAGAGGTAGTCTATTGTATCTTTGGGGGAAAGAATGGTATTTAGAGAAGGGTACACACAGTCCACGTTCTTAGCAGTGGGCGAGAGCCATTGTCTTTGTGGACCAATGCTCACACCTGCAACATCCATCTTGCTTTGGTTAGCTTGCCTTTCCCACACATCTCCCCTGGGTTTCAGTCCCAGTCCTTGGAAAGTGTGAGAGGGTGTCGGATTTTGGGGCTGTTTAGATGGTCTGGGAAAAGCCCAAGATGGCCTTGGGCCCCCCGGGTTCGAAAGGACGAGAGGAAACTTCAGATTTTTTCTCGGTCTCGGTGTTTATTAATTGCTTATCTAAAAGATTTTCTCTTGGCCTGACAGAGTTCTGCTCAGCAGTCAGCCATGGGCACACACTGAGAGCCCCTGGGGCGGCCACCTATCTTTATACCCGGAGTTACGTATACAATATTTATCATTTTTCTCCAATACCCTCTACCCTTATTAACCAGTGTTCCCCTAGTAAGGTCCAATCCCAGAGTGCCAACACCACCACAGAAGATGGAGGCCTAGAGGAAGAAGAAGAAGGAGAAGGGCACGCCCCAATTCCTCCATCTTACTTCTCTAGACCCCCCTGTACAGAAATCTTAAACCCTGTATCTCACACTCCAATTAACTTATCCCTTCACCATTCACCCCGGTGAAATCCTCCTGTCCTCATACTGATGTCATCTCCCCTGTGGGATCAAAGTCCAGCCACCAGACATTTCTGGCAACATTCCAGGACTCCCGAGCCCCCCAGGGGTGGTCTCGTTCACCCTGCACCCCAGTTCTGAGAGACTGAGATCCCACAAGAGGGGTCCTTCTCACATAGGCATTTCATGACTCGCTTTTTCTCTGGTGAAGAGGCTTCTTACATCTCAGTTTGTCTGTCACGGTGATTGCAAATGAGCAAGAAGGGTCTTCTTTGGAGGACCACCCAAATCTCAGGAGAAGTCTGGCCAGGCCGAGAGGTGGGAGAAAATCCCAGAGCTATTGTTGCAAAAAGGGCAGAATGTCTTTCTCTTCTTTTCATTGAGCTCAGTGTAGCATACAGTAAGTACACCTGTGAAACAATAGCTTAGCAATGCTCTCAGGTCTCGGGGCCCTTAGCATGTGACTTTCTCCTACAGGGCCAGAGATTTAAGACAGGGGCATCTTTTCTTCAGTGGTCCCCAATGATGATCGTGAGGCAGATGAGGGAAATTTTGGACAGAGTCTCACACCCAGTTGCACCAGTTGTGTCCTTAATCTCCTCAGGATGGTTCCAGTACCTTCCAGTTGATCCCAGTTGCTCCCAACGTGCCACATTTTCTTCTCAACATGGGCCCAGTAGCTTCCAGTACCCCCTAGTCAGGATCCATTCTCACCTGCTGTAATCCCAGTGGCTCCCAGGATGATCCCAGTTGCACCCAGTCCACACCAGTATGGTTATAACCACCCCCAGTATGGCCCCAGTCACTCCCAGATCCTCCCAGTATGATTCCAGTCATGCTCAGAGTGACTCCCTGTCACTCCCAGTGTGGGCCCAGTTGCTCCCAGTCACCTCCAGCATCATTCCAGTCATGGCCAGCACCTTTCCAGTCACTCCCAGTCTGGTTCCAGTAGGATCCCAGTCACTCTCAGATACTCCTAATGCTTTTCAAGTTACTCCCGGTATGATGCCTGTCAGTTCCAGTATGACCCCAGCATGGGTAGAACTGCTCCCATTATCATCCAGGGAGGTTCCAGTTGCTCCCATTTACCCCCACTGTGGTTTCAATCACTCCCAGCATATTCCAGTTCCTCCCAGCAGGTTCCCAGTTAGTCCCAGTTGTCCTCAGTTGCTTCCAGCCTGATCCCAGTTACTCACAGCCACTCCGAGTCACCCTCAGTGCAGTCCCAGTTGCTCCAAGTATGACACAGTATGATCCCAGTTGCCCCCAGCATGGTTCCAATTGCTCCCTGTTCCTCCCAGTGTGATCCTAGTTGAACACTGCTGTCCCTTCTATAGTCCCAGTCACTCCCCATGTGATCCCAGTCCCTGCCGGCATGATGCCCAGTTGCCCCCAGTGTAGACCCAGTCACTCCCACTCACTCCCAGTTGCCCCCACCATGGTCCCAGTTCTCCCCAGCATGGTCCCTCTTGTTCCCAGTCATTCCCCATATGATTACAGACACTCCCAGTACATCCCAGTTGACCTCAGCATGTCCATGGTCCTTCCCAGACACAGTGATCCCAGGAATGTGCTTGTTATCCCAGTATGATCTCAGTCACACCCAGTATCTCCCAGTTGCCTCCAGCGTGCATCCAGTCATTGCCAGTTCCTCCAGTTTGCTTGCAGCATGATCCCAGTTTCTCTCAGTTGCTCCCAGTAGCCCAAAGTGTGATCCCAGTTGCTCCCTTTCAACACCAATAGGAGCCTAGGAAGCTCCAATATGATCCTTGTCACATGCCAGCACTCCCAGTGTGGTCCCAGTATAATCCCAGTTCCTTCCAATCTCTCCCAGTATGGTCCCAGCTGCCTCCAGCTAGATCAACCCAGCCAGTCCCAGTATGATGCCATTTGCTCCCAGTTGCTCCCAGTTGCTCCCAGTCACCCCCAGTATGGGGGATGATGTGCAGGGTGTGATCCCAGTCACTCTCAGTCACTCCCAGTATTAGTCCAGTCCCTCCCAGTATGATCCAGAGATGATCCCAGTGTGCTCCCAGTCACTGCCAGTATGAACCAGTTGTGCCCCACATGATCCCAGTTGTTCCCTTTCACCCTCACTTTTTTTCCAGTCACTCCCAGTATGTCCCAGTGTACCCCAGTTCCTTCCAGCACATTCCCAGTCACTCCCAGTTCCTTCCAGCATGATCCCATTTGCTCACAACCACTCCCAGTCAGCCTCAGTGTAGTGGCACTCACTGCCAGTATGATCCCAGTCACCTCCAGCATGACCCCAGTTCATCCCAGTATAAGCCCAGTGGCTTCCAATCACCCCAGCATGCACCCAGTCACTCCCATTTCCTCCCAGTTGCTCCTTGCATGATCCCAGTTGCTCACAGCTGCTCCTGGTCACCCTCAGAATGATCCCAGTCACTCCCAGTATATCCCATCTGTCCCCAATATGGTCTTAATTGCCCCCTGCAGGCTCCTACTCCATCCCAGTATGATCCCAGTATGATCCCAGTATGATCCCAGTCTCCCTCAGTGTGATTGCAGTCTGCCCCGGCATGGGCCCAGCTGCTCCCAGTATGATCCTCGTAGCATCCCAGTACAATCCCAGTCACTGAAGGTGTTGATCTTTGACATCCCTGAAGGTCCCTTTTGGTCATGAAACAGACTTGCAGAATCCTGAAACAAAGAACTGCTGAAGAAAAATCACTAATAACTATTAAAAGAAATCCATTGATATTTATCAAACAATATTGAGAAAATTTCTGGAATGTCTTGGGCAATGTCCTTGATTGAATCACTTGGGCTGAGTCTGACTCATGGCTTTCCAGTACTCTGAGCTGGTAGCTCTCTCCACCTTCCACAGAACAGTTCCCCGGGTCCCGGTAGGGGGATCAAAGCCCCCAAACCCAGCAGTGGGCAGGCCAAACAGCCCAGACCTGGCCTGCAGGGCAGGGTCTTTGTTCTCACAGCCCACCCCCACTGTGCTGCCAGTGCCTTGGCAGCAGGAGTGACCGAACACTTTTTCCCTTTCCCCCCAGAACCACCAGTGCACACTGGTGGCTGGGAAGGAGAAGCTTTCCCAGGGATCTCCATCCTGGATCTGCAGGTCTTCTTTTCCCAGAAAAAGTGAGCGATGCTCGTTGTCCACCCCCCCCCGCCCTCCACCACCCCCCCCCACCACCACCAACCCCGTGATTCAAATTCCAGTGTTCCTGTTTTCTGCTCCTCAACATCACCCCCATCCCCTCTGGGATTGTGGCCAGAGGCAGCACCTCTGGGAGGCACATCCCCCACACCGCTGGTGCACGTGAGGGGAGTCAGGCACTCCAAATCCCAGCGAGAAGCCCCTGACCAAACATGAATCAGCCTGTGAAAAATGTTGTGTCCCAGAAAAACACTGAGTTTGAAAGTTTTCAGCTGGGAGGTCCTGGCTGTTAGCAAATGAGCCGCGCCTCCCCTGAGGGACAGGCCAGCATCCCCTTCTTCTCTCCCAGCTCCCACCACAGGGGTGTTATAAATGAGAAGCTTGACTAGGCCAATATTCAAGCAGCAATCAATTCATTAATTAATATGGTAAAGTATGAGCAATAGAGCGCTGGGTACAGTGGGGGAAGTTTTCCCTCCAACTGCACACCAATAGTTGAGGCTAACAGGTATTTATAGGGGTACTCATCAGCTTTCTCAGAAGTTTCTATTCCCAATTTTTATGTGACAATTCTATACCTATTGTGATTTAGTTTAGCTCAGGATGTATCCCAGAAAGGAGTCTCCCCAGATGATGGTGGTTCGGTTTCAAAAAGAAGGAAGAAATCTCCCAGATGGTGTGGTCCAGCTCTCCAGATGTGGGTCCACCTTTTGATTGCAAGGACTATAAATCTCATAACAGTGATGTCCGGCTGCCCTTGGTTGAAACTATTAATCCTTGAGTTGATGTTCATCTTTCTTTCTCAAGCTGCTTTTCACTGTTTTGTTAAGATGTGAGATAAGCATGTTTCCTTTTTATATATTGTAAAGCTATAGTTTCAAAGATCCTTACTACTGACCAGTCCGGCTGTTTGTCTCTGCCCGGCCATGCGTAGGATGGCCTTGGGACAGCCCGCGCTCCAAAGGACGAGTCTGAACTCTTCAGATTTTCAGTCTTCAATATTGTTTATTATTTCTTATCTACAGAATTTTCTTCCAGCCTGACAGAGGTCAGACCAGCAAGGCAGCCAAGGGCACTCTGACCTCCCACTGGGCAGTCGTCTATTTTTATACTAAAAACTACGTACATCATATTTACCTTTATTTCCCAATACCTTTCACCCATATTAGCAAGTGCACCTTCACCAAGAACCAATCCCAAAGTGCCAACATCACCACAGAAAATGGATGACAAGAAGAAAGAAGAAGGACAAGACACGCCCCAATTCCTCCATCTTGTCTCCATAACCCCCCTGTACCAAAATCCTAAAATCTGTATTTCCACCCTGTGAATACTTAATTCTTACACCATTTATCCCCAAGTGATTCTCTTGTCCTCAGACAGGTGGCACATCCCGTGCAGGGTGAAAATCCAACCACCAAGCACTCCTGGCAACATTCCAGGATTTCCAAGCCCCCCAAGTGTTAACTTGGTAACTCTGGACATCCGGAATGATGTGCTGAGTTCCCACATACTACAAGCAATATTCTAAAATTATACTTCAAAAGATTATTATTGCAAAACTCTTTCAGGTTTAGCTACAAGCATGAAGTTCCTGTCAAAAAGCAACATCCTTAAAGCTTTAATGCAAATGCTCCTAAATCAACTTAAGACTTATCAAGGTTAATTACGAACAAAAGATAGGTTCAAAGGCCTTCTTCCATGCTTTACTTTCCTCAGTAATTATTAGAATTCGTCTTTATACCTGTCCCATGGTCGGTTTCCACACATATCACAATCAAAAATACCACGTTGTCAGTATGTACCTGACACGAAACACAGCTTTGTATTTCACAGGGGGCACAGGGATGGCTCCTGTGAGAAGATGCTGGAAGCTTCCACCGTGTCTGGCACAGCCAATTCCTGGTGGCTTCAAAGATGGACCTGCTGCTGGCAAAGGCTGAGCCAGTTACAAATGGTGGCAATGCCACTGCGATAACAGATTTAAAAAGAAATCAAAATAGAGATTGTGATGCAGTTTTAACTCCAGTCAGAGGAGAGCAGAGGGAGAACGTGTGAGATGAACAACTCTGCAGACATCAAGGTCAGTGCAGAAGGAGGGGCAGGAGGTGCTCCAGGCCCAGGAGACCCAGGCACCCTGTAGGAGAGCCATGGAGAGAGGGGCCCTGCTCCCAGGCTGGAGCAGTCTGTCCCTGGAGGAATGCACCCCCTGGAAGAGTGACCCATGCTGCAGCAGTTTGGGAAGGACTGTCATCCCTGGCATGGACTCACACTGCAGCAGTTTGCAGAGGGCTGTTGCCCCTGAAATGGACTCACATGGGAGAAGCTCTTGCAGAACTGTCTCCCTTGGGAGGGACCCACGGTGCAGCAGGGGAACCACTCCTCTCCCTGAGCAGGGGCAGAAGCCATGGGTGATGAACTGACCATAACCCTCATTCCCTGTCTCCCTGCACTGCTGGGGTAGGAGGTAGAGGTGGAAGGAGGGAGCTGAGGGGCTTATTTTAATTCCCCTTTTCCTGCTCTGACCTTGTTAGTAATAAATGAATTTCACATCTCTAAGCTAAGCCTGTTTTTCCAGGACAGTATTTGATGAGTGATCTTGCCCAGTCCTTATCTCAACCCATAAACCCTTTATTAAATTCTCTTTGTCTAGCTGCAGAGGGCAGTGAGTGAGCTGCCCACATGGATGCCTGGCATTTGGCCTGGGTCAACTCACGACCCCTTGGGACCACAGAGTCACAATGGACCCTTGGTTCTATGTGGTCTCATTGGTTCCATCAGGCCCTGCAGGGCCACTTAATTCAACAAGGCCTCGAAGCATCACAGTGGTCTCCAGGATTCCCCGAGGCCCTGCAATGTCAAAATGGACCTTTGGATCCATGGGGGCCCACAGTGTCACAATGGGCTCTTTTGGTTCTACAGCTTCACAATGGCCCCTCGGTTCCATGTGTCCTGCACTGTTCCATGAATCCTTAGTTCCATGGGGTCCTGTAGGATGACAATGGTCTCCTTGGTTTCATGGTGCCACACTTGCCATAATTTCCATGGTATCACAACTGCCCTTGGATCCCAAGAGGCCCAGAGTGTGACAATGGCTCCTTGCTTCCATGACGCCCTGCAGTGTCACAATGGTGTCCATGATTCCATCAGGCCCGGCAGTGTCACAGTGGACAGTTGGTTCAATGACACTCCACAATGTCACCATGGCTCCTTGGTTCCACAGAGCCCCACTGTGTCACTGTGGTCCCTTTGGTTCCAAGGCTCAGAAGTGCCAGAATGACCCTTTGGTTTCATCAGGCCTTGAAGTTTCAAAATGGTGTCCAGGGTGTACCCCCCCTTTGTCACAAGAGACTCTTGGTTCCCTGAAGTTCTTCAGTGTCACAATGGGCCCTTGGTTCCACGAGGTTTGGTAGAGTCACAATTGACGCCTTGGTTCCATGAAGCCCTGCTGTGTCACAATGCCCATGGTTCCATGAGTGTCCATGGTGTCACCACGGTCTCCTTGGATCCCCAGTATCACCATGGTCTCCTTGGTACCATCCAGGCCTTCTAACAAGAGATAGGGAGCCATTTTGTGCCTTAGATGAAAGGCTGCAGAACTCATGGTTGTGAGGCTGTGTCACTGATAAGAAACAAAAACCACCTGAATCTGAACACCAAATATCATCTCAAGTACCTTCAATCCCAGCCTCGACAGAGGTAGAAAATACAAACACAGATTCCACAGTAAATCAAAAACAGGGACCATATTTTGAATGCAGGCAAAATGCATTCAAGTGCATTCAAATGCACTCGATATGATGGGGAGGTGATGATCCCCAATTCCAAGAGTGAACTTAAGAAGGGCTGACTATTGAAGGAACTGCAGAGAACCACAATGTAAGAAAAGCAGGTGCCATAGGTAATTCTGGGATAGGGAGACCAGAAAGCAAGAGCAGATGAACCGGTTCAGTCACCACCAAGAAGATCACGTTCACATGCTGTGGGCAGCAACCCTGTCAGGCCGTGCCACCATCCCCTGGTACAAGGGGGGTCACGATGGTTCGTTTCACTGATCTCAGGGTGCAAAGACACACAGCAGGGGACTTTCAGTATTAACCAAAACAAATGCACCTTTTATTGAGTGCCCACAGCAGATGCAACACAAGGATTAGAAAGGAGATAAAGGATAGAGAGTCAGAGAAAAGGAGGGGGGGAATAGCTGCCAACAGAGAGATGAAATCCTCGTGGTCCAGCCAATAGATCCGTCTGGTCACGTCGGGGAGAGTCTCAAAGTCTTTGGTTAACTCAGGGCTCTTTTATAATCTACCACCGGGAGGGGAGCAGGACGGCACATGGAGGGCACAGTGGAGAATAAATCCATTGGGATCAGGTACAGACAGCCCAGTTCTGAACAGCACAAACCAGTGCCAGCAGTGAGGGGCGCCCGTTGTTTCAGGACTGGTTCCTATGGGAAACATCCCACTTCCTATGGCAGACATCCCGCTCCAGTCAGGCCAGCACCCCTGGGTTAGAATTTGAAGGGTCTCAGTCTCAGTCCTTGGGGAGGGCTCCAATCTCTGTCCCTGAGGGCGGATGTGAGGCAGATGAGGGATCTTTGGACCATCTCTTACAGACTGACATCCCAAAACATAAAAATAATTATGCATTTCCCCTTAAAAATGAAATTTACTGAATTAATAAATTTATAATTATTTTTCTTATTTATAAAAGAATTATTCTATATTCGTAATACCAAATTTTAATATTCGTATTATAAAGTCCATACCTTTTTAGCAGGCAACAAATTTATTGGTCATTAGTTCTAAGTAACACAATTCCCTTCATTAATTCATTGACCAGTGTGGCTATTGATTTCCCCTTCTTTATGCTAATTAGTCCTATTTTCAATCCTTTTGTCATCTTTTTCATCATTTTCACAGACCTGGGGAGGGAATTCAGAGAGAACTTGAGGGTGTGGAGGACACTTGGGGGAGCCGGGTGGGCACTTGGAGGGGCACTCAGGGATTCTGAGGGACAGTTCGGGGTCCGGGGCAGCACTTGGGGGTCCAGGGGGGCCCTTGGAGGTCAGGGAGGGGAATTTGGGGCCCTTCGGGGCCAGGGCCGGCCCTTGGGGGGACTCTGACGGGGCTCGCTGGGCCCCGGGCGGTGATGGGAGTTGTAGGCGCGAGGCTTATACAGTTTAACATGGCTACGGGGCATCACGGGAGTTCGAGGCGCAGCTGCAATGGCTCTCGGTGGAGGCGTGGGGCATGTCGGGAGATGAAGCTCCGACTGGAACAGCGCTGGACGTGCGCTGTGGAGCATGGTGGGAGCCGTAGTCCCGGAAGTGGCTCGAACGCAGCGTTTGGGGGTCCGGGAAGGCTCTTGGGGGAGCGTCCGAGCCGCATTCTGCGTCCGAGCCGCGACTTGAGATCCTCGGGGGAACATAAACGGTTCGAGAGAACTTGTGAGGAGCACTAATCGGGCTCTTTAGGGCGGGGGCATGGCAGGAGTTTTAGGCGTGGGACCGTGTTCTGAGGGGCTCTGAGGCCGCGGGGGATGAGAGGAGATGAACTCCCAGAAGTGGCTGTACCAGGCACCTGTGGGGTTGGGAGCACTCAGGGGGTCTGGGGACGCTTTTGGGAGATCCTGAATGGGCGCTGAGGGGACACTGAGGGATCCTGGAGGGTCTGGGGGACACTTAAGGGACAAAGGGGTGGTGGATCCCAGGGTTCTGTGGAGCGCGGGGCATGACGGGCATTGTAGTCCCGGCTCCCATGGGACTCAATTGGGCCGCGGGACATGACGGGAGTTGTGGCTACTGTAGGCACCGGCCCCGAGTCTCCGATCTCTGGCACTGATTGGCTCCGGGAAGTGATGGGCGGGAGTCTCGGCAAATGGGATGCGGCAAAGGCAGGAACAGCCCATTCAACTTCGCCAGTCCCTCCCAGTACAGCCCGGTTCATCCCCAGTACAGACCAGTACAAGCCCAGTATAGCCCAGTTCATCCCAAGTAGAACCCAGTTTAACCCCAGTGCCCCTCCAGACCCTCCCAGGACAGCCCAGTCCATTCCAATACACTTGAGTTTATTCCTAGTCCCTTCCAATTCCCCCCAATGTCATCCATAGGATGCCCCAGTGTCCCCAGTCTTCTCCACAATGTTCCCAGTTTCCCCAGTGTGTCCCAGTCCTCCCCAGTGTCACTCCCAGTATGTCCCAGTGTCTCCCACAGCGTTCCCCGTGTCCCCAATGTCACTCCCAGTATCCCCAGTGTCACTCCCAGTATGTCCCAGTCTCTCCCACAGCATTCCCAGTGTTCCCCAGTATGTCCCAGTCCTCCCCAGTGTTTCCAAGGACAGTTTCATTTCTCACGGCGGCCATGGCAGCCAAACCCAGCAGTGGGGCCAGTGCAGTGCCCATGGCCACAGCCCCTTGCAGGGGCCGAGTGCAGCTTGGGCTGATGATCCACCCTCACAGCTGGCCCAGGGCAGCTCTGCAGTGCCTTTGGTGGCACCTGGGGCTGGCACACACCTGAGCAGTGTGTCTGTTTGCAGGGGGGAAACTCAGCAGTTTGAGATTGCTGCAAAAAGTACAGAAAGGGAAAACCCCTCTTAGGCTGCGTGCAGCCAGCTCTGCAAGCACATCAGGGCCCAGGGCAGTGAGGACAGACAGGATGGGGCTGGGCAACGTGGAGCAAGGTTGTCCACACTGGGTCAGAGCTCAAGGAAGAGCTTCTGTGAGATGGCCAGAGCTGCTGAGGAGAGACCCTGGGTCAATATCAATCACAGAATGCTGCAATCACCTCTGTTCTAAAGAGAAATTAAATAAAAGACACCCTTTAAAATAGGAATGTGTATTTTATTACTGCTCTTTGAAATCTTTCTCCATAACTGGACTAGGAAAACTTTAATGACCCTCTCAGGGCTTTGGTGTTGTTTACATCAGACTCAGTCCTTGAGAGTGTCTTCAAAAAACTTCTCAACAACTCAAAGTAAAATTTAGACTCCAAATTTTCTTGGAGTTTTAATGGGTCCCACTGAGGGACACGACTGAGAAATTGTCCCCAGGTTCCAGTCAGAGCAGAACACTGGAGGCAGTGATGGCAGCTGGGGACAAGCAAGGCAAAGGTGTCTCCGGTGCTGAGCAAAGCTGGATGTGTTTGAGGAATTAAGAGCCTCAGCCCCTGCTCTGCTCTGGACAGTTGAGTTTCCATTGCCACCAAGCTGAGCCAGGGAAAAGTGGGAGCACAGATTAAGAAAGCAGAGATCCAAGCAGGAAACTCCTGCCGTGAATGAGCTCATGACAAGTCCACTTTAGAAATGAGCTGGGCATGAGCTGAAGCTCTAAGCAGCCCTGGGTGCAGCCCCAGCTTCACCCCCTGCAGCCGTCCCTGGCAGCAGGAGCCATCCTGTCCTGTCCCTCTGACGGTGCCCAGGGCAGCCCCGCTCTGCAGCACATCCTCCTCCTCCTCCTCCTTCTCCTCCTCCTCCTCCTCCTCCTCCTCCTCCTCCTCCTCCTCCTCTGCTGACAGAGAAACTGGGAGAGTTCTCATGACACATCCCCCAGGCTGTGGGGTTTACTGGCGCCAAGAGATCCCTCCAGGAGTACAGGGGACATTGCCCTGCACCCACACACTCACCATGCACAGGGCGGTGAAGATCTTTCCCCAAGTGAAGTCTCAGCTCAATGTCTTCCCAATGCTGATTGCCTTCAGCCTGTCTCTGCCTGGCTCCTGTCCCCTCAGTGCCTGCAGGCAGAGCCCTCAGCCCTGCTGGACTGGGAGAGGAGCTTGTCCTGGGAAGAGCTGTTCCTTTAAAGCTCAGCAGCACAGACACAGCACAAGGACCTTAATGAGCCTCCTGGGGCTTTGGTGTTGTTTACATCAGACTCAGTCCCTGAGAGGGTCTTCAAAAAACTTCTCAAGAACTCAAAATTAAATTTAAACTCCAAATTTTCTTGAAGTTTTAATGGGTCCCACAGAGGGACATGACTGAGAAAGTGTCCCCAGGTTCCAGTTAGAGCAGAACATTGGAGGCAGTGATGACAGCTGGGGACAAACAAGGCAAAGGTATCTCTGGTGCTGAGCAAAGCTGGATGTGTTTCAGGAATGCAAAGGGCCAAGGCCTGAGCCCCAGCCCCTGGCCAGGCAGATCCTGTCCCTCCCTCCTTGCTCAGGGCTCTTCCCAGGATAGGCACTGGCATGTGAGGATGTGCAATGGCAAGGGCAGGAGCATGGGGCGGCCCCTGCCAGGCTGCTGAGCAGGGACAAGGAGGCAATGAGGCCCCAGGCCTGCAAGGGTCACTTGTCCCCTGCTCCTGCCTCAGGCCTAGGCCCAGCAGCCACGGCCAAAGTGCTGCCCAAGTTGGCTCTGGCAGGGCTGTCTTGCACTGCTGCCCATCCCTGTGCCCTGTGCAGCCCAGGCCGTCCCACGGTGTCCCTGCCCTGCGCCTCTGTCCCTGCAGGCTGTCGGCACCCCCGGCTGCCCCACCTGGCTGGGCCCTTCCTTTGCTGACAGCCCTGCCTCCTGCCTGCCTCTGCCGGCCCACACAAAGCCTGAGGCTGATACCAAAAGGCTTCATTCCATTTTTACCCTGCCTGTGAACTTTCAGCACAAGAACAAGGCATTCAGGGGCTGCTTTCCCAGCAAGGATGGTTGGAAGAGAAGATGAAGACATCTGGCTCAAGGGTGCAGGGATTGAGAAAACAAGGACTGAATTTGGGAACTTGAGGTGGGTTTTATGGAAGTGGGTAAATTGTAATTCACATTTAGGGACTGTATATAAGCAACACACTGCTAGAATTCCATGTCCATGTAAGGTTAGGAGTTATCCCATGTTGAACCTTAAGCCTGAATAAATGATTCTCTCTGAAATAGCAAATTAGTGTTTGGGAGCCTTATTCTGATATTTCAGAGGTTTGGTTCTGTGGTTCCTCACAGAACCAAGGAGTCAGCTGTGACACTGTGCAAACTCATGGAACAAAGGGTCCATTGTGACACAGCAGAACCCCCTGGAACTAAAATCCATTTTGGCACATTGGGGCCACATTGAACCAATAGTCCATTGTGATATTGCAGATCCAAGGAGACCATTGTGACCCTGAGAAACCTCTTTGAACCAAGGGTCCATTGTGACACAGCAAGGCCTGGTGGAACCATGGGTCCCTTGTGACACTGCAGAACCTCACAGAACAAAGGTGACTGTGTTCTACTGCGGAACCTCATGGAACAAAGGGTCCATGGTGACACTGCAGAACCAAGGAGACTGCTGCTGGCAGTGTGAGAGCTCATGGAACCAGAAGTCCATTGTGACACAGCAAGGTCTCGTGGCATGAAGGGTCCGTTGTTAAACTGTGAAAGCTCATGGAACCATGAGCCATTGTGACACAGCAAGGCCACACAGAGCCAAGGGGCCACTGTGACACTGCGGATCCAAGGAGACCATTGGGACTGAGGAACCTCATGGAACCAAGAGTCCATTGTTCCACTGTGGGGCCCTGTGGAACCAAGGGGAGCACAGGGACATTGTGTGGCCTCATGGAACAATGGAGACTGTTCTGACACTTTGGGACCCACTGGAACCAAGGGGCCATTAGAGCATGGCAGGGCCTGGTGGAATCAAGGGGACTGCAGTGAACACTGTGGGTGTCCATGGGATGAAGGGTCCAGTGGAACCAAGGGTACCATTGTGACACTTTGGGGCCTCATGGAACCAAAGGTCCATTGTGACACAGCAGGGCCTCATAGAACCATGGAGGCCATTTTTACACTTTGAGGCCTTGTGGAACCAAAGGGCCATTGTGGCATTTCAGAGCCTTGTGGAGCCAAGGGGACCACAGTGACACTGTGGGGCTCAGTGAAACCAGTGGTCTGTTGTGATACTGCAAGGCCTTGTGGGACCATGGAGACCATTGTGACACTGCAAGGCCTCATGGAAGCAAGGAATCACTGTGACACTCTGGATTGTTGGCAGGCCAAGGGGCAGTTGTCACACTGTGTGGCACCATGGAACCAAGGAGGCCATTGTGACACTCAAGGGCCCCATGGAGCTAAGGATCCATGAACAGTGCAGGACCCCATGGAACCAAAGGTCCATTGTAACATTGCAGGGCCTCATGGTATCCTGGAGGCCATGATGACACTTGGAGGCCTCGTTGAATCAAGGGGCTCTGCAGGGCCTCATGGAACCAAGGAGACCCTTCTGAAACTGTGAGTCTCCATGGAACCAAGGGTCCATTGTGACACTGTGGCACCAAGGAGACCCCTGTGACACTGCCAGGCCTCATGGAAGCAAGGGGACCCTGTGACACTCTGGAGTCCCATGGAAACAAGAGGCCAGTGTGACACATCTGGGCCTCATGGAACCAAGGATCCAATATGACACCACCACTGTGACCCTGCAGGGCCCCATGGAAACAAGGGAACAGGGAACAGGTCTGGTTGGCTTGGCCTGACTGGTCCAACTGCCCTTGGCATGTCGAGGGTCTCTTCTCATGTACCCCTGAAACCCTGGGGCTCTGGGCTTTCCTTCAAATGGAAAAGAATTGCCCTTCTCATTTAAGCATCTGTGGCCAAAATGGGATTCCCTCTCCAAAATTCCCAATATCCAGGGATTGCTCCCAGACAAAAGCTGCCATTACAGACAGGTCTGGCTGCCCTAGTCTTCCTGAGAGCTGGGTCTCACCTGCCTTCAAACACTGGGGCTCAGTGCTTTCCTTCCTATGGAAAAGAACCGTCTCTCCTGCCCAGGTGGCCATATCTGAATTTGGTATTTTTCCTCCAAAATTCCTATGTTCAAGGGGTTTTCCTCCCAGACAAAAGCTCCCAGGACAGACAGCTCCGGCTGACCTTGGACTCTGGTGGTTGCCTCTATTCTGCCCTGAAACCCTGGGACTGCACCCCTTCCTTCCTATGGAATGTAACCATCTTTCTTCTCCAGGTGCTCATGGCTGAAATTGGGACTCCACCTCCAAAAGTCCTATATCCAAAGATTTCTCCTGCAGAAAGGCTGCCATTACAGACAGGTCTGGCTGGCCTTGGCCTCCTGAGGGCCAGCTCTCACCTACCTTCCAAACACTGGGGCTCAGTGCTTTCCTTTCTGTGGAGAAGAATTGGTCATCTCATCCAGGCCGAAATTGGCTGAAAATGAAATCCAACATTCAAAATTTCCAATATCCAAGAGTTGCTCCTAGACAAACCTGCCAGGACAGAGAGACAGGCCTGGCCTTGGCCTCTGGTGACTGCAGTTCATCAGCCCCTGAAACACTGGAGCTCTGTGGTTTCCTTCCTATGGAGACCATGGTGACACTGTGGGGCCCATGGAACCATGGAGACCATGGCGACACTTTGGATCCTTCTAAAATGAAGAGATCCTTGTGACACTGTGGGGCCTCGTGGCACCAAGGCCATCACTGTGGCTCTGCTGGGCCGCATGGTCCCAAGGGCCCAGTGTGAAGGAGCAGGGCTTTGTGGAGCCAAGAGGCCATTGCTGCATTTCAGAGCCTCATGGAACCAAAGGGCTGTTGTGATCCTGCAGGGCACCGTGGATCCATGGAGAGCATTGTGGCATTGCAAGGCCCCATGGAATCATGGAGACCATTGTGACACTGTGGGGCCCCACGGGACCAAAGGGCCACTGTGACCCTGCAGGGCCTCATGGAAGCAAGGGGCCATTGTGATGCTGCAGAAGCAAGGGGAACATTGTGACACTGCAGGGCCTCATGGAAGCAAGGGGACATGGAACAGGTTTGGCTGGTTTGGCCTCTCAGGGGCCACTGGACAGGTCCAGCTGATCTTGGAATGCTGAGGGCTGCCTCTCATCAGCCCCAGGAGAACTGGGGCTCTGTGCTTTCCTTCCTATGGAAAAGAACCATCCGTCTGTCCAGGTGCCCAGAGCCAAAACAGATACTCCCCCTGAAAAATTCCATATCTGCAAGGGTTCTCCCAGACAAAAGCTGCCACGACAGAGACCTCAGGCTGCCTTTGGCCTCTGCTGGTCACCTCTCACCTCAAGGAAGCCCTGAAGAAAGTATTTAAACAGGTTTGACCAATGGAACATCAATGAGTCTGTCCTCCTCTGAAAAACTCAGATGCTCTTCTGATCATATGTGCCTCTTTCTCCTCAGTGTGTATTATGCATGAAATATTATTTTCAATTAGGCAATATTATTCTTCTCACTCTACCATTGTTATCTGACACAAATCACCTACTATACATATGGATCCTGGACACGTGTATAAGCAGACACAAGATAGAATGCAGCAGGAATGATTTGTGTCTGTTCCCATCTGTCCCATCTCCTCTGGAACTGGAGGTGCAGCCCCAGCCCTTGGCAGGGCTCAAGGGCTCACAAGCTCAGCTCCCACTCAGAGAACTTGCAGACCCTGGGCTGCTCTTCTTGGCCCCTGCACGCTCAGACAGGCTGAGATGGACACTGATGGTTTCTGGGCCAGGCTCTCTGAGCCCAGTCCAGCTCCCTGCAAGCTCTGCCAGCTGCCCTGAGCTCTGGGCAGCACCAAGGGCCTCTCCCCAGCTCAGCCCAGCCAGCTCTGGCCTCACAGCTCTGCTCAGGCCAGGCTGCTCTGGGCACTGGCCCCATGGCCTCAGCCCCTGGCAAGGGTACAGCAGCAGTTGCAGCTGCCACAGGACTCAGCCCCCGCCATGGGGGAAGGTGCTGGGCCAAGGCCAAAGGAGGCTCCCTGGCTGCCCTGCTCCCCTTGGGCTGAGGTGCTGAGAGCTCTGCAGCCCCTGCTGCCATCCCATCTGCCCAGGGCAGCAAAAGAGCCCTGGCCTTGGGGCCCTCAAGAGCTGCTCCTGCTCCAGGCCCAGGGCCCATCCCAGAGCTGGGGCAGCCACAAAGCTGTGCCCATTTCTGTTCATTCCTGCTCTGATCAGGATGGATCCTCAGCACCTTGGAGGTTGGTGATGAATTTTTCTTTTCCAGAGGCCTCTTCTTTCTTGAGCTTCTCATTTGAGAAATTCAGTGACAAAGGCTCATAAATATTTGTTCAAAGCACCCAAACTACAAAAGCCCATGGGAATAATTCAAATCTTCAGTTCTTCTGTGGTTAATTAAACAGATTTCAGAAGTGTATTCAAAGTGAATCTACGATATTGAAAACAATGAATAGGCAATTGTTTTGCCCTGTATATTTTCCCTGTTTCTAGATTGGGACAGAAATCCCCAGTTGATATTGATGCCCAACCCGTCCTCATGCAGTCTGAACAGATATGAAAATCAAGACACTTCATGGATGACCATCAATCACTTTGTCCCTACCCCCTCCCCACCATTTCCCTCATCCAACTCCTGGCACTCAGAGCTGCTGAGGAATGGAGTCACATCCAGGGCTGTCCCCAGGGCTCAGGATTGGGGCCAGGTCAGTGAAATCTCTTTATTGCTGATCTGGATGAGGCCATCGAGGGCACCCTCAGTCAGTTCCCAGCTGAGCCCAAGCTGGGTGAGAGTGTGGCTATGCTGGAGGTCAGGAAGCTCGGCAGAGGGATCTGGCCAGGCTGGAGCTATCCATGGGCCCAGGACAATGGGATGAGGTTCACCAAGGCCAAGGACCACGTCCTGCCCTGGGCTCACAACCACCCCAAATCCCTGGCTGTGCCGTCTCTGATCCGAACAGCCTGTCCTGTTTCCTTCATCCCTGCATTGCCAGGGACTCTCTGGGACAAGGAGCTCTGCTCTGGGGATGGAGGGAGGTGCAGGTGCCACCACTGGAGTGGGAACCACAACTCATCAGGTTTGTGTCCTTTGAGGGTCAGGAACTGGTGGGACTCAGAGGTGCAGGAAGGTTCTTTTCATGGCCAACAGACCATGGTTGAAGAGGTCACAATTCAATAACAATCACACTTTTCCCTGAGCTATGTGCATCGTCCCAGCAGCGTCTGACATTTCCACCATCCACAACTAATTTCCATACTAAAATTAATTTTAGAAAAATATGGTTCTGTGCAAGATGTAAATAGAATTAAATTTTTGTATCAGTGTGGGAACTCAGCACATCATTCCTGATGTGCAGAGTCGCCGAGACAACCCTTGGGGGGCTCAAGAGTCCTGGAACGTTGCCAGAAGTATTTGGAGGCTAGACTTTGATCCTGCACAGGACGCAACACCTGTATGAGGATAGGAGGATCACACAGGGATAAATGGTGAAGGGATAGATTAATTATAGAGTGAAAACACAGGTTTTGGAATCTCGGTAAAGGGGGGTTCTAGGAGACAAGATGGAGGAATTAAGGCGTGTCCTGTCCTTCTTCTTCTTCTTCTTGTCATCCATCTTCGATGGTGATGGTGGCACTTTGAGATTGGTTCTTACTGAATGTGCACTTGTCAATAAGGGTGAAAGGTATTGGGAGGAAAAGGTAAATATCTTACACGTAGTTTTTGGTGTAAAAATAAGCGGCTGCCCCGAGGGAGTCAGAGTGTGCTCATGGCTGGCTTGCTGTGCGGGCCTCTGTCGGGCCGGGAGAAAATATTGTAGATAAGAATTAATAAACAACACTGAAGAACTGAAAAACCTGAAGACTCCTTTCGTCCTTTGGAGCGCGGGCTGCCTCAAGGCCATCAAGAGCCTTACCAGGCCATTAGAACAGCTGAGACGGGATAATTGGCCTCCGCTGCGTGGGCTACTCCCACCAAGGGATGTACCAGCCCTGAAGAGCCGAGAGAAGGCAGCTCCTGACTTGGACGAATTCCCGGGAGAGCACTGATAAGTCCTTGGCAGAGAAGCCAGAAAACGGCCGAGAGAGTCTGAAAAAAAACAGCAGTCACTGAGAATTACACTTCTCAGCTTCTGCCGAAGAAGGTTCGTAGCAGAACAGCCCGGACCGGAATCAGAAAGGCACCTCTGGATCCATCTCCTGTGACCTGCTGGACGGTGATCGGGAGCCTTCGGACTGCTCTGACGACAAAGATTCGGTGAGAAGGTTAAAAATTAAGAACATGGGGGGCACACTCTCCCAAGAACAGCTTGGAATTTTGTCCGCCTTACAAGGCGTGGCAGAAACATACACAGTTGGGATCCCAAAGAAAGAGCTGAAAGAACTTTTATTTTGGGTGAGACTCAATTATCCGTTTTCAGGGGTGCGTCTGTTGTTTGAAGTGGGGTTTTGGCAAGAAATTAATAGGCCTCTCTATCGTTTAGCCACGAAAAAAGACAAGACAGCCCTAAAATTGCTGTCTCCGGCAAAAATTATGTTAGAAGGTATCTCAGTGCAGTCAAAAAGGCTGGAAAGGCAACAAGCTTATGCGGGTCCCTCAGAGGCAGTGGGAGAAGAGCAAGGCTCGAGACAGAGATTTGCTCTGGCCCCAGCTAGCCAAGGGGAAAAAGCTCTCGAGGAACGGGAGCAGGGAGCAATATCATTGCCTCCAATCCCACCACCCAGAAAGCCCAAGAGATCCCTAAAACGCCCTGAAACCCCAGAGAGTACGGGGACTTCAGGCTCCGACTCAGGCTCAGAAGATACTATCCTACTTCCAGAAGAGTCGAGGTTTTCTCCTCATGAGCCAGAGGGAGTAGGGACAGGAAAAGCGGCGGAGTCGGAAGGGGGGGTCCGAGGGGGAGAGAAGGGGTCGGGGGAAGCGCTTTCCTGCGGCGAGCACAGCGGCGCGGCGGCGGTGCCGGCTGGTGGGGGGTCACGTGTGAGGAGGTGATGGGAGACATGGGTTCTGGTGCGGCTTTTGCGAGCGCAGCACCGGGAGCAGCGGCTGCCTCAGCCGGCACGGTGGTAAAGACGCGCGCGAGGGGCAAGGCTCGCGGAACCTCTGGGGAGGGGTCTCAGACCGGCGCGGCAGCATCAGACACGGGCAGCGAATTGGGAGAGGCTGCACAGCCCCAATCGGCCACCGTAAGGAAACGCAGGGGACGCGCAGTTGTGACGTCAGACCCGGAAGTCGGTTCGTATCGTGCAGCATGCCCGGGCGCCGGCAGGGGGCGGGCTGCGCGCACCAGTGGGAGGAGTGGATACTGCGTCAGAGGAGGAGGAGAGAGAGTCAGGGACAGACCGTAGGGAAGGGACTTCAGAGGTGGAACGGGAGGGAGAGAGTGACGTCAGCTCGGGAGAGACGGGAGGCGGTTCTGAAAGCACGCATGCGCGGAAAGTAGAGCACGGTCGGAAGCGGGCCCAATGCCCTGTGACGTCTCGGACGAGGAGGGGCCGTGCTCGGGGTTCAACATCCCGGGGCTCCACTCCCTCTCCAGTCCCGGTGCCTTCAGTCCAAACCCTTGGGGTCCAAGCCTCTTCCCTCCAAGGGAGACATTCACGTATTCAAGCTCCATTGTCAGCTGAATCAAAAGCCATGCAGACTCGGTCTCAAACAAAATCGCAGACACGGCAGCCTGCCGAACAAGGGGCAGTCGAGTTCATGACGTCATCAAAGCTGTTCAGTCCGATGACAGCGCCACCTCGTGGGGGGATGACCGAAATGCCCGACATGCCGGATCTGTTCGGTGGAGCCACAGCGCCATCTCGTGGCGAGACTGCAACAAAGCAGCGATTTTTTCCAACAGCATATAAAAAGAAAAGTACATCTAAGAAAACAATGACAACGCAACAAATGGATTATCCTTCGACTTCGGGATTTCGCGAAGATGAAGAAAATTTAGATGAAGCACAGCAACAAGGAGAGGACATCATAAGGATTACAGCATCGGAAGGTGTTCCGGCGTGGATGCTGTCAGCAGCGGAAGCGGCAAAAAGCTTCTTACATTCTTTGGATACAGCCAAAAAGAGATATCAACAGGATCCTCAAGTTTCCTTTTCAGATTTAGGAGCGAGGCCAAAAACCTCAAAGCAAAGAATGAGGTACAACAAATCACCGATGACCTCCACCACTCCACTGTTTATGCAGACACCGATGGAGTTTCCAGAGGAGGAATTTCAACAGCCGGTGAAGACGATGGACTGGAAGCGCATCAGAAAAGCGTTGGCAAAAGACAAGCATTTATTTCCGGTTTCAGGAGATTTGACAATGCCGGTGACATATGATGCCCAGGGACAGAACCCGAGATGGGAAAGGATGGGTCACAAAACACTCAAAGACTTAGGAAAGGCGGTTCAAACTTTTGGGCTGGATTCACAATATTTCAAACAACTATTAAGGGGGACATTTACCATGTACGACCTTATGCCATATGATATTCGAAGCATTGTGGCAATGATTCTCACTGACACACAGAGTCTTGTCTGGGAAAAAAGATGGAGAAAGTATCTTTCAGAGTTGCGAAACAGATATCAAGGTGGGCCAAACGCGAATCTCACAGAAGCGCAGTTAGCAGGAGATCCTCCGGATGACAACCCAGGGGAACAAGCAGTGCGGCTTCCACGAAGAGTGTTAAATGACATCAAAGAGGCAGCGCGAATGGCAATCATGCAGATTACACCAGCAGGATCTCAGGATATTCCGTTCTCTTGCATCAGGCAAGGTCCCGCAGAACCATACATGTCGTTCATCGATCGACTCACCCAAGCCGTGGATCAACAGGTGACGATTGAAGAAGCGAAGAGGCCTCTCTTGGAGATCTTAGCTTTCGGCAATGCCAACCCGGATTGTCAAGGGGTCATTAGTGCCATGCTAGGATGGCCATCCTTGGCAGAGATGGTGGAGGCACGCAGCAAGGTGGAGACACCTCAGCATGTCGCATCGATTGTGAAGAACGAATTAAGAGAGGAATGGGAAGAACAGATAAAGGGACACTCAGAGAGACAATCAGAAGACAAGGCATTGGAAAAGATGCTGGAAAGAATACTTCATCAACAGAACGAGAACACAAACAAAGTTCTTGCAACAATGCAGAAGAAGAGCAATCCCCCAGGAGGACAGTGTTACAAATGTGGGGCGTTTGGACACATGAGAAAGAATTGTCCACAGACAAATACGCCAGCTCCAGCGCAGAAAGCGGAAAGGCCAATTTGTGCGCGGTGTGGAAGAGGAAGACACTCTGTGAAAGAATGCTATTCTCAGACAGACGTGGAAGGAAATCCTTTACCATAAGCGGGAAACGGAAGAAGGAGCGCAGGAAATTGCCAGCGCGCTCAGACACAAGTGAAGGCGGTGACACAAGAGCAGACAGGAATATCATCAGTGAGCGACAAGCAGACGCCCTCAGCAAAACCCTCAGTCGATTCCATAGCGACCCAGACCTCCTCCCACCAGGGGCACAGTGTGCATTGGCAGCTTCTAAATTAGTATGCTTCCTAGACAAAAATCATGCAGAGATACCAACGGATATCCGTGGAGATTCATACAAAAAGCAAGATTTCTTGATAGTTGGACAAGACAAATGCAGCATCCTTGGACTCATTGTTTATCCTACAGTTGTTTCTGCAGACAAGAATACAGAATTGACGGTTCTGGCAAGAGGGCTTCGTCCACCATTGACTGTGCCGGAAAATACTGTGGTTGCGAGAGCTTTCGCCTTGCCGCCTCATGCCATTGGAGAAGTCATGTCAATCTTCGACGAAGAAGGGTTTCCTATGAAGGAGCATGTTGAGATACATACTACATGGGTGAAGCACATAGATCGAGATCGACCCACACTCACGTGCCAATTGACATGTGGAGACAGGACGATAGCAATCAGAGGCATGCTCGAAACAGGGGCGGATGTCACAGTAATATCGTACATTTTTTGGCCACGCAATTGGAGCTTGGTTGCGCCCTTGGGTTCTCTCTCAGGCATAGGGGGAACTTCTCTGTGTCTGCAGAGCGAGAATTCCATCGTTGTCACGGGACCAGGAGACAAGACGGCGATCATTCGTCCTTTTGTCGTCGAGAAGCAGATCACAGTCTGGGGTCGAGACCTTTTGGCACAATGGGGCGCGAAGATCGAAGTGGATTTTTAATAGGGGTTACTGCGGCACTCGCCACATTGAAGTTGACATGGAAACGGACGATCCAGTTTGGGTGGATCAGTGGCCCCTTGAGCGGAAAAAGTTGAGTGCTTTGAAAAACCTGGTCCAAGAACAATTGCAGAAGGGACACATCAAGCCAACAGACAGTCCTTGGAACTCTCCAGTGTTTGTCATCAAGAAAAAGTTATCAGGCAAATGGAGGCTGTTACATGATCTCAGGAAGATCAATGAAGTTATAGAAGACATGGGACCACTTCAGCTGGGACTTCCATCTGTCTCGATGATTCCCACAGATTGGCCACTTGTGGTCATTGACCTCAAGGATTTTTTCTTCAGTATTCCGCTCCATCCAGATGATGCTCCGAGATTTGCCTTTTCAGTTCTGAGTATCAACAAGGAAACGCCTCTGCAGCGGTACCATTGGGTGGTCCTTCCTCAAGGACTTAAAAATTCTACGACAATCTGTCAATGGTACATGGCATGAGCTTTGGCACCAGCGCAGAAGAAATTTCCGAAGGTGAAGATCATTCATTACATGGATGATTTGCTCATTGCAGCATCAACACAACACGAGCTGCAAGAAGCTCGTTACTGTGTGATCGCAGAAGTGCAAAAGGCAGGTCTGGAAATCAGCATTTCAAAGATTCAAGAGGTTGTGCCTTGGTAATATCTAGGGTGGAAGATTTCAGAGAAAACAATAAAACCTCAGAAAATGGAGATCAGCACAAAGATCAGCAATTTACATGATTTACAACAGCTTTTGGGGGAGATCAACTGGATGAGGCCGGTTTTGGGAATCACAAACAGCGACATTCCAGCGTTGCTCGATCTTTTGAGAGGAGACACAGACATTCGATCTCCCAGGACACTCACGCCAGAAGCGAAGAAAGAGTTGGAGAAAGTCACAGATGCGATACAGAAAAGGCAGGCACATCGATTTGTTCCAATGTTGCCTTTTCAGTTGGCAGTGCCGGGGAAGAAAACACAGTTCCATGGTTTGATCTTCCAATGGGATGAATCACAAAAAGACTCTCTAATAATCATAGAGTGGGTTTTTCTACCATACAGACCTTCAAAGACGATTCTCAAAGATTTAGAGATGGCAGCACAAATCATCATAAAGGTGAGAACAAGGTTGCTGACAATGGCAGGATGGGAATTCTCAGTCATCAGATTACCTCTGATGAAAGACTATTTCGATTGGGCGATGCAACAATAGAAAGACTTGTTAATCGCGTTGTTAGCTTTTCCAGGAATTTGCACAATCCATTTTCCACAGCATAGAATACTGCAATTGCAAATATGTTAGAGAGTGAAACCAAGAATAAGTGAAGAACCTTTGGACGGGATCACAGTGTTCACTGATGGCTCAGGGAAGACACACAAGTCGGTGATCACTTGGAGGAACTCAACGACAGGGGATTGGGATTCAGATGTAAAGACGGTTCAGGGCTCTCCACAAATCGTGGAGTTGGCAGCCGTTGTCCGAGCGTTTCAGTTGTTTGAACAACCTCTCAATCTGGTGACAGATTCCGCATATGTTGCGGGTGTGGTCAAGAGATTGGAAGGTTCGCTCTTGAAAGAAGTCAGTAATGAGGTTTTATACTCATATCTGGCGAGCTTGAAAACGTTGCTAGAGAGCAGGGAAAGAGAATATTTTATCACGCACATTAGAGCGCACACGACACTTCCAGGGTTTTTAGGGGAAGGGAATGCTCGGGCAGACAGGTTGACAATGCCCATTTCACAAACACTTCGGGACATTTTTGAGCAGGCAAGATTAAGTCATGCGTTCTTTCATCAGAATGCACAGGCGCTGATGGAATCCTTTCGTCTCACAAAGAGTCAGGCGAGGGAGATCATTAGTGCTTGTCCAGACTGTCAGCTTGTGCAACCACCTTCTTCTACAGGAGCAGTCAATCCGCGGGGACTGCAAAGTCTTCAGTTGTGGCAAGCTGATGTCACAAAGTATCCATCTTTTGGGAGGCTCAAAAATGTTCATGTTTCTGTAGATACATTCTCAGGTACAGTCTTTGCTTCAGCACATGCAGGGGAAACAGCAGACCATGCTTGTCGACATTTTCTGCAAGCATTCACATCATTAGGTGTGCCTCAGGAGATAAAAACAGACAATGGTCCAACATATACAGGCAGGGTGCTTGACAGATTCCTGAAAAGATGGGGTGTCGAACATACGTTTGGTATTCCACACTCACCCACAGGTCAGGCAATCATTGAAAGAACACATCATACCCTGAAATCCCTTCTGGAAAGACAAAAAAGGGGTGAGCCAGAGGCAACACCTCACATGAAATTAAATAAGGTGTTGTATGTGTTGAATTTCCTAAATAGTTCATCCTCAGAACCTTATCCGCCAATCGTGAGGCATTTTTTAAACAGCACACAGGCAAAGCTAAGGGAAAATCCTTTAGTTTTGATCAGAAACCCAGAGACAGGACAAATAGAGGCCCTTTCAAACTAATCACTTGGGGCAAGGGTTTTGCTTGTGTTTCCACAGATCGAGGTCTGAAGTGGGTTTCAGCGTGACACGTGAAGTCATTTCGAATGCGAGAGCAAGAGAACGCTGATCCGAGAAACAAAGAGACGAGTACTCAGACAGAAGTTGAGGCTCAGACTGCAAAAGACGACTCAGAAGAAAAATAAAAAGAACTAAAGACTTTGGGGATTTTTCCTTTGGGGTCTTGAGTGAAAACATAACAATGATTTTGCACGAGAGTGAAGTCATGAGCTTCATGATGCTCTTGTGCATCATTCTTTCATTCATTGCAATAAGCAATGAGGCAAATTTACCCATTGATCAACCGAAACAAAATGTATGGGAGGCTTTAGCTCGAGCAGCGAATCTGGATAGTATTTGTCTGACACATTAGAGGCCAGGGAGACCATTTTCAGCATGCATGGTTGGATTGCCAGTGGACGAATGGCCAAGTCCAGGGCACTCTGCAGTTAACATCTCGCAGGTCATTAAAGATCCTGTGAAGGAGTGGTGTGCTTAGACACATCTTCTTCCTGTGGCTTCTACAGAACCTCAGGAATTGTAGATTTTTGGGTCCATGACAATGGAACTCTGCATGCAGTTTGAAATTCCAAATGTCACAAAGGCAAACAAAACTATCGATGTAACTCCCAGTCATGAATTCTATAAAAATGCATCAGCTTGGTGTAAATACACAGAGAAAACTGCCAGAGGATCAATCCAAGTCCCGGTGCAATTGCCACGGGGTTTGTTTCTAATTTGCGGGGACAGAATTTGGCACGGCATTCCTGCTAATGCCAGGGGAGGTCCATGCAGCATTGGGAAAATTTCAATGTTGTCGCAAGATTTGAAATCGCTAAGAGAGAAAAAGCACAAAGAAAAAAGATCATTGCAACATTATGCGGCAGATTGCAATGACGAAATATTTACTTGGGACAAGGCAATGAGAGTTGCTACAGCAATCTTCTCACCTCAAGCAGCATCGGGGGTGGCCTTGACTCAACTCGACCGCATGGGTTGTTGGTTGAGCAAACATGCTCAATCTGTGTCTGTCGCATTGAGTGATATGTTAAAAGGCATCAGTAGTGTAAGACAGGCAACTCTTCAAAACAGAGCGGCGATCGATTATCTATTGCTCGCTCATGGACATGGGTGTGAAGAATTTGAAGGAATGTACTGCATGAATCTCTCAGACCATTCAAGATCAATTCATGAAAGTATTCAGAAAATAAAAGACAGCATAAATAAACTTGGCGAGATCACACGATCTTGGATCGATGATCTGGTAGGATTTTTTGATATCTCTCCCATATGGAGAGGAATTTTAAAGATAGCATTATATGTCTTAATAATTCTCTTAGTCCTCATACTTGTTATCCCGGGCATCTTTTCATATCTAAGGCATGTCATGAGTCAGGTAGCAAAAGAAGTGTTTTTAGTGCAAACAGAAGGGGGAGATGTGGGAACTCAGCACATCATTCCTGATGTGCAGAGTCGCCGAGACAACCCTTGGGGGGCTCAAGAGTCCTGGAACGTTGCCAGAAGTGTTTGGTGGTTAGACTTTGATCCTGCACAGGATGCAACACCTGTATGAGGATAGGAGGATCACACAGGGATAAATGGTGAAGGGATAGATTAATTATAGAGTGAAAACACAGGTTTTGGAATCTCGGCAAAGGGGGGTTCTAGGAGACAAGATGGAGGAATTAAGGCGTGTCCTGTCCTTCTTCTTCTTCTTCTTGTCATCCATCTTTGATGGTGATGGTGGCATTTTGAGATTGGTTCTTACTGAATGTGCACTTGTCAATAAGGGTGAAAGGTATTGGGAGGCAAAGGTAAATATCTTACACGTAGTTTTTGGTATAAAAATAAGCGGCCGCCCCGAGGGAGTCAGAGTGTGCTCATGGCTGGCTTGCTGTGCGGACCTCTGTCGGGCTGGGAGAAAACATTGTAGATAAGAATTAATAAACAACACTGAAGAACTGAAAAACCTGAAGACTCCTTTCGTGCTTTGGAGCGCGGGCTGCCTCAAGGCCATCCAGAGCCTTACCAGGCCATTAGAACAGCTGAGACGGGACATATCAGGATGCTCGTCCTGAAGTGGGGATTAAATGGCCTGAACAATTCCTAATTTGCAAACCTGTCAGTGGTGGATGAAGAAGGAGGTCAGGCTGCTTTTAGTGTTGAGGAAATGCTGAAACCAGCCTGACTCATTTCATCTCCTCCTGTCCTTGCTGATCTCCCCTCTTTCCCTTTCCACCCATTGGCTTTTGTCTCCCCCCAGGCCCCGGTGAAGAGCCTGGCTCTGTGTTCTCCATCCCCTCCTCGCTGGCACTGCCAGGCTGGGATGAGGAGCCCCTCAGCCTTCCCTGCTCCAGGCTGGACCAGCCCAGCTCCCTCAGCCACTGCTCACAGCCCAGGGGCTCCAGCCCCACCTTGGAGGCCCTTCCCAGACCCTGCTCCAGCTGCCAGACATCTTTCCTGCCCTGGGAACCCCAACCCAGGCCTCAGTGACCTGGATAATCCACGTCCTTGATGTCCTGGTCACACATCCCAGCCCCTTTTCCCTGTGTCAGGTTTTGGGGTTGATCCTGTGGAACATCCTTGGGGCCGGCTGCAGCTCCAGGTGGGCCAGAGGATACCAGGGGATAGGGGACCCTGCTGAGCATGAACAGCTTTGGACTTCTGGGGGAAACTGTGAGGGGGGGCTGGGGCAGAGTGACCAACCCAGTGACCTCACACAGCCCTCATGTGATATCACAGCCTGCTCTGTAATGTCATAATTTATTCTCTAATATCGCTATGTCGGTCTTTGATGCCACAACCCACTCTGTGAAGTCACACAGTCCTCCTGTGATGTCACACAGCCCTTCCCTCTATGATGTCACAGCCTGCTCTGTGATGTCACGACTCATTAGCTGTTGTCACACAGTTGGTCTCTGATGTCACAGGCAACTCTGTGATGTCATAGTCTGCTCTGTGATGTCAGTCCTCTGTGCTGTGATGTCACGGCTGGCGCTGTGATGTCACAGAGACAGTCTATGATGTCGTAGCTGCTCGATGACCTCACGCAACTCACTCTGTTATGTCATAGCCCACTCTGTGACCTCATGTCACCAAATGATAAATTGTCTACACTAATGAGCACACACAATGCTGGTTCTCCAAAACCCCAGGCCTATGGAAACTACACAATGCCCATTGTGTGAGAAGGGGAACTGAAATTCACCAGCCTCAGTGTCCTGCCAGCTCAGCCAGGGCCACTGGAGCATTGGGGTCCACAAGCACCAGGGACCACCAGAGAGACCCCCAGGACAGGAGAATGCATGGGTAAAGGGAAGGGGAAATATGTTAATGATTTTGGGGAAACGATTATCATATGTGTGTTTAGTCCAGGACAATCAATGAATTTGTATGCAAAATACAGAATATAAACAGAAACTTTCCAGCACTCAGCATGCACAGCTTTGGGAGGAGCTATCCACCTGGGCATCTGGCCAAATAAAGAATGCTGCTTATTAATGCTACATTGCGGTTATGGAGTTTTAATATTTTTCTGAATTTTGGGTAACACTTCCACTGCCAAGGAAAGCTCTGTCTCTTGCTGTTTACAAACAGAGAAGGGCTGGTGGGAGATGTGGTGGTTGCCTGGGACACAGTGACCATGAAATAATCAAGTTTACAAAATCCTCTGAAAGAAGGAGGGACGTAAAAAAAATGTCTACACTGGAATTATGCAGGGAAAACCTTGGCCTTTTCAGGAGACAGATTTGGAGAGTACTGAATCAGGTACTGATTTTTTAGGGGAAACAGCCCTTAAAAACAAAGGTGTCCAGGAAGGATGGACACACCTCAAGAAAGTAATCTTAAGGGGGAAGGAGCAGCCTGTCCCTCTGTGCCAAAGTTGAACCAGAGAGGAAAATGACTGTCCTGGCTGGGCATGAGGGTTTTGTGGGAACTCAGAAAAAATAGGTCAGGCAAATCAGGAAGTGTTTAAGGATGTTGTTTGGTCATGCAGAAAGGTGGAGAGATGAAAGCTCAATTAGAGCTTCACCTGGCCACTTCTGCAAAAAGTAATAAAGAAAAACTTTTATAAATAAACTAATGGCAAAAGGAGAAATAAGGAGAACCCCTACTCAACAGTGGATGCACTGGGGAATAGAGTAACTAAGGATAAGGAGAAGGCTGAGCTGCTTAACACTTTGTGTATCTCAATTGTCAAAAATAAGACAGGTTTTCCTCAGGACAAGTGTTCTCCTGAGCATTAGATGGACAGAGGCAGCAGAATAGCCCCCCTGTTATCCAGGAAGAAGCAGCTGGGCACATGCTGGGCCACTCCCATGCTCACAGGTGTCTCTGGGAGCAGATGGGATCCATCCCAGGCAGATGAGGGAGCTGGTGGATGAGCTCCCCAAGCTGCTCTCCATCATTTACCATCAGTCCTAGCTCAGCAGGGAAGTCCCAGAGCACTGGAGGTGCCATTGGGAGCCCATGCCCAAGAAGGGCTGGAAGGAGGAGCTGGGGAACTCCAGGCCTGTCAGCCTGACCTGGGTGCCCGCAAAGGTGATGGAACAGATCACCTTGAGTGCCATTCCAGGGCACCCACAGGATGGCCGAGGGATCAGAGCCAGCCAGCGTAGATTTCAATACCTGCACTGATGATCTGCATGAGGGGACTGAGTCCAGCATCAGCAAAGTTGCAGATGACACCAAGCTGGGTGTGAGTGTGGATCTGCTAGAGGGTAGGAGGGCTCTGCAGAGGGACCTGGACAGGCTGGATCCAGGGCCCAAATCCAACAAGGTTAGGTTTAACAAGACCAAGTGCCAGGTCCTGCACTTTGGCCACAAGAACCCCTACAGTGCTACAGGCTGGGGACAGAGTGGCTGGAGAGCAGCCAGGCAGAAAGGGACCTGCAGGGACTGATGGACAGCAGGCTGGACAGGAGGCAGCAGTGTGCCCAGGTGGGCAAGAAGGCCAATGGCTCCTGGCCTGGATCAGGAATGGTGTGGCCAGCAGGAGCAGGGCTTCTGTGTCAGCAGTGATCTGCCCCAAACTCTGCACACAGACATTGATGCTGCATCTCCAGAGAAAACAAAAGGGATCTCCGGTGAAAACTTTGCTGGGAGATCCTTTAGTTCATTGAAAGCCACTGGAGCACAGCTCCTCACTGACACAGTTTGGGGCCACAGCAAAAGACAAAAATAAGAAATGGCACAAACAAGGGTTCTATTTTGTGAACAAGATTAATGGACTAAAACAAAGGGAAAAAACACCCACAACCAAAAAGAAAAAGAATTATTACAGATTACTCATATTACAATGACTTGCAGAAAATGGCAAGAAGATTAATGTTTCTGAAACTGTCCAGTCAACAGTGTCCACACCACAGCCTTGAGCTCCTTGTTCCTCAGGCTGTAGATGAGGGGGTTCAGGGCTGGAGACACCACCGAGTACAGAACTGACACTGCCAGATCCAAGGATGGGGAGGAGACCAAAAGTGGTTTCAGGTAAGCAAAACCTGCAGTGCTGACAAACAGGGAGACCACGGTCAGGTGAGGGGAGCAGGTGGAAAAGGCTTTGTGCCGTCCCTGCACAGAGGGAATCCTCCACACGGCCCTGAGGATCTGCACATAGGAGAAAAGAATGAACACAAAACAAGCAAAGGCTAAACTGACATCAACCAATGAAATCCCAATTTTTCTGAAGGTGAAATGTGAGCAGGAGAGCTTGAGGATCTGTGGGATTTCACAGAAGAACTGGCCAAGGGCATTGCCGTGGCACAGGGGCAGGGAAAATGTATTGGCTGTTTGCAGAAGAGCAGTGAGAAAGCCACTGGCACAGGCAGCTTCTGCCATGTGGACACAAGCTCTGCTGCCCAGGAGGGTCCCGTAGTGCAGGGGTTTGCAGATGGACACGTAGCGGTCGTAGCACATGATTGTCAGGAGAGAAAATTCTGCTGTGATAAAGAAAAGAAAGAAGAAAACCTGAGCAGCACATCCTGAGTAGGAGATGTCCCTGGTGTCCCAGAGGGAATTGTGCATGGCTTTGGGGACAGTGGTGCAGATGCAGCCCAGGTCACTGAGGGCCAGGTTGAGCAGGAAGAAGAACATGGGCATGTGCAGGTGGTGGCTGCAGGCTACGGCGCCGATGATGAGGCTGTTGCCCAGGAGGGCAGCCAGGGAGATGCCCAGCAAGAGGCAGAAGTGCAGGAGCTGCAGCTGCCGCGTGTCTGCCAAGGCCAGCAAGAGGAAGTGCCTGATGGAGCTGCTGTTGGACATTTGCTGCCTCTGGACATTGGAACCTTTTGAAGAAGGAATGACAATGATAATTGAGGGGAGATTTCTCTCAGAAAAGTCAAAGCCCTTTCTCATAGATCCTTTCCTGCCACTAAACAACTACCCCTGTCTATGTCTCAGAGATCTTCCTTCAACTCTGTTGCTGGAGACTTGATTGCTGCTGGCCAATGTTGTGTGAGGAGCTGGACCTTGGCCTGCAGGACACCTGGGAGTCAGCCCTGATCCCAAGTCAGTGCAGGGCAACAGCGAGAGCGGGGGTCAGTCCTGGTGTTTGGACTTGGATAAAGAATGTTCCCCTAAAGCAGAAGAGCTGCCTGGGTGAAGGGATGGGGATTGCAGGAGGCAGAACGAGAGATTCTGCTGCACCTGGGTAGAACAGAGAGTCCAGGGAGGCAGAAGGATTGTCTGAGGCTTAGTGCAGACTGAGGGGACCTGCTCTGTCCCTCTCTCCTCTTCCAGCTGCCCTGGACTTGCACCTTTCTGAAATCCACTCCCGTGTTACCCTTGACAGGCAGGAGACACTGCTGAGAGCAGAGGATCCCTGGCACACAAAGGGGCTCCTGCCTTTCCCAGAGTCAGGACAGTGGGCTCATTGCCAGCCTCCCAGGCTGCCCTGCCCAGAGCTGCCCGGGCACAGGGAGCTGGGACACCCCATTGCTGTGCTCAGCCTGCACAGGAGGAGCCCAAGGGCTGGGCCTGGCTTTGCAGCTGGAACTGCCATTGCAGAGAGCCCCTCAGCAATGCCAGCAGCACCTTGGCAAGGCAAGGAGAGAGAGAGAGCCGGGCCTGTGGAAAAGCCTTTCCCTGGTCAGCCCTGCCCAGCCCCTGCCAGGCAGCAGCAGGGCAGGACAGTGGCCCTCAGGCCCTGGTCAGCAGGGAATGGGCACAGGGCCACAGAGATGCCCTTCATCTCTGGGGCTGCTCTGCCGGCCCAGGAGGGACTGAGGGCCCCGAGCCCCCGGGCTGAGGGCTGTGCTGGCTGCAAAGGGACACAAGAGCTGTGCTGCTCATGGCAGTGTCTGCCCTGCAGGGCAGGCCTGGCAGGTGCCACATCTGCCCTGCAGCAGGGCTTCCCTCAGCACTGCCTCTCTCCCTGCCTGCCCACGGCTCTGCTGCTGGAGCTGTCCCAGCCCCAGCTGCTCCTGTGGCCCCGGCCTCCTTCCCTTCCAGAGCTGCCAGAGCCCAGCCCAGCCCCTGGGCCGGCCCTGCCCTGCAGCTGCTCATCCCTGCAGGGATTAAAGAACAGCTCCCCCAGCCTGGGCACCATGGAAAGGTGCATGGATCTGGAGGCTGGGCAGGTGCAGGCAATTGCTGAGGTTCCCAGGAATCCTCAGTGTGATGGTTTAAGAGCCTCAGCCCCTGCTCTGCTCTGGACAGTTGAGTTTCCATTGCCACCAAGCTGAGCCAGGGAAAAGTGGGAGCACAGATTAAGAAAGCAGAGATCCAAGCAGGAAACTCCTGCCCTGAATGAGCTCATGACAAGTCCACTTTAGAAATGAGCTGGGCATGAGCTGAAGCTCTAAGCAGCCCTGGGTGCAGCCCCAGCTTCACCCCCTGCAGCCGTCCCTGGCAGCAGGAGCCATCCTGTCCTGTCCCTCTGACGGTGCCCAGGGCAGCCCCGCTCTGCAGCACATCCACCTCCTCCTCCTCCTCCTCCTCCTCCTCCTCCTCCTCTGCTGACAGAGAAACTGGGAGAGTTCTCATGACACATCCCCCAGGCTGTGGGGTGTACTGGCACCAGGAGATCCCTCCAGGAGTACAGGGGACATTGCCCTGCACCCACACACTCACCATGCACAGGGCGGTGAAGATCTTTCCCCAAGTGAAGTCTCAGCTCAATGTCTTCCCAATGCTGATTGCCTTCAGCCTGTCTCTGCCTGGCTCCTGTCCCCTCAGTGCCTGCAGGCAGAGCCCTCAGCCCTGCTGGACTGGGAGAGGAGCTTGTCCTGGGAAGAGCTGTTCCTTTAAAGCTCAGCAGCACAGACACAGCACAAGGACCTTAATGAGCCTCCTGGGGCTTTGGTGTTGTTTACATCAGACTCAGTCCCTGAGAGGGTCTTCAAAAAACTTCTCAAGAACTCAAAATTAAATTTAAACTCCAAATTTTCTTGAAGTTTTAATGGGTCCCACAGAGGGACATGACTGAGAAAGTGTCCCCAGGTTCCAGTTAGAGCAGAACATTGGAGGCAGTGATGACAGCTGGGGACAAACAAGGCAAAGGTATCTCTGGTGCTGAGCAAAGCTGGATGTGTTTCAGGAATGCAAAGGGCCAAGGCCTGAGCCCCAGCCCCTGGCCAGGCAGATCCTGTCCCTCCCTCCTTGCTCAGGGCTCTTCCCAGGATGGGCACTGGCATGTGGGGATGTGCAATGCCAAGGGCAGGAGCATGGGGAGGCCCTTGCCAGGCTGCTGAGCAGGGACAAGGAGGCAATGAGGCCCCAGGCCTGCAAGGGTCACTTGTCTCCTGCTCCTGCCTCAGGCCCAGGGCCAGCAGCCATGGCCAAAGTGCTGCCCAAGTTGGCTCTGGCAGGGCTGTCTTGCAGCTGCTGCACATGCCTGTGTCCTGTGCAGCCCAGGCTGTGCTACGGTGTCCCTGCCCTGCGCCTCTGTCCCTGCAGGCTGTCGGCATCCCCCGGCTGCCCCACCAGGCTGGCTCCTTCCTTTGCTGACAGCTCTGCCTCCTGCCTGCCTCTGCCTGCCCACAAAAAGCCTGGGGCTAACATAGCCTCATTCTGGTGAATGTGTTGTGCCACAGCCCTGCTCTGGGAGGGAAATTCCTTTCTCTTTGTTCCTAATCTGGGCTTTTCAGCCAGACCTGTCTGTTCTTGCAGCTTTTGTCTGAAAGCACTGTTTGGATATTTGGGAAGTTTTGGAGATGCAATTCCATTTCAGCCATGGGTGCCTGGACCAGAATGACAGTTCTTCTCTACAGGAAGGAAAGGGCAGAGCCCCAGTGTTTCAAAGACTGATTAGAGGCAGCCCCAAGGAGGCCAAGGCCAGCCAGACCTGTTTGTCTTGGCTGCCTTTGTCTAGGAGCAATCCTTGGATGGAGGGAATTTGGGAGGCCAAATCCCAGTTTTGTCCATGGGCACCTGGATGAGGACAGTTCTTTTCCATAGGAAGGGAAGTACAGAGCCCCAGTGTTTCACAGGTAGGTGAGTGCTGGCCCTCAGGAAGGCAAGGGAACCTAGACAGTCTTGGCAGCTTTTGTCTGGGAGCTATCATTGGATATAAGGAATTTTGGAGGCAGATTCCCAATTTTGGTTTTGGACACCTAGACTTGAAAAATGCTTTTTCCATGGAAAGAAAAGCTTGGCCCCCCAGTGTTTTGAAGGCAGATGAGAGGTGGCCCCCAAAACGCCCAAGCCATCATGAGCTATCTGTTCTGGCAGGTTACATGTGGGACAATCTTTGGACTTAATCAAATATGGAGGTAAAATCCCAATTTCAGCCATGAACCCTTAGATAAGGAGAGTTCTTTCCCACAAGAAGGAAAGCACAGAACTCCAGGGCTAGATGAGAAGCAACTCTCAACATGACAAGGTCAACTGGACCAGTCAAGCCAAGCCAATCAGAATTTTTCCATTTTCTTGGATCCCTGGGGCCCTGCAGCATCACAATGTCCACTTGGTTCCATGAGACCCTGTAGTACCACAACAGATCTTTGTTTCCATAAGTGCCAGCAATACCACAATGGTCTCCTTCGCTGTTCAGTGGCACAATGGCCCCTTGCTTCCATGAGGCCTTGCAGTGTCAAAATGCTTTCCTTGGTTTCATGGAACAGCGCAATGGCACAATGGCCCCTTGGTTCTTTAGGGCTACCCACGATCACAGTGGACCCTTGGTTCCTCAGGGTGTGGCTGTGTCACGCTGGCTCCTTGCTGCCATGAGGCTCTGCAGTGTCACAAAGAGCTCCTTTGTTCCACAAGGCCCTGCAGAGCCCCTTGATTCAACAAGGCCTCAAAGTGCCATAATGGTCTCCAGCATTCCATGAGGCCCCACAGTGTCACCAGGGCACCTTGGCTCCATGAAGCCCTGAAGTACGGAATGGCCTATTGATTCCATTGGGCTCCTCACTGTTACATGAGTTCCTAGTTCTACGAGCCCTGTAGTGTCACAATGGTTTCCTTGGTTCCACAGAGTCAGAATGTCCCTATGGTGTCATGGAGCCCCACTACGATCCCCTTGATTCCATGATGCCCTGCTGTGCTACAATGAGCCCTTGGTTAAATGAGGCTCTGCAGTGTCACAATGGACGCCCTTGGTTCCAGTGAGTCCTGAAGTGTCATAATGGTCTCCATGGTTCCATGAGGCCCCAGAAAGTCACAATGGACTTTTGACTCCATAAGTTTCTATGCTGTAAACAACAGTCTCCTTGGTTCCACAGTGTCATAATGGATCCTTTTTTCCATGAGGTGCCTGGCCTCCCAAAGCCTCTCAGAGACCTTCTCCCCCCAAGGTCCCCAACAGCCCTTCATGGCCCCTCAGAGAACCTCATGGCCCCTAAAAACTCCTCCTGACCCCTCAGGACCCCTCACAATTCCATCACAGCCCCTCACAGCCCCTCATGGCCCCTCACAGCCCCAGGCCTGGGGCTCCTCCCAAAGGAGAAGGGGTCGGGCCCTGCTTGTTCTCCATTCATTTCAGTCTCTTCACAGCCACGAGTGCAGAAGGGCTGAAATGGAGCCTTTCCCCGGCGTTTCCCTTGGGGTTAACTGCAGGCTGAAGCTCTGTGCTGGTGCTGGCCCGAGCGTCACCATCCCTGCAGCCGCCAGGCCTTTGCTGTCCCCCCGTGTCGGTTCCCCATCCCCGAGTCCCGCCCGGCTCTGGCAGCAGCAGCAGCTGCAGCGCAGGGGGCACCGGCCCAGCCCTGCCGGGGCTCCCGGCCAGGAGCAGCAGCAGCGCTGGCCCCTTCCCGCCTGCTCCTGCCTCAGCTCCCAAGGGCTTTGTCTGGCTCAATTCTGGACTAGAGCAGCAATCACCCACACACAGCCCTGACTGCTCAGGGCCCGCCTGTGCTGCCCTGAGCAAACCCTCAGAGAAAGAAAGGATCGGGTTCCAGCACTGTTTTCAGCACTGTTTTACTCATCCTGAGGTGAAAGCAGGAGGCTGCTGATGCCTTTGCCTTGGGTATTGAAGATCATGGCTGTTCTTACCACTCTTCTGCTTGCCACTTGAAATTTATCTGTAAAACTGCAATTGCCTTTTTTGATCAGATCTACCCTGAGCACTTTCATGATGGTGAATGTGGGAATCCTTAAAATCAGAGGGTTTTGGGAAACCTGCAAAAGGCGGGCCTCAGAGACAGCAGAACTGTGATTAGAGATAAGCGGTAGCCATACAATTTGTTAGCAGAAAAGCTATATTAGAAGTAGAAAGTAAGGACAAATAGAACAATGGTTGGTGTATTAACGCTTGTCTAGAATAAATCCCTAAGCCGCAGAGATATTAGGAAGTTCTAAGCTTAATAATGGAGATCTGTGCATTGTGTTTAAAGGCTCACAAGCAGGTATTGTACACAAAACAAGCAACCTTTGTTTTAACCAAAGGAACCTGTGCTTACAGTGGTTGGATAGAACTACTGTCAATATGCTTTTTCTTTTTGTGATTGGTCAAAAAACTTTTACACTAAGTTGTAACATTAAGTTCTTTGTCTGCTGCCGAGGACACGAGGTGCTGGCATCTTCCCATTGCCATACCCATGCAATGAGACTGATGCTGGAAAATAAACAGCTCGATACACGTTCCTCAGCAGTCTTGTTCTGTTGGTGATTTGTACATAGCCCGCGGCCAGCATTAGCTGAACTCAGGCTTTTGGTCCCAGACATCAGGATTAGCAGATCTTGAAATGCTCACAAATCCCTGAGCACAAAGTCAAGGAGAATTAAAGCCACACAGGCAACATTGGCAGTGCTCAAACACAGCCCTGTTGCCACTGCTGAAATAGAATCAACTGACAGAGGCCATCACAGAAATTGCCTCTTGAGAGTCAAATCAAATGAAAAAAATCCACCAGGAGAAAGAGAACACAGAACCTCTTGACTCTCTCCATTGTTTCTTCCAAGCAGCAGCAGCAAATGGAGATGCGCAGAGGCATTTCCAGCTGCTGCTGTCCCCAGCTGGAGCCCAGACTGCTGCCCAGGCCAAGTGGGAAGCTGAGCCCAGCCCGGGGAGCTCCCGCAGTGTCGGGAGCTCAGTGCACGCGGGGCCAGGACCAGAGCCCCGGGCATGGCCACCCATTGCGGGGCAGTGGCGCAGACGGAATGTCCTGCGGCCTAAACCTCCTGCTCCTGCCACACAGCGCCAGCCTTCTCCCCCTCCTCCTCCTCTTCCAGCACGGCACAAATTCCAGCTGGGAGGAGGCTGCCCCAGAGAGGGCTCAGGCTCCTGCTTCAGCCTCAGTGTCCCTGCACAGGAACAGGGCATCTTTCAGGCACTTCCACAAGCTCAGAGTTCCCATTTCATGCGGAATCTGGGATGAAAATGGCCTTGTTAGGAAGGACAAAAGCAGAGGGAATGGATTGGAAATTATTAGGAAAAATGACCCTTTGTACAGGCAAAGCTCACTAAGTCATTCCCTGCATTTCTCCTTTTCACATTCTTTCAGTCATCTCCTCAGAGATCCAGCTTTTTCTGGTGCCTTTCATGAAACGACTGTACTCTTGATTTATATCAAAGCATGAGATGTAGAAACATCTGAACTGAACACTGAAACAAATTCTTTTTGTCAGCCCATTTTCATCTTCTAGATCACTTTCAAGATGTCCATGGGGGTGTTGGAATGATTATCCCACAGCTCTCCATTTCTGGCTGCAGGCTCTGGAGATTCTCTGCATTCAGTCAGGCTTGCATTCCCTAACAATTCCTGGTAGCCCGTCATGTTTTCTTTGGGTAGAATAGTAACAATGAAAACCTTACCAATGGCACAAATGCCCAGCCCACAATGAAAAAAAAGAAAAAGCTGTGAAGTTCTTCAAACATTTGTCCTGCTTTGCTGCAAGAGTCGTGCTGCACACACGGTGCGGAAAGCCAAAGGCAGCTGCAGTTGGTGGCACATCTTGTGACAGAAGCGTAACCTCATTCTCCAGCAAAGGTTCTTGGAAAGAGCAAACAGGACTGTGGACAAGATTCTGGAAGAACTGAAACAGTTTTTAGGAAATGAAATGAAAACAGAAAGAAACAATCTGAGATGTTTTACTCGTTTTGTTTTAATGCTCCCCTTAGCACTACTTCTCCATCCTATTAATTCCAAATGGATCTCACCTCTAAGATCCATGACTTGGCATGTTTTAGACACTAAAATACCATGAGCTATGCACAGTTTGCCTTCCCCTGTTTTTTGTTTTTTTTTTATGGAAAGCAATGCTGTTCAGGCAAATGCAGTGCATGGGTCAGGTAAAAATTCTGAATTCAAGGAACAGGCTCCAATAGTATTTGACCCTCAGCAGGGAAAATGCACAGCAGTGACCGAGGGGATTCCTGTGTCACTGCCCAGAGTCCAGACTCTGGGTCTTGGCTGAACACAGCAAAGTTTCCGAGTTTGGACAGGCTCAGGGGCTGCCCCCAGGGAGCGCGGGCTCAGCGCAGGAGCGAGCGGGCTACGGACAAACAGACACGGGGACAAACGGCCCCAGAGCTTCAGTTGCAGCGGCACCAGCAGCGGCACCAGCAGCAGCAGCATCGGCAGCGAAAGCAGCAAAAGCAGCAAAAAAAAACGAAAGAAGCGCCTTTGTCGACTCCCTCACGCTTCTCCTCTCCCTCTCCCACAGTCCCGCACCCTCTCCCACTCTCCCTTTCCCGGTGTCCCCTCCTCTCCCAGTCTCTCTCTCCCCATGCCTGGCCGGGCCATACCCCCGGCCCGCCCCTGACCCCGGGCAGGGCTGCCCGGTGCCCAGCCCCGGCCGCCCCGCCGTGGTCCCGCCTCGGGCCAGCTCTGGCCGTGCCTGCGGTGGCGCTGCTGGGCGGGCATCAGTGCCTGGGGCTGGGGCGGCATGGCCTCCCTTTGCCTGAGCCCGGCCCCGAACCCGGCCCCGGTGCCGGCTCCTCCTGGGGCCTGCGGAGGACACAGGCTGCGCGGCCGCTCCCGCCGCCTCCGCTGCGGCTTGCCCGTCCCGAGCTCCGCCGCTCGGCAGCGCGGCCGCCGGCCCCGAGCCTCCCGTACCGGGTTCCCGGGAGCGAACGCCTGGGCATGGCCAGCCCGGGGCGGGTGAGGGGCGCTCGGGGGCCGTTGCTGGCCCCGGGCTGAGCGCTGACAGCCGCGTCCCGCCCGCAGGGAAGGCGCAGCCGGGCCTGAAAGAGCAGGACAGGCTGGGCTTGCTGCTGGGGCGTGGCGGCTTCAGCAGCGTCTTCGCGGCCACGCGTCTCTGAGACGGCGCGCCGGTGAGCGGTGGCCGGCGGCGGGTGCAGGCGGAGGAGGCGGAGGGCGGAGGATGGGGCTGGGCAGGGCGGGCGGTGAGCTCACCCCGCTACTGCCCTTGGCTTGCAGGTGGCCATCAAAAGGGTGCCACGGAACCGCGTCCTGCACTAGGGCGAGCTGGTGAGTGAGAGGGGCCAGCGGCAGAAGCCGGGGCTGCCGGCCGGCGATGAGCCAAGATCCGGCAGGGTGGAAGCTGCCAGGACACCCCGAGGGAGAGCGGGCGTGGGGCCAGCACAGGGCGCAGAGCATCCCGGGCTGGCTGAGGGCTCCCCGAGCCCCGGCACAGCATCAGCCCCACTGACGGCATCGTGCTCCTCCCGAGCCCGACGGCACCAGTGCACCTCTGGAGATCGTGCTGCTGGCCAAGGTGTCCACTGGTTTCCCTGGTGTGGTCCAGCTGCTGGAGTGGCTTGTGATGGTGCTGGAGCACCCGGAGCGCTCTCAGGACCTGCAGCATTTCATTGGGGCACAGGGGCTCCTGCCTGAGGAGGTCGCGCGGGAGCTGTTCCGCCAGGTGCTGGAGGCCGTGCGGCACTGCACCAGCTGTGGGGTCCTGCACAGGGACATCAAACCAGAGAGCATCCTGCTTGACCTAGACACCGGGCAGGCCAAACTGATCGACTTTGGCTGTGGCACCTACCTTCAAGAGACAGCCTACACTCACTTTGCAGGTGAGCCCATGCAGGGGTGTGCTCCCTGTCCCGGCATCTCATGGCCCAATATCTCACAGCCCAAGCTGGGTGTGGCAGCGGGGATTCCCCCTTTTGCTGCCCTTCATGGCACTGCGATTTCAGCTGAGTGCTTTTGAACAGGGCTAAGTGGGGAGCCATCTTCCAGCTGTGGTGGCAGCCTTTGCCCACCACTGTGCCCAGAACTTGGGCTGGGGCTGGGGCAGGCAGCCCAACAAAAACACCCATGGGTGGGGGTAGCAGAGAGGCAGGGGCAGAATATGTGCCCCAGCTGGTTTGGTGTGCAGGTGAGAAAGGGCTTGGACTACTTCACTCACCTGGTTTGTTTTGGGTTCATAATGTTTTTTGCTGCAATGCAGGCAGGGAGGATGAAGGCATGGTATTTCCCAGCACTGAGTGGGTTCCTCCTTGTCATGGTCAGGCCTTGCCATGGTTTCCACTTTCCTCTTCCATCACCAGTGGCTTCTTTCCCAACCCCAAGTCTGTACACAAGTCCCAGGTCCTGGCAAGAGGGCAGTGGGTCACCCTGTGTGCCACTGAGGCAGCCCCCACATGCCCAGGGATGCTGGGGCCAGGCTCTGGGAGCAGCAGCATCCCCCTGATGAACTCCATCTGTATTCCATAGGAACACGGTCATACAGCCCCCCGGAATGGACCCACTTTGGCTGGTACTATGGCAAGCCAGCTACCATCTGGTCCCTGGGCATCCTGCTGCACCAGATGCTCAGTGGGGAGCACCCTTTCAGGAGGGGCCAGAACATCAGCTGGGACCATTAGCTCTCACGGCCACAAGGGCTCTCTCAAGGTAGATACTCATCTCTGGGCATGGGGGAATCCCAGTTCAGAGAGACAGCAGCGGGCTTGTGAGCATCCTGCTCTGGCAGATGCTGAGGAGGTGGCACACGTCCTGCTCTCCTGCTCTCCTCCAAAACAGGGAACTGATGGGAGAGTTTAGGCCCAGCTCTGAGCACATCCAGCAAGGCCTGGGCACGAGAATAGTGAGGCAAAGCCAACAGGAGCCTTCTCCAACTGCCCGGCAGTTTCTGGTTTCTCTGCCCAGAGTGCCAAGATCTGATCAGGCAGAGTTTATCCATGCTGGACTTGGAAAGGCCCTCATTAGAGGAGCTCCTCTGTTATCCTTGGATGCAGGATATTCATCTGCCCTAGAAGAAGGGAGAGAGCCACAGGCACACTGTGATGCAGGGCCCTGCTAAGTTACAGCTCCACACATGCCTTGGCGATGAGAAGCAAAGGAACCCAGAGCTTTTTTGTCCTGCCTGTGTCACTGCCCAGGGCTCATCAGATGGGAACACACAGCCCGTGTGCTGGAGCTGAGCTGCTCTGCCCAGCACTGGTGGCCGCCATCCAGGCTGGTTTTGCTTGTCCTTGTTCTCTGACAGCTGGGGCCCTGGGCAGAGCCCTGAGAGCCTGGTCTCACCCCAGAGAAGGAGAAGGAGCCCCTGGAGAAGCTGTACCAGGTGGGGCTGCTGCTGCTGGGGACAGCAAGGATGACATCAAGGATGACAAGCTCTTCCTGGACCTGGCCACTGGCCAGCTGAAGATGATGGACTTTGATTCTGGCACCTTCTTCAAAGCCAAACTCCACAGGGAATTCGCATATGAGTCCACAGGCAGGGGGATGCTCCCAGATTTGGGCATTGCACAGCCTTGCCGGGAACCAAAGGTTCCCCGTTCGCTGGGGCAGATGCAACTCATTCTTCAGTTGGCTGCCCAGCTGCTTTTGGCAGGGCTGGGAGGATGGGCTGGGGTGGGTACAAAATGGGAGTGGACTCCTGGCACTGCCAACAGCCCCCAGCACTCACCGTGCCCCGGGCTGGGGCAGCCAGCCTGACACAAACAAACCCCCATGGTGGGAGCAGAGGTGGGACTCCAGAACCTGTGCAGGGGCTGCTTTGCTGTGCAGGCAAGGAAGGGCTTGGGCTGCTCCACTGCCCTTGTTTGCTTTGGGATTGCTAGGATTCATTAAGTTAGAGAGTTTTGAGAAAATGGTCAAAAAAGAGCAAGCCTCAGGCAGAAGTTTTGTTAGCATTGCACATACAGCAAAAAAGTTTTCTAAGCAGTAGAGCAGACGTGACAAATAACACAATAGACCTCTGTAGAACTAGCTTATAGATTGCAACAAAGTTATTTAATGTATATCTTTAGAAAGTTAGTATGAATAGATCTCTGTCTCTTATGAACCAGTCTTTGTTTTACCTACCATTACGTGTGTTTCATATGATTAGATGGAATTCTTGTCAATATGTTTTGCTCTATGTGTGATTAGCTAAAATCTAAGCCGAGATAGTTTTATGCTATGCTGTAATGCAACACCCCCTTGGCATTCCCTGTAAATCAGCGAGCTGTTAACATCCTGTCTCCATTATCCTAACAATGTACTGAGACTGATGTGCTGAATAAATAGCTCATGTCACTGGTCCAGATGCCCCGTCTCCGTGCGTGATTGTATATAGTAACCGCGGCATGGGATCACTGTTATTGTGGGGCCAGTGCAGGGGGAAAGGGAAGGGAGAAAGCCTGGGCTTCCCTCACCCGTCGCTGGGGTTTTCCCTGGCATGCAGGGGTTGGGCCTTCCTCAAGGCCCTGGCAGAGATATAATTTTTTACCTTTTTTCTTGTTTTCCCTTTTTTTTCTGTAATCTATTTTCAATAATTTGTTGTTTGTTTTCTAGAGGAAGTGTTCCAGGTGGTTTCCAGTCTGCATCAGGAAGTGCTTGTGAGTAGCTGTGGCGTGGATGGGCTGTGCCCTTGGAGAAGGCTGAGGACATCGTTTGGGAGCAGCTTTTCTTCCAGCGGGGGAGGGCGTGAGGTGGGTCCCTGTGTGCTTGGCAGGGTGGGATCAGAGCTTTTGGGAGATGGCAGCGAGCACAGGAGCATCCTGCTCTGGGCAGCTGCTGAGGAGGTGGATGTGCCCTGGCTGGCTGCAGGCTGGGCACATGTCCTGCCCTCCTGCTCTGCTGCCAAAGGCAGCAGGGATGGGCAGCTCTGGGCGCAGCTCTGGGCACAGCCAGCATGGCCTGGGCACCGCAGGCAGCTGGGACAAGGGCACAGGAGCCTTCAGCTGAGGGGCGGTTTCTGCTTTCTCTCCTTGCAGCCGGGCTCTGCGGGTGCTGAGGCTGCTCTGGGCTCTGCCAGGGCTCTGCTGGAGCTCGGCACCGGGCCAGAATCAGCCAAAGAAGAAATGGTGTGACCTTCAGCACAGACTTGCTCAAGCATTTTGGCAGCACAGCTCAAGTTTACGGAGTGTACACCTCCAAGGGAAAACATGACACCCCTCAAAAAATAAACTTGTTCAATAACTTCTGGAATTAAATCAATCTGGGATGACCCCAAATGACATTTCTCAGTTTGCTCAAGCTGTAGCTCAGCCCTTCTCCAAACAGTTCTCTCTCCCCCACCTGCCTTTTACTTCCCAACTGCTCCCTCTTTTCCCGCAGTGAGTTCCCAGCCCATAGCAGTCTCCATCACACTGTTGCCTTCCTTGATGCCCCTCACCACAAGGAAGGCTGAGCCCCAGGATTAGGGACTCATCCTGTCACTGGCTGAGGAGCAGCAATGTCTCAGAGGTCCAGTGAGATTTTAGTGTCATTCAGAGCCGCTCTCCAGCCCTCAGCTCTCCTCCCTGCTGAGCTCCCCCAGCAGGGGGCGAGGAGGGAAGGGGAAGAGAGGTATTGGCGCACCTGGGAAAGGGACCAAGTTCCCACTCCCTTTTCCTCATCCTTGCAGCAGGAGGAGCTCTGTGAATCCCCTTGAGCCTCCCCACCCTTCCCAGCCCACACTACTCCCTCAGTTAAGCTGAAGCTGAAGCATCTCAGTCTCCTGTGGCACACCAGTCCAGTGCCCTCTGCAGGGAGCCCCAGCCCCAGAGCACAGCACACAACAGTGCAGTCTGGGCTGGAGCAGCTGCCCTGCAGCCCTGGCTTGGCTGTTTGTGGCAAGGCAATGCCCCTATTCCCAGCTGTCCCTGCAGGATGGCCCCAGGGCAGAGCCCAGCCGGGCTCCCACTGCAGCCCTTGGAGCTTGGGGCAGACAGTGCTCCCAGAACTGAGGTTCCTGGGGAGCACCCGGAGCTGTGCTTTTAACTCTGTGGCCGTGTGTCACAGGGCAGGCTGTTTCATGCTGTGTGAAAGTACCAGCCCTGGTTTGACTGCCAGGGGCCTCGCCCAGTCACATCTCTCCAAGGGCTGCAGCATTTCACTGGCCAGAATTTGAAAAGGCATAGAGATCAGAGCAATGAAATTATCCAGACTGGGTTTTTCAAAGGCCCTTTAGAAGGCAGGGCTTGAGAACAAACGCTCGCTGTTTAACACAAAAACATAGGGGTGAGTGCTCTCTCTGTCTCCAACCCACTCCCCCTCAGCCAACGTTACAGCCACCCACACCCTCACACATCCCCCTCGTGCCTTCCCACTGACATGTCCTGTCAGGCCTTCCCAGCCCCTCGTCCCTTCCTGGCCCTGTCCCCACATGCTCGCCCCCAGCCCGGCCAAGCTGCCCGGCAGCAACGCCACAGCCCCACAGCAGCTCCAGAGCAGCCCCATCCAGAGGCACCTGGGAGCCCTCAGCAATCCAGCCAGCAGCACACGGGCAGGAGGACACGGATGGCGCTTCCTGCCTGGCACAGGGCTTGTGGCCATCTCCAGGCACTGCTCTCACAGGGATCCCCGCAGCTCCGGCCCCTGCCCAGCCGCTCTGTGGGCAGCAAAAAGGCTTCAGCAAAACCACCACAGGCCAAGGGGCTTCTGGCCATTTCCCCTGCAACACTGCACACCTGTGCAGGTTGCCGAGTCAGGGTACCCTTCTCCCCTTCTTCATCTATGCCCTGCAGACCCTGGGCAGCAAAAGAAAACTCCTGGGAGTCTGTGTATTATACCACATTCTATATTCATATACTAACGAAAAAACAAACAGAAGAACAATGTTAAAGAAAAGGGAAATTCCTGCTGGCTCAGGTGTCCCCAGCAGACAGAGTCTCTGGGATCAGCTCTCTGCAGAGCTCCAGCAGCGCAGCCAGCCAAGCCCCGACAGACGAGGCCGTGTCCTCCATGCCCTGTGGAGCTGGTCTTGCAGCCTCTGGATGACGGAATATTGCCCACTCTGCAGTGCTTGGAGGACATACAATGTTTCAAGTGCCACATCTGACACAGCATGGCTGGTGTCCTCTGTCAGGTGTTCAAGGGCTGAAAGAGAGAGGAACAGAGCCATGGTCAGATCCTGGATCTGCGGGGAGCTGAGGAGAGCCCCCTGCGAGGGCCATCCCAGCCGGCTCTAGCCATGGCCAGGAGGGAGCAGGGACCAACGGGAGCAGCCCGAAGCTGCTGGCCACGAATCGCCCAGGTGGCCCTGAAATCTCTGTGTGCTCTACCCACGCCGCCCCTGGTCCGCACAGGGAGCAGAGCCCTCTGCAGCCGGGGCAGGGTTTGCAGGTCCCCCGGCAGCCCCCGCTGCCAGCCCGCTGCCCTCACTCACCGTTGCAGATGAGCTGGAGCTCTTCCTTCTTCCCCCTCAGGTGCTGCGCTGTTGTAGTGTGTTTTTAAATTTCTTGTTTTGTTCCCCCATTTTATGTACTGTTCCTCCCTGTTCTTTGTAAAATGGTTCTTCCCCCTCCAGTTTTCCCGCCACAGAGCCTTTGGCAGTTATGTTACTATGGTTACCCCTGCCCCCGTTAATTGTCAATCTCCCAAGTTACATAATTGCTCCTCCCTTATCCCACCATATAAGTAAAGTTTTCCTCCTCCCTGAGCCCAGTCAATCACCCCCCACTCCTCCCTGCTTTCTAGAACATTCTTCTCTCTGGGGGTTGTGGTTGGCTGGCGTCCCGGGGCCCCTCCTTTGTTCTATGTTTATTGGATAAGTTCTTGTGTCAGTTTTCTTATGTACCTCCCCACATGTTCCCCTATTGGTTAGATGGGCTTCCCCTCCCTTCTCCACCCCTTCCCTGTAAAACTCTGTCTCCCCCCGTGTTCGTGGCCATTTTGCTGTGGGTTTTTCCACCTGTTGGTTTGCCCTGTGCTGCATGTGGGCTCTTCAATAAACCGACGTTTTACCCCCAGCAAGTGGTCGCCTCCTCTCTCGTTTCGTCCAGTGTGAATCCAAGTCCGCAATACAGCCCAGCCCGAGGCCACGACGCCAAGGGGGGCTGGCTTCCGATGCGCAGGGGTGTCGGCCGCTTCACCCCTTCAGCTAGCCGGACTTAGGGCCGTGTACGCCCTCGCGCACTGCGCGGCCATGCCTGTGAACACAGAGCCTGTCACGGCGCCAGCGGCACAGCTCCCTGCCAGCGGCGCTGCCGGCGCTGTGGCCACACGGGCTGCTGGCCCGGCAGGGCTCAGCCCGGCCCTTGCCGCACGCTGCCGCCCCAGGGCACGGCTGCCAGAGGGCGGCAGCAGCAATGCCCGGGCCAGGCGGAGCTCATCGGTGCCGGGCCCGGCTGGCGCTGCCGGGGCAGCAGGCGGGGCTGGGGCTGAGCTGCGGCGGGCCGGGGAGGGAGCCCGGGCTCGGGACTCACCCATGAACCTGATGGCCACCGCTCGCAGGGGCTCCTTTGGGCTCTGCAGGTAGGGCAGGGCCCGGCGCAGGTGCTCGGCCGCTTTGCTCCTGTCCTCTGCCAGCTGGAGAGAGTGGCAGGAGGGAAGGGTTAACGCGGGCTCAGCCCCTGGGCCGGGCGCTGCCTGCGCCCCGCCCCAGCCTCCCCTGGCCACACAGGCCTGAGGCGCAGCCAGCAGCCGCCGGCGCCAGGCTCCCGAGGGGAGGGGCAGAGGGCCGGCTGCTGCCCGGGGAGCCGCGGTGCCGGCCCGCCCCGCAGCCCCGCCGGGCTGGGGCTCCCCCGGAAGCCTGGAGAAGAGCCCGCGCGGCCTCTCAGTGCAGCAGCGGGCAGGGCCACAGCTGCCCGCCCCGCACACTGAGCACCGCACTCAGGGAGCTTCTCCAGGCTGAGGCTGTTGCTTGCAGGCTGTCCTTACCAGGCACTTGCTGAACTTCCACAGATTCTGGTTCTTCACCAGTCTTTTGAGATCCCTCCTGTTCAGGAACTCAGCCACACAAAGCAGGGTTTCCTGAGAGGCCTGGAGAGCAGCAGAGACACGGAGATGGCCCCACAGCCCAGGGCGCAGGACCCTCTCCCTGTGCCAAGGCCTGGATGAGGCTGCAGCCCGGCAGGTGCCAGGGCAGGAGGCAGCCAAGTCCCCTGCCAGGGGGACAGCAGCAACCCACGAGCCCTCACCTGTGCCACAAGCTGCTTCTCATCATGGCAGTGGAGGAAGAGGTGCAGCAGGCTAGGGCGCAGGGGTGTCTTCAGGGCCTTTTTTTCCTTTTCCTGTGGAAGAGTCACCAATGTTCGCAAGAGCAGTATGGAGATGAGCTGAACCTGCCAATTGTTCTGTATGGAAGGAAGAACAAAAGACCTCAGCATTGCGGCTGCACAGGGCTCATCCTGGCACAGGCCTGCAAATCCACAGGGCACAAAGTGTCTGGACAGCACCCAGTGGCAGCGCCTGGGAGCAGTGAGCCTTACATGGTCAAAGAGTGGCAGGAGCGCCTCAAGCAGCTGCAGTGTGATGGGGCTGGGCATCAGCATGTTATTGTCCAAGATGATAAAGCTGAGTAGCATGACTGTCATGAAAACTATCTCTCCATCTGCATCCCACAGGAACTTCACAAGACTTTCAGTCAGGCTCCACATTTTTTTGGTCTGTGCAGAACACAAGTTTGTGAAACGCCGTCCTGTTGCCAAAGGTCTGTCCCAAAGCACTCGGGCAGCTGAACTGGGAGGCAGGAGAGCTGGGAGCAGCTGCCCCAGCACCCAAAGCCCTGCCAAGCCCAAGTGACTGCATTCTCCAGCTCAGCCTCAGCTGCTGCCCCCTTCTCACCATTGAGAGCTCCTTAATGAGCTCTAGAAGGGCCCTGAGTGCCAGGTGACGCCTCTCCCTGCACTCGCTCTGCAGCTGCCTTGACAAGATTTGCAGGACTCGGTTAGCACCACGTTCACTCAAGTCCAGGAACTCGAGGACCTGAAAGGCCCAGGGTAGTGACAGGGACCTGGCCAGCAAGAACCCGGAGCCGCACGGGGCTGGGCCCAGGCAGCAGCACAGGGCGCAGGCACCGTGCCAGGCAGCTGCGGCTCCGAGAGGGCAGAGAGCTGGGAGGCAGCTCAGCCAGGCAGCGCTGGCCATCAGCCTCACCTCCACAAGGAACGCCAGGGCGGGCAGCTCCCAGCGTGGCTCCTGTGTGCTGAGCAGCTGGAGCAGGTAGCGAGCGATCCAGGAACACAAGGCAGTGGAGACACAGCACATGTCCCTGGCAGGAGAAAAAGGAAGCAAGACTGTGGGCCAGGGGGACAGATGTCCTGTTGCAGGTTGGAAGCCCAAAGACACCAGGAGACTGGATAATGAAAAGAGGGGAAGAGGGGTGAGCACCATCCGCATAACTATTTCTGGCCAGATTGTGGCTGCAATTCCAGTATATGAAAGTGAGCTTCACATTAGTAATATACTGGATCCATCCTGGTCCCTTGAAGCATCAGGATATTGGACAGTAGAAAGGAAAAAGGAACAGCGGGACGCATGGCAGGGGAGGAAATCGGGGATCCCATACACAAGGACCCCATGGCCGGTGGGACATGTAGGATTTCAGGGTTTGTGGGGACTTGGGAGCACGGTTCACCCATCAGGGAAACCCTGTTTGTGCCGGGACAGGGACCCAGGGTGGGATTCCCAGCCGGCACACACAAAGGGAGCCGGCGAGCTCCACATGGCGCGGTGGCTCGTGCAGTGCTCAGAGCAGGGCAGCCTCTGGGGTGCAGCCAGCGCTGTAATTTCCAGGGCCAGCTGAAGCCGGGCTGGAAGCGGGGTGACCGCCAAGGGGTTTGCTGCAGGAGGTCACCCAGGAGCCAGTGGAGCAGTGTCTGTGCTGCCTAGCCAAGGGGGTCAGGTCAGTCCAGCCGCCAAGCCAAGCCACATCAGGGTGCAGCCGCCAAACTGAGGAGATCAGGCTGGGCTGGCTGCTGAGCCGAACCAAATAGGGGCAGGCGGAGCTGCTGAGGCTGAGCCAAGTAAGGCCAGGGGCAGGAACTCCTGAACTGGGGCGGGCAGAGCCTCGGAGTTGAATTGGGGTGGGGGAGCCACTGAAGCCAAACCAAGTTTGGTCAGATGTGGAATGGAAGCCTCTGACTGGAATCAGGGTGGGCGAAGCCACAAAAGCTGAGCCAGGTTGGGCCCAGGGGTGGGACTGCAGCTGCCAAGGTGAATTGGGCCAGGGGCAGGCAATAGCCGAGCTGAGCCAGGCGAGACAGGGAGCAGAGTGCAACCATGGGACCAGAGCATTGAACCGAGGAGGAGAGGAAGGGCAGGGACCAATCCGGTGATACGGAAGCCCCTGGATCGTAAGATTTTTTTTATTTTTACTTGTCAAAAGAGAAGTACAGTTTTTTTGTTTTTTCTCTCTCTTCCCTTTCCTTCTCATTCTACTTTTCCTTGTTTCTTTTTTTCCCACTCCCCCTTTCCTTTTCCCTTTTGAGACAGGCAGGCTCTGTCCGGAGGGCCTGTGGTTGGAAAGGTGGGCTCTGTCGGAGGAGGGCCTTTGATGGGCCAGTCAGGATGGCACTATGGGCAAATAGGGAGGAATAGAAATTGAGGAGGTACCAATAGGTATACACCCAGATAGCCCACTGGGAAGGAAACTAGCCCGGTGAAAATATGACACAAATATCACAGATAAGGATGAGCTCAAAGTAATTCAGAATTGCATGGTAGAATGGACCAGAAGGGAAATTAGGTGCAACCATGTATACTGGCCTAGATATGGGTCAGATGAAGAATGGATGTGTCAGGCATTAAATATCCATGTAAGAGCTAAGAAACCATTCAATCAGGAAGAGACTGACTATGCTGCCTGCTGTGGGAGGGAGAGTTCACCCTCAAAGGTGAGCATGTTTAAGGTATAAGAAAATAAAGAATGGGACCTATTAGAACACTTAACCCCTCCACCTCCAATAGCCCCAGATGCACCTCCCCTACCCCCTAATGGGCCTAGTCAAAACACCAGAAACAGGGTGGCACAATGAGAGGAAAGCAGATCAGGGGATGGGAACCAAGCAGCGGGACTATATCCCCCGTGGGAAGTACCCCTGTGTGGGGTGTTGGAAGGAATTAGATTTATAACCGTGTCTCTCAGTTCCTCTGACATGAGAATGTTCAAGAAATAATTGAAAGGATTACTAGAGGACCTCACTGGATTAGTGGAACAGTTAGACCAGTTTCTGGGGCCCAATATTTATACATGGGAAGAGATGCAATCAATAATGACCATGCTATTCACACCAGAAGAAAGACAGATGATCTGAGCAGCTGAGATATGGATATGGGAAAGGGAGCGTGTGCAAGGACCTCCTGGGGATCTGAAAATGCCCATAGTGCACCCCACCAGGGACCACAACAGCACTGGGGGGAGGCAAGACATGGAGGAATACAGAACATTTATTGTAAAAGTTATCAAAGAGGCAGCTCCACATACTCAAAATGCCAGTAAGGTTTTTCATGAGCAGCAAAAGAAGGAAGAAACCCCAACAGAGTGGTTACAAATGTTGAGGAAAAATATAAGGCAGTATTCAGGAGTTGACCCTGACACCGTGGCTGGACAGATCTTACTAAAGATAAATTTTGTCACTCACCCCTGGCCAGATATACAGAGAAAGTTAGAAAAGTTAGATGGTTGGCAATAAAGAGGTTAAGAAAATCTTTTAAAGGAAGCACAGATGGTGTATCAAAAGGGATGAAGAGAAGGCCAAGGCAAAAGCCAATGTAATGGCAACTGCATTAGGAAAGGAAACCAGCACTTGAAGAACAACCCGGATAAGGGAGGGAGATTCTGGGTATGGGAAGATAGGTGGAGGGGAGATGCAGCTCCTTGGGACTGGGCACAAAAAGGAGAGTTTGGGAAACGGGAACTTAGGACCAGTTTGCTTTTACTGTAAAGAGAGTGAGAATATTAGAAGGAATTGCCTCCAGAAGGAAAAGGACCTGAGGGTCTATGAGACTGAGCAAAAAGAAGAAGATTAAGGGTGTCAAGGGCTCTACCTCCTGGGGATAGAATACCATCAGGAGCCCTTGATAACTTTAAAAATAGATTCCCAGGAGGAAGAAATTGAATTCTTAGACACAGGGGCTGAAAAAGCTTGTGTTTGTAGAATCCCAAAGGGGTGCAAAAAGTGTCAAGATACTGTGCAAGTAGTAGGTACTAAAGGGGAAGGGTTCAAAGCCTCAGTTATAAAGCAAATAAAGTTTGAAGGAACAAATAAAATAGGAATCGGGGATGTTCTATTAGTTCCAGATGCAGGGTGAAATTTATTAGGATGGGATTTACAGGTGCAGTTTGACATTGGAGTGCTCCTAGAGGAAGGGAAAATGGTAGTTAAGCTTCTCCATTTAAGAGAAGAAGATGAGGACAAAATTCATGAGATGGTGTGGGCAAAACCAAAAACCCAAGGTAAATTGAACATGAAACCTATAGGTAATAAAAATAGTTAATGAGAGCTATCCAATTTGTGTATGACAATATCCATTCTCCCTGGAAGGAAGACGAGGACTGCAGCCACTGATCCAGGACCTACTTGAGGACAGGACCTTAGAACCATGTATGTTCACCCATAAAAGACCCATATTACCAGTAAAGAAGTCAGATGGGACTTACAGGCTTGTCCAAGATTTGAGAGAAGTGAACAAAACAACAGTGAATTGGTACCCAGGAGTGCCTAACCCCTCTACACTACTGAGTAATATCCCCCCAGCACACCAGTGGTTTAGTGTCATAGACCTAAAAGATGCTTTTTGGGAGGTCTACTGTCAGAGAAAAGCAGGGATATACTTGCTTTTGAATGAGAGGACCCTGATTCTGGGAGTAAGAAACAGGTTTGGTGGACTAGGTTACCCCAAGGGTTTTCCAAATCTCCAAACCTCTTCGGTCAAGCCCTAGGAGAAGTAACACAATTCTTCTCCATCAAACCTGAGATAAAGCTCATCCAATATGTAAATTATTTGCTTTTCTCAGGACAGGAAGAAAAAGAAGTTTGAGAATCAACCATAGTGTTCTTAAATCTTCTGAGGGACCAAGAACTTCAGTATCTGATATCTGATTTGTAGAGTGGGAAGTAAAATTCCTAGGACATGTGATTTGTCAAGGGAGCTGGCGGTTGAACCCTGAGAGAATTACGGGGATAGTCTCACTCCCATGGCTAAAAACTAAGAGGGAAGTTAGAAGGTTTTTAGGCCTGTTGGGATATTGTAGGCTATGGATTGAAGGATACACACAGGCTATCCAGTTCTTGTATGAAAAGTTAGTTGAAGAAGTGATTAGGTGGGAAAAGATGATGAACAAAAGTTTGAAGCTTTAAAGCAAAAATTAGTCAGTGCACCAGCACTGAGTCTTCCTGTCTTAGACAAACCCTTCTATCTGTTTGTGGATATAAAACAAGGGGTAGCACATGGAGTGTTAGCCCAGGACTGGGGAGGATCCAGGAAACCAGTGGCCTATTTATCAAAATTACTAGAGCCTGTCAGCCGGGGGTGGCCAACCTGCATTCAGGCTGTGGCAGTGACTGCCCTACTCATAGCAGAAAGAAAAAACATTAACCTTTTGGGGGAAAATTGAAGATATATATCCCAAACTCAGTAAGGAGTAGCCTGAGCCAAAAGGCTGAGAAATTACTCACTGATTCCTGAGTGCCAAAATATGAAGCCATCTTAATAGATAATGATTTAGAGCTGATCGTGAGTAACCAACTCAACCCTTCCCAGTTTTTGTATGGAGAACCAAGTGAGGAACTAATACATAATTGCCTAGAGGTTATAAACTATCAAACTAAAGTAAGAGAGGACCTAACAGATCAACCACTCCACGGTGGAAAACGATTGTACATCGATCGATCTTCACGAGTAATAAAGGGGCACAGAGTATCGGGGTACGCTATAGTGCATGAAGGGTTAGTGGCCATAAAAAAGGGGAAGTTACCTTCCAGCTGGTCAGCCCAAGGTGTGAGTTGTATGCCCTAAAAGGAGCTCTGGAAATATTAGCACAGAAAAGGAGAAAAAATATATACAGACTGAAGATGCACTTTTGGAGTGGTGCACACCCTTGGAAAAATTGGGAAGAGAGTGGGCAATTAAATTCAAAGGGAAAGGGACTGATTCACAAAAAAATTTCTTTTAGAAGAGTTAGAAACCTTACAATTACCAGAGGAAGTGGTAGTGGTATTTGTTGAAGGACATCAAAAAGGGGTGACTCAGGAGGACTGAGGGAACAATTTAGCTGATTTAGAAGCTAAAAATGCAACTGAATCAGAGTCAGAAAAACTAATAGTATTAACCCCCATGAGACAAATGTCAAAAGTCCCCGAATTCAGTGGGACAGAAGAGGAAGATCTCCTTAAAATAGGAGCCAAGAAAGATAGTGAAGGGAAGTGGAAATTAGCAGTGGAAATTAGCAGATGGGAGGCAAATGTTGAATAAACCCCTTGCCAAGAAAATGCTAGAAGGCATACATGGAACAACAAATTGGGGTACACAAGTGCTAAGTGATCAATTTCTAAGGGATTGGGGCTGCATAGGAATTTTCAGAATAGCTAACCAAGTAACTGAATGATGTGTGATATGTCAACAAGTAAATAAGAAAATAATGAGGAAAACACCCAGAGGAAGGTGAGAACTAGCCTTATGGCCCTTCCAAAACATCCAGGTAGACTTTACCGAGCTTCCCTACATAAAACGGTGGAAGTTTTTCCTACTGACAGTAGATCATGTGACTCATTGGGTGGAGGTGGTACTGTGAAAGCCAATGCCAACGTTGTGAGTAAAACACTTCTAGAATTAGAATATTCCCTGATATGGGATGGCAAACAGGATTGATTCAGACTGGGGAACTCATTTCACATCGAAGATATGAAAATCAAGACCATTCTGTAGTATTTTGATAAGGTCTTAATAAACCATTTAAATTTTTGAAAGTCAAAACAGTTTCTCACATGGGGTTGGGGAATGTTGGGCAAGGTTGTCCACAACTCAAAGGTACAACTTCTCTGACTTGGTCAGACCTCCTTGGGAGCAGCCCTTCATCAATATCAAGCACAGATTGCTGCTATCATCTCTTCTCTAAAGAGAAGAGTAATAAAATACACTCTTTAAAATAGGATTATATATTTCTTGGAAACTCATTGAAATATTTCTCCATAACTGTAAAAGGAAAACTTCCTGCTGAACTGCACTGGAGCGAGGGAAATCAAGGCACAGCCATGGTTTGTCAGGACTTGTTTGATCTTAATGAGCCATGTGGTGCATTTGGAGCTGAGCCCTGGAACCTCAGGGCCTGAGAGGAAATTGCACAAACCTTTCCAGGAGTCAAAGTCAGAGGAAACACCCAAAGTGTCTCAAAGCATGATTAGGTCCAACTGAGGTCCATCTCCATCACAGGCTCCTCATGGATCCCTTGGAGGAGAGAACTGGAGGCCAGGATGCCACAAAAAATCTCTCAGAAATTCAGTGTGGAAAGGAAAATCCAAAGTACATTAAAAATTTTGAGTATCTCAAAGCATTAATGAGCCCCACTGAGAGTCAGTACAGAGCTCTCAAGGGACTTGTTAAAGCAGATAATTGGGGCCATGATTGCACAAATCTCTCACAGTCTGTATCAAAAGGGAAACACCAAGTACCTTAAAATAACTTAAGCACCTTGAAGCATTAATGGGCCCCACTGAGTGTTGTTACTGACAAAGCCTCTCCAGGGACTAATTAAAGCAGATAATTGGAGGCCATGATTGCACAAACCTCTCAGAGACTCCAAGGCAAAAGTCAAGCCCAAAGTCCTTTGCAAAACCCGCAGTCCCTGCAGGGAGCATAAAGGAGCCTCGAGGGCCATTCCTGAGCAAGGCTCCCCAGGGACTCCTTCCAGCAGATCCTTGAGGCCACTGGGATGTGGGCTAGGGCAAGATGCTGAGGGCAGGACAAGGGGCTGACAGTGCCCAGTCTGGCTGGGGCTGTGCCAGGAGGCCCCAGGGCCTCAGGACAAGGTGTCTCCTCACAGCCCTTGGTGGCACAGACCCTGCTGTGTCCCAGGGAACCAAGACTTGGCTTCTCTTTGTCTCCACCTGTCAGCACTGCCTCCAGTTCTCTGTTCTGCCTGGGGCCTGGGGACACTTTCTCAGTCGTATCCCTTAGTGGGACCCATTAAAACTTCAAGAAACTTTGGAGTTGGATTCTGCCTTGGAGTTCTGGAGAGGTTTCTTCAGCTCCCTCTAAGAGACTGATGTTCAGGACCTGAGCACAAAGCCCCAGTAGCTCATTAAAGTCTTTGTGCTGTGTCTGTGCTGCTGAGCTGGGCTGGGCTCCTGGCACAGAGGCAGCTCCTGGTAACCAAGAAGAGCTTCAAAAGCACATTTCTCTTGATGAGCAGCTCTTCTGCCAGCCCAGCAGGACTGGGGCACTGCCTGCAGCCACCCCAGGCACAGCACAGAGGCACAGAGAGCTTCAATCAGTCAGGGCTGGGAAGGTACTGAGAAGTGTCTGGGGCAGAATCACTGCCAGCCCTTGGCACAGGAACCTCTGGCTGCAGGACAATGCAGCTGCAGCTCCTGGAGCCATCTCCTGCAGCTGGAACATCCCAACGCCTACAGACCCTGTGAGTACATTCTCCGATTGTCTCTTGTGAAGAGCAGCCAGGGGTGCCCAGGGCTGTCCTGCAGAGCAGGGTCCTGCAGCCCAGGGCGCTGTGCTGGGGCAGGGACGCTGCTGCCTGCCAGGGACAGCTCTCAGCCAGTCCTGGCAGCTGCTCCCAGCACTGGGGGACAGGATCTGGGTGGGAGGAGAGAGCTGGTAAGGCTTGGAAATGTTCTCCTTGTGTGGGGAGGATGCTGCATTGTTCAGGACTGCTCCCAGTATGACATTTAACTGCATAACATTTCCAAGTAGATTATAATGGGAGCACAGCAAGGCAGGGGCTGCGTAGAAGGGAAATTCCTGCTTTTTTAATCGACTGTTCTAGATTGCCTGGATGGGAAATTGCACACATATATTAATCACTCAGTTCAGGTTCAGAAAAAGAAAAATGTTTTTTCTCAGATCATACTAAACCAGGCAGTGACAGAAATCAGCACAGGGGCCCTTAGACGCAGCATTAGTGTAACATTTCAAACCGCCTCAGAGTTGCTCTGACATTGCCATCAGAGCCTGCAGAGCCAGAGCTGCCCCTGGGCAGTGCCTGAGCTGGGAGGGGTCTGCACGGCAGAGCTGAGCCCCCAGGGCTGGGCTGGGCTCTGGCAGCACTGGCAGGGCCCAGCCCTGGGCACAGGGAAGCAGCTGCTGGCAGGGACCGCTCCAGGCAGTAGAGCCCTTGGCAGGCAGTGGGGGGAAAGTGCCCCCAAGCTGTGCTGCGATATTTAAAGTCCTCTCCAAGCCCAACTATTCCATGATTACTTTTTTTACAGATCCTCCTGCCAAGAAACTGCAAATGTCCAACAACAGCTCCATCAGCCATTTCCTCCTGCTGGCATTGGCAGACACGTGGCAGCTGCAGCTCCGCACTTCTGCCTCTTGCTGGGCATCTCCCTGGCTGCCATCCTGGGCAACGGCCTCATCATCAGCGCCGTAGCCTGCAGCCACCACCTGCACACGCCCATGTTCTTCTTCCTGCTCAACCTGGCCCTCAGCGACCTGGGCTCCATCTGCAGCACTGTCCCCAAAGCCATGCACATTTCCCTCTGGAACATCAGGATCATCTCCTATGCAGGGTGTGCTGCACAGTTGTTTCTGATTTTCTTCTTCATCTCTGCAGAGTATTTCCTCCTGATCATCATGTGCTACAACCGCTACGTGTCCATCTGCAAACTTCTGCACTACGGGACCCTCCTGGGCAGCAGAGCTTGTGCCCACATGGCAGCAGCTGCCTGGGCCAGTGCCTTTCTCTATTCACTGCTGCATACCGCCAATACATTTTCCCTGTCTCTGTGCCATGGCAATGCCCTGGGCCAGTTCTTCTGTGAGGTCCCACAGATCCTCAAGCTCTCCTGTGCCAAATCATATCTTAGGGAACTTCAGCTTCTTGCTGTTAGTGCCTGTTTATTTTCTGGATGTTTTGTGTTCATGGTTTTCTCCTATGTGCAGATCTTCAGGGCTGTGCTGAGGATCCCCTCTGAGCAGGGACGGCACAAAGCCTTTTCCACCTGCCTCCCTCACCTGGCCGTCGTCTCTCTGTTCATCACCACTGTCATGTTTTCTCACCTTAAACCCGCTTCGATCTCCTCCCCATTCCTGGATTTGGCCCTGTCAGTTCTCTACTCAGTGGTGTTTCCAGCCCTGAACCCCCTCATCTACAGCCTGAGAAACCAGGAGCTCAAGGCTGCAGTGTGGGGACTGATGATGGGATGCTTTGATGCTTTCAGAAACATTAAACGGCTGGCCAATTTCTGCAAATCACTTGAAACAAAAGTCATCGTTGGTACTTCTTGTTGGTTTTATTTTGGAGGTTCTTTCTGGTTTTATTTTACTTTTTTAGTCTTGTCCACTAATAAATATAATTGTTTGTGCCATTCCTTAGTTTGTTTCTCTCCACCTTCCCTCTGGCCACAGATTGTGTCAATGAGGGGCTGCGCTCCTGGTGGCTTTAAAGGAGCTAAAGGATCTCCCAGCAGAGTTTTCTGCAGAGATGCCCTTTTGTTGCCTTCTCTGGAGCTGCAGCAGCAATGCCCATGTGCAGAGCTGGGGGCAGATCAGTGCTGGCCCAGCAGCTGTGCCCAGCAGCAGCAGCAGCACTTGGTGTTGCCAGTGCTGCTGCCGTGGCCCTGCCCCACTGCCCTGGTGGCCCTGGTGTTGCTGTAGGGCCTGAGTGCTCTCGGGGCCGGGCACAGCCCTGGGGGTGGCAGTGCCGAGGCTGCAGCAGGGACAGGCCATGGGCACTGCTGGGGCAGCGCTGATGCCTCAGCCCAGGGCCTGGGGGCTCCAGGCTCCTTGCCCAGGCTCTCTCAAGAACATGGCCAGGCCAATGCTCAGCACAGAAAACCCTGTGAGCAGCCCCAGGCTGGCCGTGGGCAGGCTGGATGCAAACAGCATGGCTGGGGCTTTGCAAGGGCCCTGGGGCAGATGGGAAGGAGCAGCAGAGCAGGGGCTGATCCATCCCCAGAGCTCTAGACAGCCCAGGGCAGCGTCCCAGAGCGTCCTCATGGAGCTGCCAACAACATCCCCCCTCTGCAGCCCTGGCCTCTCCCCCAGCTCACACAGGTGCCCCATCCTTGCAGGCACAGACACGGCAGCACTGGCTCAGCAGCCCCTGTTAGCATTGCACAGAGCAGGGGGAGCAACCGTATGCTGTTGCTGTGGGGACATGAACCTGAGGGACCACAAATGCCATCAGCCCCTGGGGCCAACAAGGGCTGGGGAACACCAGGGAAACCACTCAGCTTTGTCCTGGCCTCTGCAGTCAGCCAGAAAGTTTGTTCCCATGGGCTGGGACTTTCCTGTCCCACTGCAGACGCTGTTGCTCAGAGCCAGGGCTGCCTGGCTGCCACCCCAAAATAGCCCTAAGCATTTCCTTTCTTTACCTTTACTTTCTTTAGCCTGCCCTGATACAAATTTCTTCCTCTTGCCCACTCCAGGAGGCCCAGAACTGGACACAGCCGTTGAGGTGCTGCCAAACCAGTGCTGAGCATAGAGGAAGAATCACTGCCCTGCTCCTGCTGGCCACCCCATTCCTGATCCACAGGATTTCTAGGGATTGGGTATGCAAATAGTGTGGAAGGGGTGAGGACAAAGTGTTATTGATTTTCAGGCAAGAATGTTCTTGATCTTCATAGCTATTCAAACTGCATTAGAGGGAGCTGAGGGTCAATATCAATTAGACATTTGTGATAAACTATAAACAGGAAAAGAATACTGGACAAAATAGTTCTCTCTGCTTATTTTTTATAATATAGCAGATTCACTTTGAAGACACTTCTGAAATCTGTCCAAATAAACCACATAGGAACTGAAAACTTAAATTATTCCCATGGACTTTTCTTGTTCCGAACAAAGTGTTTTGAAAAAAAGTTTATGAGCGTTTGTCACAGAATTCCTGAACTGATGAGCTCAAGAAAGAAGAGGCCTCTGGAGTAATAAAATTCATCAGCAATCTCCAAGTGGCTGAGGACCCATCCCCATCAGAGCAGCAATGAAGAGAAATGGGCACAGCTTTGTGGCTACCCCAGCTCTGAGATGGGCCCTGGGCCTGGAGCAGGAGCAGCTCTTGATGGCCCCAAGGCCAGAGCTCTTGTGCTGTCCTGGGCAGATGGGATGGCAGCAGGGGCTGCAGAGCTCTCAGCACCTCAGGCAGGGGGGAGCAGGGCAGCCAGGGAGCCTCCTTTGGCCTTGGCCAAGCACCTTCCCCCATGGCGGGGGCTGAGTCCTGTGGCAGCTGCAGCTGCTGCTGTGCCCTTGCCAGGGGCTGAGGCCATGGGGCCAGTGCCCAGAGCAGCCTGGCCTGAGCAGAGCTGTGGGGCCAGAGCCAGCTGGGCTGGGCTGGGGAGAGGCCCTTGTTGCTGCCCAGAGCTCAGGGCAGCTGGCAGAGCTTGCAGGGAGCTGGGCTGGGCTCAGAGAGCCTGGCCCAGAAACCATCAGTGTCCATCTCAGCCTGGCTGAGCGTGCAGGGGCAGGACTCAGGCCAGGCCTTGTGGGGCAGGGCCAGCGCCTGTGCAAGGCATTGCAAACAAGCAAGTGGCCCAGACAGGAGGCTGCTCTGTGCCCTTGGGGGCATGGACAGAGCAGAGAGGGGGCCCAGGAAATTTGTCAGCGCCAGCCTCTGTGCCCATGTGTTGGCAGCCCTGGCTGCTGAGCCCAGCTTTGGCCTGGGCTGAGTTTGGCTGTGGCCCAGCTCCATCCTCCTGCGGGGCTCAGGGCCTGTTCCCAGCCATGGCCAGCCCTGGCCAGCCTCTCTGCTGGCCCAGAGGGCGGCAGAGCCCGGGGCAGGGCTGTCTGTGCAGCCCCACAGGTGCCACGGGCTCTGCAGGAGCTGGCAGAGGCTGCCCAGCAGGGAGGCCATGGGGCACAGAGCCCCAAGGCTGCTGTGGGCACCACAGCACAGGGGCCGTTCCCAGCCGCAATGCTCCTGGCCTGGGCTGGGCCTGCGCAGGGGCTGGGCCACCACGGCTGGGCCAGCACAGGGCCACAAAGGGGCCACGCAGCCGCTGCCGGGGCTGACAGCAAGGCCAGGCGCACACAAGCAATTGCTGAGCATGGCCTTCGCTGGCCAGGCCTGACTGTGCCAAAGGCAGAGCTCAGCTGCCCTTGGGGGCTGCAGGAACAGTCCAGAGCCCAAAGAGCCTCCATGGCTGTGCTGGAGACCAAGGCTGCAGCAGGGAAATGCAGGGCTGCTGCGGGATGGGGGGGGCATCTAATTCCAGCACACACCTCAGCTCTCTGATGATTCCGGCACCATGCTGGGCCCTGTTTCAGACTGGAGCAGAGCAGATGTTGATGGGACAGGAGCCCTGTGGGCCTGTCAGGGACCTGCAGCTTGCAAGGTGCTCTGCTCTCCCTCAGGTGTTTTCGGAGACATCCAATCCCAGCTGGGCACCTCAAGGCACAAGTGGCACTGCCTGTTCATGGGCACACAACTGATGTCTGCCTGGAAAGGCGCACAGGTGTTAATATCTATTAGTTTCATAATATATAAGCAAATCTTTATTATCTGTGTCATTTGAGTACTCTTAAGGAATGGCAACGTTTTCCCACCAGAAACGGGGATTTCCTGGAAGCGTACTGATGGCAGCAGAAGAAATACTGATCTTCCCATCTACTTGTGTCACCAATAATCAGTCTATTATTTAATCTCTCTCTTTTCCATCAAGTGCTTCCATCTCTCCTGGTTAAAAGGCCATGTCTAAGGACATCTCTTCACTAGACCAGCTGGATATTTGTTCTTCCCATTGGTCCCAGATTTTTTCCACCAGATGCTCTCTGGTCATTCAAGTGCCTCTCAACTGACTGGTTTCATACTTTGAGCTTTAGGGAGCTGCCCAATCTTTCTGAAGTTTAAATAAATATCACATAAGGCGACATCTTAATTGTCTTTATATCTATCACAGAATTACCTTTTCTTATACCTATGTCTAAAACTGTTCCTGCATAGGAATCCTTTAGGGATGGTGGACATGTCAGATGCTGCTGGGACATTGCAGAGAGCTGAGGAAAGAGCTGTGATGGTTATTCAACTGTTGAAATGTCCAACTTGTGTTTGTTGGCAAGAAACCTTTCTTTGCCTCTGAGTCTCACCAGGCCCTGAGCCCAAAGGACGCAAACCTGATAAGTTGTGGTTCCCACTACAGGGGCTGCTCTTGGACCTTGGCTCTGCACAGGAGAGCTCTTCATCCCCTTTCTCTCTTTTCCTCCCTCTGACCATGGAGGGAGCTCCTGACTTCAGCGTCTGACTCATGTGTGCAAAGAGAAAATCTGGGCAGAATCAGGACAGGGAGGGTTTGAGGGGACCTTGGGATCTGTGCTGGGCACAGAAGGTGTTTTCCATTGTTCTGAGATTGTCTGCTATGGAAAGTGGATTTAATATCCAGCAGAGGAATGACTTTTGCATTTGATAGAGCTGTGCCATCCCCTGGCTTTTTTGGCTGACCAGAAATGAACATCCCTCTTTGTCTCAGACAGCTCCTTCTCCAAGGAAAGCAGGTGGGAGTTGGAGCCAAGGAGCTGAAAGCTGCAGGTGCAGCCTCGGCTGGAGGGAGCTCAGATTTGCACAAGGCTGCTCTGAGTGCCAGGGCTTGGATGGGGGAAATGGTATGGTGGGGGTAGGGACAGAGTCTGATTGATTGTCAGCCATGAAGGGTCTTGAATTTCATATCCATTCAAACTGCATGCGGAGGTACTTGGATTCAGTATCAATACAAGATTGCATCCATCAATTTATTAACAGGGGGAAAAAACCTAAGCAGGACCTAAGAAACTTTTCTCACTGTCTTTTTACATAGAATCTATTCAACTTGAATACACTACTGGAATTCTTCTAATTAACCACAAAAGATTTGAAAATTAAAATAAAATTGTTCCCAGAGGCTTGGGTTGTTCAGGTGCTCTGAATGTTAATGAGCCCTGGGACACTGAATTCCTGCACTGAAGAGCTGAAGGCTGAACAAGCCTCTGAAGCAGGAAAATTCAGCAGCAGCCTCCAAGGTGCTGAGGATGTCAGCAGCCCCCACTGAGGCCATCCCTGCCCAAAGACCGTGGGGGAACGGGCAGACAAGGAAAGCGTCCCTGGGGCTGGGGCAGCACAACTCAGAGGCACCAGCGGCTCCAGCTGGGAAATGGAGTGTGGAATGTGGCTGGGAAAGCCTTGCCTTGGCTGTGCCAAGCAGGACACACAAGTCCTGACCCCCATCCCCCAAACAATTCTCTCAAACAAGAAGACATTTAAAAGGAATTGCAGTTGTTTCTGTACCCTGAGTTGGACTCCCTGGGGAAATACCAACACAAGTTTCTGAGGAGCTCACAAGAACAAAACAGCCTTTAGTGGCTGCTTTAGATCAGAGAAACTTTGGCAAAATGTTTATTATGACATTGTAATGAGTTTTGTTTGTTAATTTAAGATTTTTCTAATCTTGAGATTTCTTAATTAATGTATTGATGAATGTGGTGGGTTTTCGTGTCAGTTAATTATTTATGTATTTATTTCATTGTGAGATAGGATTACGGGAAAGGTAAAGTTGGCCTAACATTTTAAAAGGGTATAAAGAAACGTTTATTAAAAGTAAATTTAGAAATAAAAAAGTAGTAGGAATTAAAATAAACCATTTTTGAACGCTTTGTTTTCTTTATAACTTTTTCTTCTTACTGAAAATGTAAAGAAAGTAAACTTAAAATTTCTAGTTTGTTTACTATTTCTAGAATAGTCTTTTTTATTTTAATTTAGGGAGGGAAGTTTTTCTTTTTAAGCTTTATTGGAATATGAATCCCAATATTACCAGTTAGATTGGTGCCTGGGCCAGTCTGACCCTCGCTGCTGGGCCAAAGGCAGCAACTGTGGTGTAAATCACCCCAGAGATACCTTGGCTGCTGGAGATTGCAGCTGGGCACTGAACAAGTCCAGGCTTGTAAGGAACTCCGTTTACCTCAGGAGAGCTTCAGGCGATGGTGAAGAGAAAAAGGAGATGGATTCTGCTGGAGGGTTTAATCCAGTGGTTTATTCCATGGTTACAGAGGTCTGGACGTGAGCAGCTGCTCCAACAGAATACAGCCGCATGGTCTGATCACCTTTTTAAGCTCCCGGGGCAGGGGGAGGGGAGGGGACAGGTGAGTACCAACCAGGTGAAAGGGGCGGGGTCTCAAGGGACGAGGGACACCTAGACTGGCCAATGACCCCTGGGCATAGGGGCATCTTTTGAACTTGACCAACCACAGGACGCCTTGCTGGAATGTTAAGCCTGATTGACAGGACCCACTAAGCAAGGGGGCGAGGGGGAAGGGAGAGGCATATAGGCACACCTGGGAAAGGGACCCGGGAGTTTAAAACAGTTTACAACACACTGCAACAAAGCTTATAAGATTTTTTTAAAAGAGGAAAAAATAGGTTTTTTGTGATTCCTAATTCTGTCATGGATAACAGTGTCTGGGGAACTCTGTTATTGTGAAGTTGTTTTTATTACTACAAACTTTTTTACAGCTTGTTGATGGGCCATGTCAACTTATGGGGTATTGTGTTAAAGATGAGTTCTTTAAAGGTAAAAGGTTTTATTTTTTAATTTTATAAATTTTTTTATCTCTGGGAAGAGCTCTTCTTTTGGGGATACTGGTTTTTTTTCCGTGATTAAACTTTTTTTAAAATTCTTGTTATTTTAATATTTGTTTAATTTTAACATTCAGGTTTTTGTTTGATATTAATTTTAAATTATTTTAATAGTTTTTTGTGCTATAAAGAAAAAGAGTTTTTTCTTTATAGTTTATAAAAAGATTTTAGTTTTAAGATTAAGGTATTCTTTCTTCTTTTTTATTTGGGATTTAATTTCTTCTTTAGTGACTTTGAGGGTTTTTTATTGCTTTTTATATGCTTATATTTTGGGGTTTTTTCTTTTACTTGAGGGAGGATTGAAGTATTGAAAGGATTAACACCTGACCTGCCAGTAACTTGTGGTGGAAGTTGTAGTTGGGTTGTGTTAGGATTCGTTTTATGGTTGGTTTTTGGGGTTTTTTGTGTTTAATTTTTTAGTTGTAGGGTTATTTGTATGGGTTGTAGGGGTTTTTTGTTTTAGTTGTGTTGGGTGGAAGGGACTTGATGGTAAGATTTTAATAGCTGTGGCTGGCTTAGTTCTGGTTGGTTTTTTTTAACCTCCTTTGTTTTCCGGTTTGGTAGTTGTTGGGGTTTGGTTTGGTTAGAATGGGGCTGATGGGGAGGGGGGTTGCCTGAGGAGGGGGAGAAGGGCTAAGCCCACTGCAGGGTTGCTTGGTTTGGTTTGGTTTGGTTTGGTTGAGATGGGGGCCAGGGCCAGGGCTTGCTGCTTCTTTATTGACTGGAAAAGAAAGAGGAAGTTCCTGGGTTTTTCGTCTTTAACATTTGTGTTTAACAGAGGCGTGTTCAGTATCTTAGTGGTTTAACAGATTGTCAGTTACACAAAAAGTTTTGTATTACTTTTTAAAATTCTTCTCATGTAAAACTACAACATACATACAATCCACAAAAAACACTTCTCAAAATATTGACTTGGCCCCTTCAACTTCACAAACTCTAAGCCTGTTCAATATAATGTTAATCAAAATTTGTCGGAGCACAGAAACGAAGAAGAAGACACAGAAAGAGAGAAAGAAAAAAAAGATCCAGAGAAGCACAAACACAGCTGCCAACTCCTGGATTCTACTGTTGTTCAGATGGAAATTCCAAGAGGATGCAGGGTCAAGATGTGTGCTTGCCTTGTGGTCAGCCTTCAATACCCCTTGGTCTTCCTGGGCCCTTCCCCCAGGTGGGCCTTGGGCTCATTTGGTCCCTCAGGAGCTGGGCTGGGGGCTGCAGAGGGGGCTGTGGAGCATTGCCTGTGCTGTGCCAGGGACTGGCAGACACTGCTGGGCTGGGATAGAGGCTCTGGGGGGGAACTGGGGTTCCAGGGCAGGGCAGGGCAAGGCTGGACCTGCCCCTTCCTCCCCCACACAAAATGTTTTGAGCCAACAATCTCCTCCAGTCTGTCACAGTAAGGCAATATTGGAGGTGATATCCCACTTTGGGCCATGGGCACCATGGATGAGAAGGACAGTTCTTTTCCATAGGAAGAAAAGCACAGACCACAGTGTTTGGAAGACAGGTGAGAGCCTCACTAGACCAAGGCCAGTCAGACTTGTCAGGAATGGCAGATTTTGTCTGGGAGCTGTCTTTGGATGTAGGGAATTTTGGAGGTGGAACCCCAAGCTCAGCCATGGGCACCTAGAGAATCAGGAGAGTTTTTTCCCATAGGGAGAAGAGCATGGAGCCTTCCCCAGTGTTTTGGGGACAGATGGGAAGTGACCCTCATGCAACCACTGCCAGCCAGACTTGTCCTGGCAATATTCCTATGTGAACAATCTCTGAATATAAGGAAATTTGGAGGTGAAATCGCAATTCTGTCCATGGATGCCTGGTGGAGGAGGAGAGATCTTTTCCATAGGAAGGAAAGCCCAGAGCTCCATCGTTTGAATAGCAGATGAGAACAGACCCTCAGCATGCCAAGGTCAGATTTCAGGCAGCCCCTGGGAGGCCAAACTAGCCAGACCTGTTCCATGTTCCCTTGGTTCCATGAGGCCTTGCAGTGTCACAATGGTCTTTGTGATTCCACAGGACCCAGAGTGTCACGTGACTCCTCTGTTCCATGAGGCCTGCTATGTCACAATGGACCTTTAGACCCTGGGGGTTTGCAGTGTCACAATGGTCTCCTTTGGCTCCCAATGTCACAATGATCCACTGATGTCACAATGGACCTTTGGTTCCATGCAGCCCTGCAGTGTCACAAAGGCCTCTTGGTTTCACGAGGCCCCACAGTATCACAATGGTCCTCTTGGTTCTGTGGGGACCTCCAGGGTCATTTTGGCCTCACTGGTTCCATTGAACCTCACAGTGTCACAATGCTTTGCTTATTCCATGGGGCCTCACAGTGTAACAATGGTCCCTTGATCTCACAGAGTCCCACAGCATCACAATGGTCCCTTGGTCTCACAGAGCCCCACAGTGTCACAATGGTCCCTTGCTGTCACAGAGCCCCACAGTGTCACAATGGCCCCTTGTTTCCATGGCCCCTGTGCTGCTGCATTCCTCCCTCCCCTTCTCAGGCTGCCCTGCCAGCTGAGAAATGGTCCTTGGGCCTCGGCCTTGGCCAACAGCCCCTGGGCTCAGCTCCTCTGCAGCTCATCACAAACACTGTCTGCTTCAGGTACTGCTGCTGCCCAACCAGCTCCTGGTTTCTGTAGGAGCAGCCCTGGGAACTGTTTTTGTTCCCTCAGCGGCACAAGATCCCTGTTCTCACACTGCCAAAAAAAGCTGTGGGTGCCAAGTGTGGCCAGGATGAACCATTGCTGGGACTGAAGCCCCTCTCTTGGGGCCCTGCAAACAGCGCTCCAAAAGGAGCCCTTGGAGCTCTCCTGGGCCAGCGACTCCCTCTGAGTGGGGCCTCTTCCAGCTGGGAACTCTCCCGTTTGCTGCACTCAGGGATTCCGAACAACAATGGAGCCTGGGCCGATCCCCCGACTCCTCCAGGCTCAACCTTTTGTCTGCTGGGGAGATGATAAAGGATCCACAGTGAGCATTTCCTGCCCTCAGGGAATTTCTCCCAGGTGCCTTGCACTGACTCTTAGTGTCTGTGTGCACACAGGAGTGCCTGTGCTGGGGAAATGCTGCTCTGTGAGGGGCTTGAGTGGTGTGGATGGCTGAGTCAGTCACGCCTGTAAGGAAGGTTGAATCACAAGCCATAAGTTAAATGCTGCTAAGAGTTGTTTTGCTAAGTTGTTAAGTTTAATATAAGTTTATAAGCTAAGTTGAATATGGTTAAGTATTATTGTACTCTTAAATCATTCCGTCATAGGTTATAAGTAAGGTTAAATACTGTCAAGTGCTGTTCTTTTGCTAAATTCTGAAGTCTAAGGTATCAGTCAAGGCCTGTAAAGTTTGAAATCTGGCTAGCTTTTAGGCTATATTCTTTTTATCCTTGACCTCATTGCTCTTTAGTCACACACATGCACGCACACACACACACACACACAGAGGGAGAGTTCTTAGTTAATTTCTGGTTAGATTGCCTGGATTCTGTTTGGTTTTGTAGTTGCTTTGTTTCCTTGGCGTGCCTGAAGTGTCCAGTCAGGAGCAGAGTGACTCTTGCCAAGGAACTTTGTGCTGCTGTCCCTTAATATTAAATCTGGTTTTTGCTGATCCCTTGCCAGGGATTTTTCAGCACTCTCAGCCCCTCGTTTGTAACAGGGTGAAGGAGCCCTGGCCCAGGCTCTGGCCCTGGGGGACACAGGGATGCTGCCAGGTGGTCCCTGTCCCCCTGTGCCACCCCCAGGGCCCCGGCCCCCCATCCCCGTGTCAGGCTCTGGGGTCGATCTCGTGGAACATCCTCTGGGGGAGGCTGCGGGGCCGGGGGCGGGGGGACCCGGGGGGACAGGGGACCCCGCTGTGCACGAGCAGGGTTGGACTGCTCTGGGGGGAGCTGTGAGGGGGGCCGGGGCAGAGTGACCTCCCCGGTGACCTCACACAGCCCCTGTGATATCACACAGTCACCTGTGACATCACACAGCTTTTTTGCGATGTCACACAGCCACCTGTGATGTCACAGCCCACTCTAGCATGTCACACAGCACCCTTGTGCTGTCACAGAGCCAACTCTGGGATGTCAGCCTGGAATGTCGGGCAGTTGCACTGTGATGTCACAAAAGACTCTGTGATGTCAGAAAGCCACAATGTGATGTCAGAATCTGTTCTGTGATGTCACAACCTGCTCTGTGATGTTACACAGCCAGCCAGTAAGGTCACAACCCATTCTCTCATTTCACAGGGCCACCCTCTATGATGGCAGGATCTCCTCTATGGCCACACACCTTACTCTATGATGTCACAGAAGCTGTAAGATGTCACAACTCCCTCAGGGATGTCACAAAACCCTCTCTGTGATGTCATACTGTTATGACTAGAGAAGTTGCCCATTTTATTAAAAGGTTGCAGAGTTCACAGGTTGGGCCAGTTGCTACCAGGGTGGAGTTCTAACTGTTTGTTGTTGTAATCACCTGTTGTTAATAGTTTTTCATTAACTCCCTGTTGTTGATGGTTGAGAATTCCCCTTTTTGTCAAGTGGCACCCTGCTGCTTCCTGGAAGATGGCTCCCGGGATGGGAAAGAGAGGGGACAACCAAGTTGGCATGCCAATGATATCGGGATTGGCATGCAAATGAGGAAGCCCCGCACCAAACTTAGCCAAAAACCCCTAAAAACAACAAACCAACATGGAATTGAGGGATCAAAGTGATGTCTAGACGCAAAGAACAGAACCCAGTGTCCGCTAAGACACTTTTTACCCCTCATCCTAACCTAAAAACATGTTGGCTGGAAAGAGGACCTCGAATGTCAAACCAAAATACTGGGAATCACCTGGTGCTCTGGTGACGAAGGAACCCCCAGCTCTGCCTGCAGACCAGTGGACAAAGCTGCACTCTTTCTCCTCCTCTGTGCCACTCCTGGGGGCAGACGCGGTGTGAGACCCAGCAGATCACCCCACCTGAGCTGATTTTTAATAAAGACATTAAAAAGGAGAAAGATCTCCTGCCTGATTTATTTCGTTTATATTAAAAAACCCAATACATGAAATAAACAGGGCCAGGAGACTTCTTCTCCTTTTTAATGCCTTTATTATAAGTGATCAGCTCAGGATTGGGCGGCTCGGCGGGGCTGCAGTCCCCGTCGTCTCTCCCAGGGCGACTCAGAGGAGGAGGATATGCGCAGCTTTGTCCACTAGGGGCAGAGCTGGGTATCAGGTCCTTGTGGGAGCCTTTTAGGGCGTGATGATCCCTTCGTTGTTCGTTTTCCCGTTCCCGTCCGCCCGGTCTCGGCACTGGGGACGACTCCCATGGTCAGGGCGAGAGGGACTCCGAAGGTGTTCTGCATCTCTGCAGGCTCAGCACTCGGCTCCTCATGTCCAGATATCACTCCAACCTCTCAACTCTTAGTTGGCTCGTTGTTTTGGAGTTTTCTCAGTACGTTTGGAGCTGTAGTCCCCCACAGCACGCTGGTCCTGGAGTCACTTTGCATAGCCCCCCGCCCAGGTCTCTTCACTATTTTGGGGAAAAGTACAACTTAGCCTCGGGCAAGGATCTGCTAATACAAAAGGAGCAATTAGCCACAACGACCCGCGATTACAATAATAAAACAGGCAGAACTAGCAGCAACAGTGCTCTGGCTGATTTTTTTGTAACCTTTTCTCACAAAAAAAAGAGCAGAATTTTTGTTCACAACAATAAATTTTTAGGAAGCAAAAAAATTATTGGTCGTTGGTTCTAAGTAATACAATTCCCTTCATTCATTAGTTGATCTCCATTGGCTATTTATTTATTCCTCTTTATGGTAACTAGTAATAATTGAGGTTTTTTGTCATCTTTTTTATCATCTTTTCCTCAGAAAGGGTCAAGGGAGGCACTTTGGGGTCCCTGGAGACATTTCTGGGGCACATTTGGGGCAGTTTTGAGTCTGGTGAGGGAATTCAGAGAGAACTTGAGGGTCTGGAGGACACTTGAGGGAGCCGGGTGGGTACTTGGAGGGGCACTCAGGGATTCCGAGGGACAGTTCAGGGTCAGGGGCAGCACTTGGGGGTCCAGGGGGTCCCTTGGAGGTCAGGGCGGGGAATTTGGGGCCCTTTGGGGTGCGGGCGGGCCCTTGGGCGGCTCTGACGGGATTCTCTGGGGCGCGGGGGGTGATGGGAGTTGAAGGCATGGGTGTAATACTGTTCAAGGAGGCCGCGGAGAATCACGGGAGTTCAAGGCACAGCTGCAATGGCTCTCGGTGGGCGCGGGGCATGACAAGAGATGAAGTCCCGGCTGGAACAGCGCTGGACATGCGCCTCGGAGCATGATGGGAGCCGTAGTCACGGAAGTGACGCCAACTCTTTGTTTGGAGGTCTGGGAAGGCTCTTCGGGGCACTTCTGCGTCCGAGCCGCGATTTGAAATCCTTGGGGGAACGTAAACGGTTCGTGAGAACTTGCAGGGATCTCAGGGAGCTCTAACCGGGCTCTTCAGGGCGCGGGGCACGGCAGGAGTTTTAGACGTGGGACTGTGTTCTGAGGGGCTCTGGGGCCGCGGGGAATGAGAGGAGATGAATTCCCAGAAGTGGCTGTACTGGGCATCTGTGGGGTTGGGAGCACTCAGGGGGTCCGGGGACGCTTTTGGGGGGTCCCGAAAGGGTGCTGAGGGGGCACTGAGGGATCCTGGAGGGTCTGGGGGACACTTAAGGGACAAGGGGGGGGCGGATCCCGGGGTTCTGTGGAGCGCGGGGCATGACGGGCGTTGTAGTCCCAGCTCCAATGGGGCTCAATCGGGCCACGGGGCATGACGGGAGTTGTGGCTACTGTAGGCACCGGCCCCGAGTCTCCGATCTCTGGCGCTGATTGGCTTCGGGCGGTGATGGGCGGGAGTCTTGGCAAATGGGATGTGGTGGAGGCGGGAACAGCCCATTCAACTTCTCCAGTCCCTCCCAGTACAGCCCAGTTCATCCCCAGTAAAACTCAGTTCATCCCAAGTAGAACCCAGTAAAACCCCAGTGCCCCTCCCATCCCTCCCAGTACAGCCCAGTCCCTCCCAATACACCTGAGTTTATTCCCAGTCCCTCTCACTTCATCCTAATCTCATCCACAGGATGCCCCAGTGTTTCCAGTCTTCCCCGCAATGGCCCCAGTGTCCCCAGTATGTCCCAGTCCTCTCCAGTGTCACTCCCAGTATGTCCCAGTCTCTCCCACAGCATTCCCAGTGTTCCCCAGTATGTCCCAGTCCTCCCCAGTGTTTCCAAGGACAGTTTCATTTCTCACGGTGGCCGTGGCAGCCAAACCCAGCAGTGGGGTCAGTGCAGTGCCCATGGCCACAGCCCCTTGCAGTGCCCAGTGCAGCTTGGGCTGATGATCCACCCTCACAGCTGGCCCAGGGCAGCTCTGCAGTGGCTTTGGTGGCACCTGGGGCTGGCACACACCTGAGCAGTGTGTCTGTTTGCACTGGGGAAACTCAGCAGTTTGAGATTCCTTCAAAAAATCCCAAAAAGGGAAAACCCCTCTTAGGCTGGGCGCAGCCAGCTCTGCAAGCACAGCAGGGCCCAGGGCAGTGAGGACAGACAGGATGGGGCTGGGCAATGTGGAGCAAGGTTGTCCACACTGGGTCAGAGCTCAAGGCACAGCTTCTGTGAGCAGGCCAGAGCTGCTGAGGAGAGACCCTGGGTCAATATCAATCACAGAATGCTGCAATCACCTCTGCTTCAAAGAGAAAATTAATAAAATACACCCTTTAAAATAGGAATGTATTTTTTATTACTACTCTTTGAAATCTTTCTCCATAACTGGACTAGGAAAACTTTAATGACCCTCTCAGGGCTTTGCTGTTGTTTACATCAGACTCAGTCCTTGAGAGTGTCTTCAAAAAACTTCTCAAGAACTCAAAGTAAAATTTAAACTCCAAATTTTCTGGAAGTTTTAATGGGTCCCACAGAGGGACACCAGCCAGCTCTGGCCCCACAGCTCTGCTCAGGCCAGGCTGCTCTGGGCACTGCCCCACGGCCTCAGCCCCTGGCAAGGGCACAGCAGCAGCTGCAGCTGCCACAGAACACAGCCCCCGCCATGGGGGAAGGTGCTTGGCCAAGGCCAAAGGAGGCTCCCTGGCTGCCCTGCTGCCCTCGGGCTGAGGTGCTGAGAGCTCTACAGCCCCTGCTGCCATCCCATCTGCCCAGGGCAGCACAAGAGCCCCGGCCTTGGGGCCCTCAAGAGCTGCTCCTGCCCCAGGCCCAGGGCCCAACCCAAAGCTGGGGCAGCCACAAAGCTGTGCCCATTTCTGTTCATTCCTGCTCTGATGGGGATGGGTCCTCAGCCACTTGGAGGTTGCTGATGAATTTTACTACTCCAGAGGCCTCTTCTTTCTTGAGCTCTTCAGTTCAGGAATTCAGTGAGAAAAGCTCATAAACATTTGTTCAAAAATTTGTTCTCTTGTTCACTCGAAGAAGAGAAGGCCCATGGGAATAACTGAAAATTTTAATTCTTCTGTGTTTAATTAGACAGATTTCAGAAGTCTATTCAAAGTGAATATACCATATTGGAAACAATGCAGAGAGAACTGTTTTGTCCTGTTTTCTTTTCTTCTTTATAGATTGATATCAGCAATCCCCAGTTGATATTGATCCCCAGCACCTCCTAATGCAGTCTGAATAGATATGAAAATCAAGACCCTTTGTGGCTGACAATCAATCACACTTTGTCCCCACCCTCTCCCCACAATTTCCCTCATCCAACCCCTGGCACTCAGAGCAGATGAGGAATGGAGTCACATCCAGGGGCATCCCCAGGGCTCAGGATTGGGGCCAGGTCAGTGAAATCTCTTTATTGCTGATCTGGACGAGGCCATCGAGGGCACCCTCAGTCAGTTCCCACGTGAGCCCAAGCTGGATGGGAGTGTGGCTGTGCTGGGGGGCAGGAAGCTCTGGAGAGGGATCTGGCCAGGCTGGAGCCCTGGGCCCAGGACAATGGGATGAGGTTCACCAAGGCAAGCGGACAAGCCCTGCCCTAAGCTCACAACCAGGCTCCAAATCCCTGGCTGTGCCCTGCTCCGATCCTCACAGCCTGTCCTTTTTCCTTCATCCCTGTATTGCCAGGGACTCCCTGGGACAAGGGAGCTCTGCTCTGGGGATGGAGGGAGGTGCAGGTGCCACCATTGGAATGGGAGTCAGCACTCACTACGTTTGTGTCTTTTGGGGGTCAGGAATTGGTGGGACTCAGAGGCACAGGAAGTTTCTCTTCATGGCCAACATAAAAAATGTAAACATGATACAATTTAAGACACATTTGAACTCTTTCTCAGCAATGTGAGACATCCCAGCAACATCTGACATGTCCACCATTCACAGCGGATTTTTGTACAAAACGAATTTTAGACAAAGATGATTCTGTTTCTGATATAAACACTCTTAAGGTGATGTATCAGGATGCTCTGGGTGAAGTGGGATAAAACAGCCGGAATAATTCCCAATTTTTTAAGCCGTCAGTGGTGGATGGAGAAGGGGGTCAGGCTGCATTTGGTGTTGTGGAAATGCTGAAACCAGCCTGACTCATTTCATCTCCTCCTGTCCTTGCTGATCTCCCCTCTTTCCCTTTCCACCCATTGGCTTTTGTCTCCCCCCAGGCCCCGGTGAAGAGCCTGGCTCTGTGTTCTCCATCCCCTCCTTGCTGGCACCGCCAGGCTGGGATGAGGAGCCCCTCAGCCTTCCCTGCTCCAGGCTGGACCAGCCCAGCTCCCTCAGCCTCTGCTCACAGCCCAAGGGCTCCAGCCCCACCTTGGAGGCCCTTCCCAGACCCTGCTCCAGCTGCCAGACATCTTTCCTGCCCTGGGGACCCAAACCAGGCCACAGTGACCTGGATAATCCACGTCCTTGATGTCCTGGTCACACATCCCAGCCCCTTTTCCCTGTGTCAGGTTTTGGGGTTGATCCTGTGGAACATCCTTGGGGGAGGCTGTGGCTCCAGGTGGACCAGGGGGATACCAGGGGACAGGGACCCTGCTGGGCATGAACAGCTCTGAACTTCTGGGGGAAACTGCGAGGGAGGGCTGGGGCAGAGTGACCAACTCAGTGACCTGACACAGCCCTGCTGGGATGTCACAGCCTGCTCTGTGATGTCATAGTTTATTCTCTAATATCGCTAAGCTGGTCTTTGATGCCACTACACTCTCTGTGAAGTCACACAGCCCTTCTGTGATGTCACACAGTCACCCCCCTCATGTCACAGCCTGCTCTGTGATGTCACAACCCATTATCTAATGTCACATAGCTGTTCTCTGATGTCACAACCAACTCTGTGATGTCATAGTCTGCTCTGTGATGTCAGTCCTCTGCACTGTGATGACACACCTGTCTCTGTGATGTCACAGCTGGCTCTGTGATGTCACAGAGACAGTCTATGATGTCGTAGCTGCTCGATGACCTCACATAACCCACTCTGTGATGTCATAGCCCACTCTGTGACCTCATGTTACCAGATGATAAATTATCTACACCAGGTGAGCACACACAGTGCTGGTTCTCCCAAACCCCAGGCCTATGGAAACCACACAGTGCCCATTGTGTGAGAAGGGGAACTGCAAGTTCACCAGCCTCGGTGTCCTGGCAGCTCAGCCAGGCCCACTGGAACATTGGGGTCCACGAGCACCAGGGACCACCAGAGAGACCCCCAGGACAGGAGAATGCATGGGTAAAGGGAAGGGGAAATATGTTAATGGTTTTGGGGAAATGATTATCATATGTATGTTTACTCCGGGACAATCAATGAATATGTATGCAAAATACAGAATATAAACTGAACCTTTCCTGTACTCAGCATGTACAGCTTTGGGAGGAGCTATGCCCCCATACATCTGGCCAAATAAAGAATGCTGCTTCTTAATGCTACATTGGGGTTATAGAGCTTTATTATTTTGCTGAATTTTTGGTAACAGTCCTCCCACTCCCAAGGAAAGCTCTGTCTCCTGCTGTTCACAAACAGAGAAGGGCTGGTGGGAGATGTGGTTGAAGGCTGCCTGAGGCAAAGTCGCCATGAAATAAGAGAGTTTCCAATATTCTATGAAAGAAAGCGGGGCTGCAACAAAACTTCATTACTGGAATTACAGAGAGCAGACGTTGGCTTATTCAGGGTGCAGATTTGGAGAGCACCAAATCAGATACTGACTTTTTAAGGGAAACAGTCCTTAAAAACAAAGGTGTCCAGAAATGATAGACACACCTAAAGAAAGAAAACTTGAGGGAAAAGGAGCAGCCTGTGCCTCTGTGCTAAATTTGAGCCAGCTAATTATTGTCCTGGCTGGGCATGGAGCTTTTGTGGGAACTGAGGGGAAAAAGAGAGTGTGTCACCATTGGACAGAAGATCAGGCATCTCAAGAAGTGTTTAAGGATGTTGTTAGGTCATGCAGAAAAAAAAGTAGAGTGGTAAAAGGTCAATTAAAACATAACCCAGCAACTTCTGTGAAAAACACTAAAAAATGTTTTAAAACGAAACTAATAGCAAAAGGAGGAATAAGTAGAACATCTACTCTTTATTGGATGCAGTGGGGAATACAATAAGTTACATAAGGAAAAGCTGAGCTGCTTAACCCCTTCTTTGCCCCAATTTTCAAGAATAAGTCAAGTTGTCCTCAGGACAAGTGTTCTGCTGAGCTGGTGGATGGGCACAGGGAGCAGAACAGCCTCCTGTAATCCAGGAGGAAGCAGCTGGGGACCTGCTGAGCCACTCAGATGCTCACAGGTGTCTCTGGGAGCAGATGGGATCCATCCCAGGCAGATGAGGGAGCTGTGGATGAGCTCCCCAAGCTGCTCTCCATCATTTACCATCAGTGCTGGCTCAGCAGGGAGGTCCCAGAGGACTGGAGGTGCCAATGTGAGCCCATCCCCAAGAAGGGCTGGAAGGAGGAGCTGGGGAACTCCAAGCCGGTCAGCCTGACCTGAGTGCCCAGCAAGGTTATGGAACAGATCACCCTGAGTGCCATCCCAGGGCACCCACAGGATGGTTGAGGGATCAGAGCCAGCCAGCGTGGATTTCAATATCTGCACTGATGATCTGCATGAGGGGATTGAGTCCAGCATCAGCAAATCTGCAAATGACACCAAGCTGGGTGTGAGTGTGGATCTGCTGGAGGGTAGGAGGGCTCTGCACAGGGCCCTGGACAGGCTGGAGGCAGGGCCCAAATCCAACAAGGTGAGGTTTAACAAGACCAAGTGCTGGGTCCTGCACTTTGGACACAACCACACCTGCAGTGCTACAGGCTGGGGACAGAGTGACTGGACAGCAGCCAGCAAGAAAGGGACCTGGGGGCACTGATGGACAGCAGGCTGGACATGAGCCAGCAGTGTGCCCAGGTGGGCAAGAAAGCCAATGGCTCCTGGCCTGGCTCAGGAATGGTGTGGCCAGCAGAAGCAGGGCAGGGATTCTTCCCCTGTCCTCAGCACTGCTTGGGCAGCACCTCGAGTGCTGTGACCAGTTCTGGGGCCGCCAATTTAGGAAGAACATGGAGGGGCTGGAGTGTGTCCAGAGAAGGGCAACAAGGCTGGGGAGGGGTCTGGAGCACAAGAGCTGTGAGGAGTGGCTGAGGGAGCTGAGGTTGTTTATCCTGGAGGAGGCTCAGGGGAGACAAGGCGGTGTCAGGGCACAGGGTGGACTTGATGATCTCCATGGCCTGTTCCACCCTTGCTGATTCTGGGATTCTCTGAAAGAACCCTTGAAGCAGTTGCAGGAGGAGCCCTGGGCATCCTCTTCAGAAGCTCCAGCAGCCCAGGTCCCTCAGCTTCTCCTGCCAGCCCCAAAGCCCATCCTGTCAGTCCTGCAGAGCCTCGGCAGCTCCTCCTCACTGCCCAGAACAGGGAGCCCCAGAGCCAGACACAGCAGCCCAGATGTGACCCCCTGGCCTGGGGTGCCTCTGGCAAGGGAGCAGCACCAGGCACTGCAGGAGCCTGCAGACAATTCCTGCAGCACTTGTAGGATGATCCTGCTGCCCAAGGGACGTTCCCATGGGGCCAAGTCAGGAACTGCAATGGGGAGTGCGGCCAGAGAGGAAAGGGCAAACAGGGTTGGGCTGTTTGCAGGAGAGGTAACAGGGATGGGCAATGGGAAGAAATCTGGATCAGGAAAGAGTAAAGAAAGCAAAGGTGAAGGCAGGGAAATGCTCAGGGCAGTTTGGGTGTGGCTGCCAGGCAGCCCTGGCTCTGAGCAACAGCATCTGCAGTGGGACAGGAAACTCTCAGCTGATAGGAACAAACTTTCTGGCTGACTGCAGAGGCCAGGACAAAGCTGAGATGTTTCCCTGGTTTCCCCCAGCCCTTGCTGGCCCCATGGGCTGATGGCATTTGTGCTCCCTCAGGTTCATGTCCCCACACCAACAGCATGGGGGTGCTCCCGCCTGCTGTGTGCAATGCAAACAGGGGCTGCTGAGCCAGTGCTGCCGTGTCTGTGCCTGCAAGGATGGGGCACCTGTGTGAGCTGGGGGAGAGGCCAGGGCTGCAGAGGGGGAATGTTGTTGGCAGCTCCATGAGGACGCTCTGGGACGCTGCCCTGGGCTGTGCAGCGCACTGGGGATGGATCAGCCTGTCCTGGGGTGACGTTATGATGCTTGTATCCCCATTCATCTGTTCTGTGCCTTTAAGACCGACTCTGAAGAGTGGAAGTTTTGTTTGGGTTTCTCTTATCAGGGACACAGAGACAGGCAGTACATAGGGCTGTTTTTCACTTCTTGCTTTCAGCTTGCTGCTTTCCTTGCTTGCTTTTCTGCTCTGCTTCTGCTCTCGCTTTTGCTTCTGCTTATTAGCTAGTTTAGCTAAACAATCCAAATTCCTTCCCGGACTGTTTCTCCTCTCCTGTTTCTGTGACCATCTCGAACCTGCTCCGGACTGGGACTGGGAACACTGAGGATTCACACTGTTTGGCTGCAGCAGCTGGCCCAGCGCCGGAGGGACTGAGAACAGAGCAAGCACCCCTGAAAGAGACTTTCTGATTTTGTCATCTTTCTCAGAGCGGTGTCAGCTGGTATTGTTCATTTTGTGTGCTGGGGGGTGCTGTGCCAGTCAAATAAACAGGTTCTTTCCACCTCTCTCCAAGGAATTTTTTCCCGAACCGGTTGGGGGGAGGGACCGTGTGGGTTTTGCTTTCTGGAGGGGCCCTACTTTGCAGATTCTTTAACAAATTTGCCCTAAACCAGGACACAGTCCCTTCTCTGCTGCTCCTTCTCGTCTGCCCCCAGGGCCCTTGCAGAGCCCCAGCCATGCTGTTTGCCCCCAGCCTGCCCACGGCCAGCCTGAGGCTGCTCACGAGGCTTTTCTGTGCTGAGCATTGGCCTGGGTGTGTTCTTGAGAGCCCGGGCAAGGAGCCTGGAGCCCTCAGGCCCTGGCCTGAGGCGTCAGCTCTGCCCCAGCTGTGCCCATGTCCTGTCCCTGCTGCAGCCCTGGCACTGCCACCCCCAGGACTGTGCCCAGCCCCGAGAGCACTCAGGCCCTGCAGCAACACCAGGGCCACCAGGGCAGCGAGGCAGGACCATGGCAGCAGCACTGGCAACACCAAGTGCTGCTGCTGCTGGGCACAGCTCCTCTGCCAGCACTGATCTGCCCCCAGCTCTGCACAAAGTCATTGCTGCTGCAGCTCCAGAGAGGGCAACAAAAGGGCATCTCTGCAGAAAACTTTCCTGGGAGATCCTTTAGTTCACTTACAGCCACTGAGAGCACAGCCCCTCATAGAAACAGGCTGTGGGTCACAGTAAAGGGGAAGGGAAAGAAAATGAGAAATGGTACAAACAATGACATCATTTGGTAGACAATATTTTAAATAAAAACAAAGATAAAGAACCTCCAAAATGAAACTAACAAGAAGTATTGAAGATTACTTTTACTACAAGTGATTGGCAGAAACGGGCCAGTAGTTTAATGTTTCTCAAAGCATCCAGTCAGCAGTGCCCACATGGAAGCCTTGAGCTCCTGGTTCCTCAGGCTGTAGATGAGGGGGTTCAGGGCTGGAGACACCACCGAGTACAGAACTGACAGGGCCAGATCCAGGGATGGGGAGGAGATGGAGGGAGGCTTCAGGTGAGCAAAACAGGGAGACCACGGCCAGGTGAGGGAGGCAGGTGGAAAAGGCTTTGTGCCGTCCCTGCTCAGAGGGGCTCCTCAGCACGGCCCTGAAGATCTGCACATAGGTGAAAACAATGAACACAAAGCAGCTTGAGGCTACACAGGCACTTACAGCAAGAAGCCCAAGCTCCCTGAGGTAGGATTTGGAGCAGGAGAGTTTGAGGATCTGGGGAATTTCACAGAAGAAATGACCCAGAGCATTGCCATGGCACAGGGGCAGGGAAAATGTATTGGCTGTGTGCAGCAGTGAATAGAGAAAGGCACTGGCCCAGGCAGCTGCTGCCATGTGGGCACAAGCTCTGCTGCCCATGAGGGTCCCGTAGTGCAGGGGTTTGCAGATGGACACGTAGTGGTCGTAGCACATGATTGTCAGGAGGGAAACCTCTGCTGAAATGAAAAGCACAAAAAAGAAGAGCTGTGCAGCACATTGTGAGTAGGAGATGTCCCTGGTGTCCCAGAGGGAATTGTGCATGGCTTTGGGGACAGTGGTGTAGACCATGCCCAGGTCAGTGAGGGCCAGGTTGAGTATGAAGAAGAACATGGGCGTGTGCAGGTGGTGGCCGCAGGCTACGGCGCTGATGATGAGGCCGTTGCCCAGGAGGGCAGCCAGGGAGATGCCCAGCAAGAGGCAGAAGTGCAGGAGCTGCAGCTGCCGCGTGTCTGCCAATGCCAGCAGGAGGAAGTGGCAGATGGAGCTGCTGTTGGACATTTGCTGTCTCTGGCCATTGGAAGCTGTTCATGGAGAAAAGTCAGTGACCGGTTAGGAGAAACTTCTTTCAGCAAAATCAAAGCCTTTTTCCATAGACCCTTCTCCTGTAACACTCTGACACCCTTTTCAATTTCCAGCAGGTTTTCCTTCAGCTCCAAGTGTGGAGCCCTGGCTGGTGCTGCCTGAGTGGGACTTTAGGTTGAGGGCAGCTACACACAGAGGTTTTTTTAGTTCAGCCTTGCTGTGCAGACATAGGAGAGGGACAGGGATCTGTCCTCATGTTCCTCTTTGAATCTGTGTTAACACAGAAGGCCCTGTCAGCATCTGCCCTCCCACTGCCAGAGAACAGGAATGGTATAGTCTGTTTAAATGTACTAGTGTTATTTACGGCTTTTCTTCATCTCCCCTGCTGATTATTTTTGGATGTCAGAAACTCTCTGCATTTCTGCTGCCTTCAGGGAGAACAGTGAGTTCTCTGAGGCAAGGTGGTGAGGGGAGAGGGAGGGAAGGAGGTCTGTCACCCTGTCCTGTTCCAGGATTCTCTGGGCTTTCACCTTTCCCAGACAGAGGATGATCACCCTCCCATGTTTCCTTTAAAAACCATCCTGACATTGCTGAGAGCAGATGGATCCCCACAGTCCACCAAATGTCCATTCCCTTCTCAAGGTCTCAGCCTCACCTTTGTGCCCAGGACAGGGTTCATTTCAGCAACTCAATAGCATTTTCTAATCATAGACCTTCTATGTCTCACCGTGGGGCTTTTAGATAACACAGAGATGTTACAGGACAGGTTTGTATCCTGGAGGGAAGCTCAAAGCTTGGACTGAAATCTCAGGGAGATTCCAGGTGCCGTATGATGGCATTGGATTGAGGGAGATGCAGCTCCTTCCCTGCCTGCACTGACAGCATTGCCCAGAGCCAGGCACTGGGCACAGCGTCACCCTGAGCCAGCTGTGCCCCCTCCAGAGCCCCCAGTGCCGGGCAGCTGCTCCCAGTCCTGTGCTCTGCAGAGGGAACTGAGCCCGGGGCTGCAGAGCTGCCCCACGGCTCTGCTGCAGCTCTGCCTGCACAGCAGGCGCTGCACGCCTTGGAGCCCCGGCCCTGAGGGCAGAGGTTTGGCTGGGGCACAGGAGGGAGGGGGCTTGTTCAGAGGGAGGGGCTGCACTGGAGGGGATCCTGTGGGCATCTCTAAACTCTCCCTGCCACAGCATTGCTGGGGTTTTTCTCTCATTGCCTGATCTTCTCTGCTTCCTGCAGATTTCCCTCCTGCAGGTGTTTCCCTGTGCCTGATCTCTCCCTGCCAGCACTCACAGACCCCAAATCTCTGTGCACTTCCCTTAGCCCTACCGAACCCTGCCTGTTTGCAGGGCACTGGCTGGGGCAGGTTCTGTTTGCAGCTTGGAGAAAGGACAGCTCAGACTAAGCCTGATGGCTCCAGCAAAGATGATGCTGGTGCTGTCCGTGGGCAAAGTGGCTGAAAGCACTTCAGGAAACTCCTGTAGACTTACAGAGTGCCCAAAGTTACAATCCAGGTTGCTCAGATACTTGCCAAAATTAGTAAATTTACAATATTTTATCCTTTCCATTGCACGGAAGAAAGTTGGAAATAATCTCAGGAAACTTTCTAAAAATCATTATCTTGAAAATATTCAGGAAATTATCTGAAGCTCTCAGCTTGTCCTCCTCTAATCCAGACATACTCTGAGTTGTACTTACAGAACCTGTAGGCATTGGGATGTTCCAGCTTTAGGAAATCATTGCAGGAGCTGCAGCTGCATTGTCCTGCAGCCAGAGGTTCCTGCGCATAGGGCTGGCAGTGATTCTGCCCCAGTCAGTTCTCACCATCTTCCCAGCCCTGACTGTTTGAAGCTCTCTGTGCCTCTGTGCTGTGCCCGGGGTGACTCCAGGCAGGGCCCCAGCCCTGCTGGGATGGGAGAGGAGCTGCTCCTCAGCAGAAATATCTTTTTGCAGCTTCTCTTTGATGCCAGGAACTGCCTCTGTGCCAGGAGCCCAGCCAAGCTCAGACACACAGACACAGCACAAGGACTTTAATGACCCATTCAGGGATTTGGTGTTGTTTTCATCAAACTCAGTCCCTGAGCGTGTCTTCAAAAAACTTCTCAAGAACTCAAAGTTAAAATGAAACTGAAGTTTCTTGAAGTTTTAATGAGTCCCATAGATGGACATGACTGAGAAAGTGTCGCCAGGTTCCAGTTAGAGCAGAACACTGGAGGCAGTGATAACAGCTGGGGACAAACAAGGCAAAGGTATCTCTGGTGCTGAGCACACCTGGATGTGTTTCAGGAATGCAAAGGGCCACGGCCTGAGCCCCAGCCCCTGGCCAGGCAGATCCTGTCCCTCCCTCCTTGCTCAGGGCTCTTCCTGGGATGGGCACTGGCATGTGGGGATGTGTAATGCCAAGGGCAGGAGCATGGGGTGGCCCCTGCCAGGCTGCTGAGCAGGGACAAGGAGGCAATGAGGCCCCAGCCCTGCAAGGGTCACTTGTCTCCTGCTCCTGCCTCAGGCCCAGGGCCAGCAGCCATGGCCAAAGTGATGCCCAAGTGTCGGATTTTCGGCTGTTTAGATGGTCTGGAAAGGCCCAAGGTGGCCTTGGGCCGCCCGCGCTCCAAAGGACGAGAAGGGACTTCAGATCTTTTCTCGGTCTCGGTGTTTATTAAATGCTTATCTAAAAGATTTTCTCTGGGCCTGACAGAGTTCTGCTCAGCAGTCAGCCATGGGCACACACTGAGAGCCCCTGGGGCGGTCATCTATCTTTATACTTGGAGTTACGTATACAATATTTATCATTTTTCTCCAATACCTTTCACCCTTATTAACCAGTACACTTTTAGTAAGGTCCAATCCCAAAGTGCCAACATCACCACAGAAGATGGAGGCCAAGAAGAAGAAGAAGAAGGAGAAGGGCACGCCCCAATTCCTCCATCTTACTTCTCTAGACTCCCCTGTACAGAAATCCTAAACCCTTTATCTCACACTCCAATTAACTTATCCCTTCACCATTCACCCCAGTTCTGAGAGGCTGAGATCCCACATCTCCCCCTTCTGTTTGCACCAAGAAGATCTCTTTCGTTTTTATGTGAAAACCCCCAAAGTCCTTAGTTTCTTTTTATTTCTCTTCCGGGTCGTTCTTCACAGTCTGAGTCTCGACTTCTGTCTGAGTACTCGTCTCTTTGTTTCTTGGATCAGCGTTCTCGTGTTCTCGCGTTCGGAATGGCTTCACGTACCGCGCCGACACCCACTTCAGACCTCGATCTGTGGAAACACAAGCGAAACCCTTGCCCCAAGTGATTAGTTTGAAAGGACCCTCTATTTGTCCTGTTTCTGGGATTCTGATCAAAACTAAAGGATTTTCCTTTAGCTTTGCCTGTGTGTTGTTTAGAAAATGTCTCACGATTGGTGGATCAGGTTCCAGGGATGAGCTATTTAGGAAATTCAGCACGTACAGTGCCTTATTTAATTTCATGTGAGGTGTTGCCTCTGGCTCACCCCTTCTCTGTCTGTCCAGAAGGGATTTTAGGGTGTGATGTGTTCTCTCAATGATCGCCTGACCTGTGGGTGAATGTGGAATACCAAACGTGTGTCTGACACCCCATCTTTTCAGGAATCTGTCAAGCACCCTGCCTGTATACGTTGGGCCATTATCTGTTTTTATCTCCTGAGGCACACCTAATGCTGCAAATGCCTGCAGAAAATGTCGGCAAGCATGGTCTGCTGTTTCCCCAGCATGTGCTGAAGCAAAGACTGCACCTGAGAATGTATCTACAGAAACATGAACATTTTTGAGCCTCCCAAAAGATGGATATTTCGTGACATCAGCTTGCCACAACTGAAGACTTTGCAGCCCCCGTGGATTGATGGCCCCGGTAGAAGAAGGTGGCTGCACAAGCTGACAGTCTGGACAGGCACTAATGATCTCCCTCGCCTGACTCTGTGAGATGAAAGGACTCCATTAGCGCTTGCGCATTCTGATGAAAGAACGCATGACTTAATCTTGCCTGCTCAAAAATGTCCGGCAGTGTTTGCAAAATGGGCATTGTCAACCTGTCCACCCGAGCATTCCCTTCCGCTAAAAACCCCGGAAGTGTCGTGTGCGCTCTAATGTGTGTGATAAAATACTCTCTTTCCCTGCTCTCTAGCAGTGTTTTCAAGCTTGTCAGATATGAGTATAAAACCTCATTACTGACTTCCTTCAAGAGCGAACCCTCCAATCTCTTGACCACACCCGCAACATATGCGGAATCTGTCACCAGATTGAGAGGCTGTTTGAACAACTGAAATGCCCGGACAACGGCTGCCAACTCCACAATTTGTGGAGAGCCCTGAACCATCCTCACGTCTGATTCCCAATCCCCTGTCGTTGAGTCTCTCCACGTGATCACTGACTTGTGTGTCTTCCCTGAGCCATCCGTGAACACTGTGATCCCGTTCAAAGGTTCTTCACTTATTCGTGGTTTTGCTCTATAGCATATTTGCGATTGCAGTATTCTGTGTTGTGGAAAGTGGATTGTGCAAGTTCCTGGGAATGCTAACAATGCGATTAACAGGTCTTTCGATTGTTGCATTGCCCAATCGAAATAGTCTCGTTTCAGAGGTAATCTGATGACTGAGAATTCTCTTCCTGCCATTGTCAGCAGCCTTGTTCTCGCCTTTATGATGATTTGTGCTGCCATCTCCAAATCTGTGAGAATCGTTTTCGTGGGCCTGTGTGGTAGGAAAATCCACTCTATGATTATCAAAGAGTCCTTTTGTGATTCATCCCATTGGAAGATCAAACCATGGAACTGTGTTTTCTTCCCCAGCACTGCCAACTGAAAAGGCAACGATGGAACAAATTGATGTGCCTGCCTTTTCTGTATCGCGTTCGTGATTTTCTCCAACTCTTTTCTCGCTTCTGGCGTGAGTGTCCTGGGAGAACGAATGTCTGTGTCTCCTCTCAAGAGATCAAGCAGCGCTGGAATGTCGCTGATTGTGATTCCCAAAACTGGTCTCATCCAGTTGATTTCTCCCAAAAGCTGTTGCAAATCATGCAAATTGTTGACCTTTGTGCTGATCTCCACTTTTTGAGGCTTTATTGTTTTCTCTGAAATTTTCCACCCTAGATATTTCCAAGGTGCAACCTCTTGAATCTTTGAAATGCTGATTTCCAGACCTGCCTTTTGCACCTCTGCGATCACACAGTCGCGAGCTTCTTGCAGCTCCTGTCGTGTTGATGCTGCAATGAGCAAATCATCCATGTAATGAATGATCTTCGCCTTTGGAAATTTCTTCCATGCTGGTGCCAAAGCTCGTGCCACGTACCATTGACAGATCGTCGGAGAATTCTTTAGACCTTGTGGACGAACGACCCAATGGTACCGCTGCAGAGGCGTTTCCCTGTTGATACTCGGAACTGAAAAGGCAAATCTCGGAGCATCATCTGGATGGAGTGGGATACTGAAAAAACAATCCTTGAGGTCAATGACCACAAGCTGCCAATCTCTGGGAATCATCGAGACAGATGGAAGTCCCAACTGAAGTGGCCCCATGTCTTCTATGACTTCGTTGATCTTCCTGAGATCGTGTAACAACCTCCATTTGCCCGACAGCTTTTTCTTGATGACAAACACCGGAGAATTCCAAGGGCTATCTGTTGGCTTGATGTGTCCCTTCTGCAATTGTTCTTGGACCAGGTCTTTCAAAGCACTCAATTTTTTCCGCTCAAGGGGCCACTGATCCACCCAAACTGGATCATCTGTTTTCCATGTCAGCTTAAGTGTGGCGAGTGCTGCAGTGACCCCTATTAAAAATCCACTTCGATCTTCGCGCCCCATTGTGCCAAAAGGTCCCGACCCCAGACTGTGATCGGCTTTTGGACGACAAAAGGACGAATGATTGCCGTCTTATCTCCTGGTCCCGTGACAACGACGGAATTCTCACTTTGCAGACACAGAGATGCTCCCCCGATGCCTGAGAGAGAGCCCAATGGCGCGACCAAGTTCCAATTGCGTGGCCAAAAGATGTACGATATTACCGTTACATCCGCCCCTGTGTCGAGCATACCTCTGATCGATATTGTCCTGTCCCCACATGTCAATAGGCATGTGAGCGTGGGTTGGTCTCGACCTATGTGCTTCACCCATGTTGTATGTACTTCAACATGCTCTTTCATAGGGAGACCTTCTTCGTCAAAGATTGACATGACCTCTCCAACTGCGTGTGGCGGCAATGCGAAGGCTCTCGCAACCACAGTATTTTCCGGTACAGTCAATGGTGGACGAAGCGCTCTTGCCAAAACTGTTAACTCTGTATTTTTGTCTACTTGGACAACTGTTGGATAAACAATGAGTCCAAGAATACTGCACTTGTCTTGTCCAATTATCAAGAAATCTTGTTTCTTGTATGAGTCCCCGCGGATACCTGTTGGTATCTCCGCATGACTTTCATCTAGAAAGCATACTAGTTTTGAAGCTGCCAATGCACACTGTGCTCCTGGTGGGAGGAGGTCTGGGTCACTGTGGAATTGACTGAGGGTTTTGCTGCGGGTATCTGCTTGTCGCTCACTGATGACTGCCCTGTCTGTTCTTGTGACACCGCCAGTACTTGTGTCTGAGCGCGCTGGAGATTTCCCGCGCTCAATTTCCCGTTTCCCGGATGCGGTAACGGATTTCCTTCCACATCTGTCCGAGAATAACATTCTTTTACAGAGTGTCTTCCTCTTCCGCACCGTGCACAAATTGGCCTTTCTGCTTTCTGGGCTGGCGTTGGTATATGTGTTCGTGGGCAATTCCTTTTCATGTGCCCAGACTCCCCGCATCTGTAGCACTGTCCTCCTTGGGGTTTGTTCTTTTTCTGCATTGTTGCAAGAACTTTGTTGACGTTTTCGTCCTGTTGATGGAGTAATTTCTCGAACATCTTCTCCAATGTCTTGTTCTCTGATTGCCCTTCTGAGCGTCCCTTTAGCTGTTCTTCCCATTCCTCTTTTAATTCATTCTTCACAATTGCTGCGACGTGCTGAGGTGTCCCCACCTTGCTGCATGCCTCCACCATCTTTGCCAAGGATGGCCGTCCTGGCATGGTGCTAATCACCCGTTGACAATCCGGGTTGGCATTGCCGAAAGGTAAACTCTCCAAGAGAGGCCTCTTCACTTCTTCTGTCGTTACCTGTCGATCCACGGCTTGCGTGAGTCGGTCGATGAATGACATGAATGGCTCTGTGGGACCTTGCCTGATGCAAGAGAACGGAACATCCGGAGCTCCTGTCGGTGTAATTTGTATGATTGCCAATCGCGCTGCTTCTTTGATGTCGTTTAACACTCTTCGTGGAAGCCGCGCTGCTTGTTCCCCTGGATTGTCATCTGGAGGATCCCCTGCTAATTGCCCTTCTGTGAGGTTTGCATTTGGCCCACCTTGATATCTGTTCCGCAACTCAGCAAGATATTTTCTCCACCTTTTTTCCCAGATAAGATTCTGTGTGTCAGTGAGGATCATTGCCACAATACTTCGAATATCATATGGTGTGAGATCATACATAGCGAATGTCCCTCTTAGTAGCTGTTTGAAGTATTGTGAGTTCAGCCCAAAAGTTTGAGCCGCCTTCCCTAAGTCTTTGAGTGTCTCATGACCCATCCTTTCCTACCTTGGATTCTGTCCCTGGGCATCATATGTCACTGGCATTGTCAAATCTCCTGATCCCGGGAATAAATGCTTTTCCTTTGCCAATGCTTTTCTGATTCGCTTCCAATCCATCGTCTTCACCGGCTCTTGAAATTCCTCTTCTTCAGACTCCATTGGGATTTGCATGAATAATGGTGTTGTGGACGTCATCGGTGATTCACCGTGTCTCATTTTTCGCCTTGAGGTTTTTGGCCTTGCTCCTAAATCCGAAAAGGAAACTCGAGGATCCTGTTGATATTTCTTTTTTACTGTATCGAATGAATGCAAGAAGCTTTTTGCTGCTTCTGCTGCTGATAGCATCCACGTTGGGATACCTTCCGATGCTGTGATCCTTATGACATCTTCCCCTTGTAGCTGTTCTTCATCTGAGCTTTCATCATCTTAATGAAATTCCGAAGTGGATGAATAATCCCTTTGTTGTGTTAACATTGTCTTCTTTGAAGTTCTTTTCTTTTTATATATTGTTGGAAAAAGTTGCTGCATTGTTGCAGTCTCGCCACGAGATGGCGCTGTGGCGCCGCCGAACCGATCAGGCATGTCGTGCACTTCTGCCCTCCTGCCACTAGGTGGCGCTGTCACCGGCCTCCCTGGCTCGGATGACGGAGTGAGCTCGACTGCCCCATTTCCTCTTCCGGCCCGGCGTGCCAGTGACCTCATTTGAGACCGTGTTTGCTTGGTTTTTAATTCAGGTAAAAATGGGGCTTGAACACCAAAGCGTCTCCCATGAAGGGAAGGGACTGGGACTCCGAGGGTTTCAACCAAAGGCACCGAGTCTGGAGAGGGTGTTCGGCCCCTCCTCACCCGGGACGTCACAGGGGACCGGGCTCGGCTTCGCCCGCGCCCTACTTTCTGTGCATGCGTGCTCTCCGAGCCGCTCCCTGTGTCTCCCGAGCTGACGTCATCCTCTCCCCCCCGTTCCACCTCCGAGGTCTCCTCCCCTCGGTCTGTCCCTGTCTCTGCCTCCTCCTCCTCTGACGGTGTGTTCACGCCTCCCTCCGGTGTCTCCAGCCCGCCTCCCGCCGGCATTCGGTCCCGCCCCGCGATCCGAGCCGACCTCCGCACCGGGTCTGACGTCACAACCGCGCGCCTCCTGCGTCTCGCCACGGTGGCCCTCTGGGGCTGCACGTTTTCCCCCAGTTCGCCGCCCGCGTTCGCCGCCCCCGCGCTGGTATGTGACTCCGCACCCCGGTTTTTGCGAGTCTCGCCCTCCGCGCGCGTCTCCTCATCTTCACCCGCGCTGCCCGCGTTTGCCGCTGCCGCCGCGCTGCCGCCTTGCTTTGTCGCGCCTCCGCGCCCTTCGCGAGAAAGCGCCCCCCCCGATCCCTTGTCCTCCTGCTCCCCCCCTTCCGCTCCTGACTCCTCTACACTCTCTGGAGTTTCAGGACGCTTTTGGGGTTTCTTGCATTTTTTGACCGGGAGGTTTAATATTATTTTCTGCTCTCTTTCCTCGAGAGCCCTTTCCCCCTGGCTTTTTAAAGCCAGAGCTAATTTTTTCCCGGAGCTTTGCTCTGCCCCCTCCTCTGAGGGTACCGCAGTTTTTCGCTGCTTTTCCAGTCTTTTAGACTGCACTGAGATACCTTGTAACATGATTCTTGCTGGTGAGAGTAGCTTTAACGCTGTCTCATCTTTTTTCGTTGCTAAGACATACAGATGCCTATTAATTTCTTGCCAAAACCCCACTTCGAACAATAGGCATGTCTCTGCTAGTGGGTAGTTGAGCTTTGCCCATAATAATAACTGTTTTAATTCTTTCTTTGGGATCCCTTCTGTATATAATTCAGCCACGCCTTGTAAGGCGGACAAGATTTCCCGTTGTTCCTGGGAGAGTGTGGCCCCCATATTTTTATTTTGGCCTTCTTACCGAATCTGTCGTCAGAGTGGTCTGAAAGCTCTCGCTCTCCGTCCAGCAGGTCACGAGAGATGGATCCAGAGGCGCCTTTCTGGTCCCAGTCCAGGCCGCTCTGCTACGAACTGTCTTCGGCAGAAGCTGAGAGATGGAATTCTCAGTGACTGCTGATTTTTGCAGATTCTCCTGGCCGTTTTTTTTTTTTCTTCTTTCTTTCTTCAGGCTTCTCTCCTCAGGAGTTATCAGTGCTGTCCTCTTGGCTCTTCAGCTCTTCAGGGCTTTTCCCCCCCCCGAAAGGTTTGGTGGGAGATAGCCCACGCATCAGACGCCACTTGTCGGATTTTCGGCTGTTTAGATGGTCTGGAAATGCCCAAGGTGGCCTTGGGCCGCCCGCGCTCCAAAGGACGAGAAGGGACTTCAGATCTTTTCTCGGTCTCGGTGTTTATTAAATGCTTATCTAAAAGATTTTCTCTGGGCCTGACAGAGTTCTGCTCAGCAGTCAGCCATGGGCACACACTGAGAGCCCCTGGGGCGGTCATCTATCTTTATACTTGGAGTTACGTATACAATATTTATCATTTTTCTCCAATACCTTTCACCCTTATTAACCAGTACACTTTTAGTAAGGTCCAATCCCAAAGTGCCAACATCACCACAGAAGATGGAGGCCAAGAAGAAGAAGAAGAAGGAGAAGGGCACGCCCCAATTCCTCCATCTTACTTCTCTAGACTCCCCTGTACAGAAATCCTAAACCCTTTATCTCACACTCCAATTAACTTATCCCTTCACCATTCACCCCAGTTCTGAGAGGCTGAGATCCCACATCTCCCCCTTCTGTTTGCACCAAGAAGATCTCTTTCGTTTTTATGTGAAAACCCCCAAAGTCCTTAGTTTCTTTTTATTTCTCTTCCGGGTCGTTCTTCGCAGTCTGAGTCTCGACTTCTGTCTGAGTACTCGTCTCTTTGTTTCTTGGATCAGCGTTCTCGTGTTCTCGCGTTCGGAATGGCTTCACGTGCCGCGCCGACACCCACTTCAGACCTCGATCTGTGGAAACACAAGCGAAACCCTTGCCCCAAGTGATTAGTTTGAAAGGACCCTCTATTTGTCCTGTTTCTGGGATTCTGATCAAAACTAAAGGATTTTCCTTTAGCTTTGCCTGTGTGTTGTTTAGAAAATGTCTCACGATTGGTGGATCAGTTTCCAGGGATGAGCTATTTAGGAAATTCAGCACGTACAGTGCCTTATTTAATTTCATGTGAGGTGTTGCCTCTGGCTCACCCCTTCTCTGTCTGTCCAGAAGGGATTTTAGGGTGTGATGTGTTCTCTCAATGATCGCCTGACCTGTGGGTGAATGTGGAATACCAAACGTGTGTCTGACACCCCATCTTTTCAGGAATCTGTCAAGCACCCTGCCTGTATACGTTGGGCCATTATCTGTTTTTATCTCCTGAGGCACACCTAATGCTGCAAATGCCTGCAGAAAATGTCGGCAAGCATGGTCTGCTGTTTCCCCAGCATGTGCTGAAGCAAAGACTGCACCTGAGAATGTATCTACAGAAACATGAACATTTTTGAGCCTCCCAAAAGATGGATATTTCGTGACATCAGCTTGCCACAACTGAAGACTTTGCAGCCCCCGTGGATTGATGGCCCCGGTAGAAGAAGGTGGCTGCACAAGCTGACAGTCTGGACAGGCACTAATGATCTCCCTCGCCTGACTCTGTGAGATGAAAGGACTCCATTAGCGCTTGCGCATTCTGATGAAAGAACGCATGACTTAATCTTGCCTGCTCAAAAATGTCCGGCAGTGTTTGCAAAATGGGCATTGTCAACCTGTCCACCCGAGCATTCCCTTCCGCTAAAAACCCCGGAAGTGTCGTGTGCGCTCTAATGTGTGTGATAAAATACTCTCTTTCCCTGCTCTCTAGCAGTGTTTTCAAGCTTGTCAGATATGAGTATAAAACCTCATTACTGACTTCCTTCAAGAGCGAACCCTCCAATCTCTTGACCACACCCGCAACATATGCGGAATCTGTCACCAGATTGAGAGGCTGTTTGAACAACTGAAATGCCCGGACAACGGCTGCCAACTCCACAATTTGTGGAGAGCCCTGAACCATCCTCACGTCTGATTCCCAATCCCCTGTCGTTGAGTCTCTCCATGTGATCACTGACTTGTGTGTCTTCCCTGAGCCATCCGTGAACACTGTGATCCCGTTCAAAGGTTCTTCACTTATTCGTGGTTTTGCTCTATAGCATATTTGCGATTGCAGTATTCTGTGTTGTGGAAAGTGGATTGTGCAAGTTCCTGGGAATGCTAACAATGCGATTAACAGGTCTTTCGATTGTTGCATTGCCCAATCGAAATAGTCTCGTTTCAGAGGTAATCTGATGACTGAGAATTCTCTTCCTGCCATTGTCAGCAGCCTTGTTCTCGCCTTTATGATGATTTGTGCTGCCATCTCCAAATCTGTGAGAATCGTTTTCGTGGGCCTGTGTGGTAGGAAAATCCACTCTATGATTATCAAAGAGTCCTTTTGTGATTCATCCCATTGGAAGATCAAACCATGGAACTGTGTTTTCTTCCCCAGCACTGCCAACTGAAAAGGCAACGATGGAACAAATTGATGTGCCTGCCTTTTCTGTATCGCGTTCGTGATTTTCTCCAACTCTTTTCTCGCTTCTGGCGTGAGTGTCCTGGGAGAACGAATGTCTGTGTCTCCTCTCAAGAGATCAAGCAGCGCTGGAATGTCGCTGATTGTGATTCCCAAAACTGGTCTCATCCAGTTGATTTCTCCCAAAAGCTGTTGCAAATCATGCAAATTGTTGACCTTTGTGCTGATCTCCACTTTTTGAGGCTTTATTGTTTTCTCTGAAATTTTCCACCCTAGATATTTCCAAGGTGCAACCTCTTGAATCTTTGAAATGCTGATTTCCAGACCTGCCTTTTGCACCTCTGCGATCACACAGTCGCGAGCTTCTTGCAGCTCCTGTCGTGTTGATGCTGCAATGAGCAAATCATCCATGTAATGAATGATCTTCGCCTTTGGAAATTTCTTCCATGCTGGTGCCAAAGCTCGTGCCACGTACCATTGACAGATCGTCGGAGAATTCTTTAGACCTTGTGGACGAACGACCCAATGGTACCACTGCAGAGGCGTTTCCCTGTTGATACTCGGAACTGAAAAGGCAAATCTCGGAGCATCATCTGGATGGAGTGGGATACTGAAAAAACAATCCTTGAGGTCAATGACCACAAGCTGCCAATCTCTGGGAATCATCGAGACAGATGGAAGTCCCAACTGAAGTGGCCCCATGTCTTCTATGACTTCGTTGATCTTCCTGAGATCGTGTAACAACCTCCGTTTGCCCGACAGCTTTTTCTTGATGACAAACACCGGAGAATTCCAAGGGCTATCTGTTGGCTTGATGTGTCCCTTCTGCAATTGTTCTTGGACCAGGTCTTTCAAAGCACTCAATTTTTTCCGCTCAAGGGGCCACTGATCCACCCAAACTGGATCATCTGTTTTCCATGTCAGCTTAAGTGTGGCGAGTGCTGCAGTGACCCCTATTAAAAATCCACTTCGATCTTCGCGCCCCATTGTGCCAAAAGGTCCCGACCCCAGACTGTGATCGGCTTTTGGACGACAAAAGGACGAATGATTGCCGTCTTATCTCCTGGTCCCGTGACAACGACGGAATTCTCACTTTGCAGACACAGAGATGCTCCCCCGATGCCTGAGAGAGAGCCCAATGGCGCGACCAAGCTCCAATTGCGTGGCCAAAAGATGTACGATATTACCGTTACATCCGCCCCTGTGTCGAGCATACCTCTGATCGATATTGTCCTGTCCCCACATGTCAATAGGCACGTGAGCGTGGGTTGGTCTCGACCTATGTGCTTCACCCATGTTGTATGTACTTCAACATGCTCTTTCATAGGGAGACCTTCTTCGTCAAAGATTGACATGACCTCTCCAACTGCGTGTGGCGGCAATGCGAAGGCTCTCGCAACCACAGTATTTTCCGGTACAGTCAATGGTGGACGAAGCGCTCTTGCCAAAACTGTTAACTCTGTATTTTTGTCTACTTGGACAACTGTTGGATAAACAATGAGTCCAAGAATACTGCACTTGTCTTGTCCAATTATCAAGAAATCTTGTTTCTTGTATGAGTCCCCGCGGATACCTGTTGGTATCTCCGCATGACTTTCATCTAGAAAGCATACTAGTTTTGAAGCTGCCAATGCACACTGTGCTCCTGGTGGGAGGAGGTCTGGGTCACTGTGGAATTGACTGAGGGTTTTGCTGCGGGGATCTGCTTGTCGCTCACTGATGACTGCCCTGTCTGTCCTTGTGACACTGCCAGTACTTGTGTCTGAGCGCGCTGGAGATTTCCCGCGCTCAATTTCCCGTTTCCCGGATGCGGTAACGGATTTCCTTCCACATCTGTCCGAGAATAACATTCTTTTACAGAGTGTCTTCCTCTTCCGCACCGTGCACAAATTGGCCTTTCTGCTTTCTGGGCTGGCGTTGGTATATGTGTTCGTGGGCAATTCCTTTTCATGTGCCCAGACTCCCCGCATCTGTAGCACTGTCCTCCTTGGGGTTTGTTCTTTTTCTGCATTGTCGCAAGAACTTTGTTGACGTTTTTGTCCTGTTGATGGAGTAATTTCTCGAACATCTTCTCCAATGTCTTGTTCTCTGATTGCCCTTCTGAGCGTCCCTTTAGCTGTTCTTCCCATTCCTCTTTTAATTCATTCTTCACAATTGCTGCGACGTGCTGAGGTGTCCCCACCTTGCTGCATGCCTCCACCATCTTTGCCAAGGATGGCCGTCCTGGCATGGTGCTAATCACCCGTTGACAATCCGGGTTGGCATTGCCGAAAGGTAAACTCTCCAAGAGAGGCCTCTTCACTTCTTCTGTCGTTACCTGTCGATCCACGGCTTGCGTGAGTCGGTCGATGAATGACATGAATGGCTCTGTGGGACCTTGCCTGATGCAAGAGAACGGAACATCCGGAGCTCCTGTCGGTGTAATTTGTATGATTGCCAATCGCGCTGCTTCTTTGATGTCGTTTAACACTCTTCGTGGAAGCCGCGCTGCTTGTTCCCCTGGATTGTCATCTGGAGGATCCCCTGCTAATTGCCCTTCTGTGAGGTTTGCATTTGGCCCACCTTGATATCTGTTCCGCAACTCAGCAAGATATTTTCTCCACCTTTTTTCCCAGATAAGATTCTGTGTGTCAGTGAGGATCATTGCCACAATACTTCGAATATCATATGGTGTGAGATCATACATAGCGAATGTCCCTCTTAGTAGCTGTTTGAAGTATTGTGAGTTCAGCCCAAAAGTTTGAGCCGCCTTCCCTAAGTCTTTGAGTGTCTCATGACCCATCCTTTCCCACCTTGGATTCTGTCCCTGGGCATCATATGTCACTGGCATTGTCAAATCTCCTGATCCCGGGAATAAATGCTTTTCCTTTGCCAATGCTTTTCTGATTCGCTTCCAATCCATCGTCTTCACCGGCTCTTGAAATTCCTCTTCTTCAGACTCCATTGGGATTTGCATGAATAATGGTGTTGTGGACGTCATCGGTGATTCACCGTGTCTCGTTTTTCGCCTTGAGGTTTTTGGCCTTGCTCCTAAATCCGAAAAGGAAACTCGAGGATCCTGTTGATATTTCTTTTTTACTGTATCGAATGAATGCAAGAAGCTTTTTGCTGCTTCTGCTGCTGATAGCATCCACGTTGGGATACCTTCCGATGCTGTGATCCTTATGACATCTTCCCCTTGTAGCTGTTCTTCATCTGAGCTTTCATCATCTTAATGAAATTCCGAAGTGGATGAATAATCCCTTTGTTGTGTTAACATTGTCTTCTTTGAAGTTCTTTTCTTTTTATATATTGTTGGAAAAAGTTGCTGCATTGTTGCAGTCTCGCCACGAGATGGCGCTGTGGCGCCGCCGAACCGATCAGGCATGTCGTGCACTTCTGCCCTCCTGCCACTAGGTGGCGCTGTCACCGGCCTCCCTGGCTCGGATGACGGAGTGAGCTCGACTGCCCCATTTCCTCTTCCGGCCCGGCGTGCCAGTGACCTCATTTGAGACCGTGTTTGCTTGGTTTTTAATTCAGGTAAAAATGGGGCTTGAACACCAAAGCGTCTCCCATGAAGGGAAGGGACTGGGACTCCGAGGGTTTCAACCAAAGGCACCGAGTCTGGAGAGGGTGTTCGGCCCTTCCTCACCCGGGACGTCACAGGGGACCGGGCTCGGCTTCGCCCGCGCCCTACTTTCTGCGCATGCGTGCTCTCCGAGCCGCTCCCTGTGTCTCCCGAGCTGACGTCATCCTCTCCCCCCCGTTCCACCTCCGAGGTCTCCTCCCCTCGGTCTGTCCCTGTCTCTGCCTCCTCCTCCTCTGACGGTGTGTTCACTCCTCCCTCCGGTGTCTCCAGCCCGCCTCCCGCCGGCATTCGGTCCCGCCCCGCGATCCGAGCCGACCTCCGCACCGGGTCTGACGTCACAACCGCGCGCCTCCTGCGTCTCGCCACGGTGGCCCTCTGGGGCTGCACGTTTTCCCCCAGTTCGCCGCCCGCGTTCGCCGCCCCCGCGCTGGTATGTGACTCCGCACCCCCCGGGTTCTTGCGAGTCTCGCCCTCCGCGCGCGTCTCCTCATCTTCACCCGCGCTGCCCGCGTTTGCCGCTGCCGCCGCGCTGCCGCCTTGCTTTGTCGCGCCTCCGCGCCCTTCGCGAGAAAGCGCCCCCCCCGATCCCTTGTCCTCCTGCTCCCCCCCTTCCGCTCCTGACTCCTCTACACTCTCTGGAGTTTCAGGACGCTTTTGGGGTTTCTTGCATTTTTTGACCGGGAGGTTTAATATTATTTTCTGCTCTCTTTCCTCGAGAGCCCTTTCCCCCTGGCTTTTTAAAGCCAGAGCTAATTTTTTCCCGGAGCTTTGCTCTGCCCCCTCCTCTGAGGGTACCGCAGTTTTTCGCTGCTTTTCCAGTCTTTTAGACTGCACTGAGATACCTTGTAACATGATTCTTGCTGGTGAGAGTAGCTTTAACGCTGTCTCATCTTTTTTCGTTGCTAAGACATACAGATGCCTATTAATTTCTTGCCAAAACCCCACTTCGAACAATAGGCATGTCTCTGCTAGTGGGTAGTTGAGCCTTGCCCATAATAATAACTGTTTTAATTCTTTCTTTGGGATCCCTTCTGTATATAATTCAGCCACGCCTTGTAAGGCGGACAAGATTTCCCGTTGTTCCTGGGAGAGTGTGGCCCCCATATTTTTATTTTGGCCTTCTTACCGAATCTGTCGTCAGAGTGGTCTGAAAGCTCTCGCTCTCCGTCCAGCAGGTCACGAGAGATGGATCCAGAGGCGCCTTTCTGGTCCCAGTCCAGGCCGCTCTGCTACGAACTGTCTTCGGCAGAAGCTGAGAGATGGAATTCTCAGTGACTGCTGATTTTTGAAGATTCTCCTGGCCGTTTTTTTTTTTTCTTCTTTCTTTCTTCAGGCTTCTCTCCTCAGGAGTTATCAGTGCTGTCCTCTTGGCTCTTCAGCTCTTCAGGGCTTTTCCCCCCCCCGAAAGGTTTGGTGGGAGATAGCCCACGCATCAGACGCCACTTGTCGGATTTTCGGCTGTTTAGATGGTCTGGAAATGCCCAAGGTGGCCTTGGGCCGCCCGCGCTCCAAAGGACGAGAAGGGACTTCAGATCTTTTCTCGGTCTCGGTGTTTATTAAATGCTTATCTAAAAGATTTTCTCTGGGCCTGACAGAGTTCTGCTCAGCAGTCAGCCATGGGCACACACTGAGAGCCCCTGGGGCGGTCATCTATCTTTATACTTGGAGTTACGTATACAATATTTATCATTTTTCTCCAATACCTTTCACCCTTATTAACCAGTACACTTTTAGTAAGGTCCAATCCCAAAGTGCCAACATCACCACAGAAGATGGAGGCCAAGAAGAAGAAGAAGAAGGAGAAGGGCACGCCCCAATTCCTCCATCTTACTTCTCTAGACTCCCCTGTACAGAAATCCTAAACCCTTTATCTCACACTCCAATTAACTTATCCCTTCACCATTCACCCCAGTTCTGAGAGGCTGAGATCCCACACCCAAGTTGGCTCTGCCAGGGCTGTCTTGCGGCTGCTGCCCATCCCTGTGCCCTGTGCAGCCCAGGCTGTCCCACGGTGTCCCTGCCCTGTGCCTCTGTCCCTGCAGGCCGTCGGCATCCCCCGGCTGCCCTACCTGGCTGGGCCCTTCCTTTGCTGACAGCTCTGCCTCCTGCCTGCCTCTGCCTGCCCACACAAAGTCTTGGGCTGGCCCCGACTCCTTCTGTGGGACGTGCTGCACCACAGCCCTGCCCTGGGAGGGAAATTCACTTCTCCTTGTATCCAGTCTGGACCTACCTAGTGGCAATTTACATTAATTTTTTCTTTTTTCTTCCTGTTTTCTGTCATATGAAAAGAATCCACCATCTCTGAAACCACCTTTCATTCTCTTCCAGGGCTCTCCTCTGCTGTCCTCAGTCTCCACCCCACTGAGCACAGAGCTCCTTTCCCTGTACAGTGCTCATGTGCTTGAGGCCATGGGTGCCTGGACAAGAAGGACGGTTCTTTTCTACAGGAAGGAAACCATAGAGCCGCAGGGTTTGAAGGCAGATCAGAGACAGTCACCAGAGGCCAAGGCCAGCCAGACCTGTCTGTCCTTGCAGCTTTTGTCTGAAAGCAACCATTGGATATTTGGGAAGTTTTGGAGGTGGAATTCCATTTCAGCCATGGGTGCCTGGACCAAAATGACAGTTCTTCTCCAGAGGAAGGAAAGGGCTGAGCCCCAGTGTTACAAAGGCTGATTAGAGGCAGCTCCAAGGAGGCTAAGGCCAGCCAGACCTGTTTGTCTTGGCAGCTTTTGTCTGGGAGCAATTCTTGGTTAGATGGAGTTTGGTAGGCCAAATCCCAGTTTTGTCCATGGGCACCTGGACAAAAGGAGGACAGCTCTTTTACACATGAAGGAAATTACAGAGCCCCAGTGTTTCACAGGCAGATGAGAGCTGGCCCTCAGGAAGCCAAGGGAACCTTGATTGTCCTGGCAGCTTTTATCTGGGACCTATCCTTGAATATAAGGAATTTTAGAGGCGGATTCCCAATTTTGGCTACGGACACCTGGACTTGAAAGATGATTTTTCCATGGAAAGAAGAGCTTGGCCCCCCAGTGTTTTGAAGGCAGATGAGAGGTGGCCCCCACGATGTCAAGGCCGCCCAGAGCTGTCTTTTCTGGAAGGTTTCATACAGGAATAATCCTTCGATATAATTGAATTTGGACATAGAACCCCAATTTCAGCCATGAACCCCTGGAGGAAAAGGAGAGTTCCTTCCCACAGGAAGGAAAGCACAGAATTCCTGAGTTTCAGGGGCAGATGAGAAGCAACCCTCAACATGCCAAGGTCAGCTGGACCAAACAGGTAAAACCAACCAGAACATTTCCATGTTCTTGGATCCCTGGAGCCCTGCAGCATCACAATTGCCCATTGGTTCCATGAGGCCCCGTAGTTTTACAACAGAACTTTGTTTGCACAATGCCCAGTGATATCACAGTGCTCTCCTTGGTTCTGCAGTGGTACAATGGCCCTTATTCCATGAGGCCTTGAAGTGTCAAAATGGTTTCCTTGGTTCTAGAGGACTACATAGAGTGCCACAATGGTCCCCTGGTTCTATTGGGCTCCCCGGGATCACAATGGACCCTTGGTTCCACGTGGCCTGGCTGTGGCACACTGGCCCCTTGATTCCATGAGGCCCTGCAGTGTCACAAGGGCACCTTGGCTCCATGAAGCCCTGAAGTATGGAATGGCTCCTTGATTCCATTGGGCTTCTTCACTGTCACATCAGTTCTTACTTCCACCCAGCCCTGTAGTGTCACAATGATCTCCTTGGTTCCCCAGAGTCAGAATGTCCCCGTGGTCTCATGGACCCCCAGTGCGATCCCCTTGATTCCGTGAGGCCCTGCTGTGCAACGATGAGCCCTTGGTTAAACAAGGCTCTGCAGTGTCACGATGGCCCCTTGGTTCCAGTGAGTCCTGAAGTGTAATAATGGTCTCCATGGTTCCATGAGGCCCCAGAATGTCACGATGGACTTTTGACTCCATAAGTTTCCATGCTACAAACAACAGTCTCCTTGGCTCCACAGTGTCATAAGTAACTCCTGGTTCCATGACGTGCCTGGCCTCCCACAGCCTCTCAGGGACCTTCTCCCCCTCAAGGTCCCCAACAGCCCTTCATGGCCTCTCAGAGCCCCTCATGGCCCCTAAAAATTCCTCATGGCCCCTCAGGACCCCTCACAGCTCATGGCCTCTCATGATGCATCACAGCCCCTTCTCAGCCCCTCACTGCCCCTCATGGGCACTTTACAGCCCTCAGAGCTCCTGACAGCCCCTCATGGCCCATCATGGCCCCTCACAACCCCTCACAGCCCCTCATGGCCCCAGGCCTGGGGCTCCTCCCAAAGGAGAAGGGGTTGGGCCTTGCTTGTTGTCCTTTTATTTTGGTCCCTTTGTTAGTGTTCAAAAACACATAATCACGGGGGATTATATGCGGTGCTTTTTATTAAGAGCTCTGGGAATCGGGGTATATTCAACCCAAATCTGACTCCGACCATACATCCGAAATGATCATGTTTTATACTCGATCGTTACATAACTTTCATGTTAATTATTAAACTTATATTGTTCTATTGTATACATAAATTTAGCCCCTCTCTGAATTTCCAACATAGTTTCTCACTATTCTTCTTATGGTTATATAATAATTACATTCAATTACTAAACAATCATCACATCTAACAATTATATAATTTATCATACTGCTTACGCAGGTGCAGTTGATCTGGGAAAGCACAAAGCCTAACATTTTAGATTCTATCTTTAACTTTTTCCAGAGTTCCACTATCACCTTCACGGCCACGAGTAAAGAAAGGCTGAAATGGAGCCTTTCCCCAGCGTTTCCCTCGGGGTTCATTGCGGGCTGAAGCTCTGTGCTGGTGCTGGCCCAAGTGCCACAATCCCTGCAGCCGCCAGGCCTTTGCTGTCCCCCCGTATCCGTTCCCTGTCCCCGAGTCCCACCCGGCTCTGGCAGCAGCAGCAGCCGCAGCGGAGAGGGTCCCAGCCTGGCCCAGACGGGGCTCCCGGCCAGGAGCAGCAGCAGCGTCGGCCCCTTCCCACCTGCTCCTGCCTCGGCTCCCAAGGGCTTTTTCCAGCTCAATTCTGGAGCACAGCAACCAGCACCCACACACAGCCCTGACTGCTCTGGGCCTGCCTGTGCTGCCCTGAGCCAGCCCTCAGAGGAAGAAAGGATCGGGTTCCAGCACTGTTTTCTGCACTGTTTTACTCATCCTGAGGTGAAAGCAGGAGGCTGCTGGTGCCTTTGCCTTGGGTATTGAAGATCATGGCTGTTCTTACCACTCTTCTGCTTGCCACTTGAAATTTATCTGTAAAACTGCAATTGCCTTTTTTGATCAGCGCTACCCAGATTGCTTTTGTGATGGTGAAGGTGGGAATCCTTAAAATCAGAGGGTTTTGGGAAAGGTGCAAAAGGTCGGCCTCAGAGACAGCAGAACTGTGATTAGAGCTAAGCGGTAGCCATAAGATTTGTCAGCAGAAAAGCTATATTAGAAGTAGAAAGTAAGGACAAATAGAAAAATTATTTTTATATTAACACTTGATAGAATAACTCCCTTAGCTGCAGAAAAGTGTATCTAGCGAGATATTAGGAAGTTCTAAGCTTGAGCTCTGTGCATTGTGTTTTAAGGCTTACAAGCAGGGATTGCATTCAAAAAAAGCAAGCATTATTTTAACCAAAGGTACCTGTGCTTACAGTGGTTGGATAGAACTACCGTCAATATGCTTTTGATTTCTGGGATTGGTAAAAAAAACTTTTAAACTAAGTTGTAACATTGAGTTGTCTGCTGCCGAGGACACGAACTGCTGGCATCATCCCCTTCTCATAACCATGTAATGAGACTGATGCTGGAAAATAAACAGCTCGAGACACGTTCCTCAGCAGTCCTGTCTTGTTGGCGATTTGTACATAGCCCCCGTCTGGCAATAGGTGAACTCAGGCTTTTCGTCCCAGGCATCATGATTAGCAGATCTTGAAATGCTCTCAAGTCCCTGAGCACTAAGTCAAGGAGAATTAAAACAGCCATACAGGCCACATATGCAGTGCTCAAACACAGCCCTTTTGCTGCTGCTGCTGAAATAGAATGAACTGACAGAGGCCATCACAGAAATTGCCTCTGGAGTGTCAATTCAAATGAAAAAATCCACCAGGAGAAAGAGAAACCAGAACTTCTTGACTCCGTCCATTGTTTCTTCTTCTGAGCAGCAGCAGCAGGAAATGGAGATGCACAGAGGTATTTCCAGCTGCTGCTGATCCCAGCTGGAGCCCAGCCTGCTGCCTAGGCCCAGCGGGAAGCTGTGCCCAGCCCAGGGAGCTCAGTGCATGCGGGGCCAGGCCCAGAGCCCCGGGCATGGCCGCCCATTGCGGGGCAGCAGCGCAGACGGAATGTCCTGCGGCCCAAACCTCCTTCTCCTGCCACACAGCGCCAGCGCTCTCCCCCTCCTCCTCCTCTCCCAGCACGGCAAAAATTGCAGCTCAGAGGAGGCTGCCCTAGAGAGGGCTCAGGCTCCTGCTTCAGCCTCAGTGTCCCTGCAGAGGAACAGGGCATCTTTCAGGCACTTCCAAGCTCAGGTCTCTCATTTCATGGGGAATCTGGGATAAGAATGGCCTTGTTAGGAAGGACAAAAGCAGAGGGAATGGACTGGAAATTATTAGAAAAAATGATCCTTTGTACAGGCAAATCTCACTAAGTAATTCCCTGCATTTCTCCTTTTCACATTCTTTCAGTCATCTCCTCAGAGGTCCAGCTTGTTCTGGTGCCATTCATGAACAGATTGTACTCTTGATTTATATCAATGCATGAGATGTAGCAACATCTGAACTGAACACTGAAACGAATTCTCTCTCTCAGCGCATTTTTCATCTTCTAGATCACTTTAAAGATGTCCATGAGGGTGTTGGAATGATTATCCCACAGCTCTCCATTTCTGGCTGCAGGCTCTGGAGATTCTCTGCATTCAGTCAGGCTTACATTCCCTAAAAATTCCTGGAAGCCTGTCATGTTTTCTTAGGGTAGAATAGTAACAATGAAAACCTTACCAATGGCACAAATGCCCAGCCCACGAGGAAAAGAAAGAACAAGCTGTAAAGTTTTTCAAACATTTGTCCTGCTTTGCTGCAAGAGTCGTGCTGCACACACGGTGTGGAAAGCCAAGAGAAGCTGCAGTTGGTGGCACATCTTGTGACAGAAGCTGCACCTTGTCCTCCAGGAAAGCTTCTTGGAAAGAGCAAACAGGACTGTGGAGAAGATTCTGGAAGAACTGAAACAGCTTTTAGGAAATTAAATGAAAACAGAAAGAAACAATCTGAGATGTTTTACTCGTTTTGTTTTAATGCTCCCCTTAGCACTACTTCTCCATCCCATGAATTCCAAATGGATCTCACCTCTAAGATCCATGACTTGGCATGTTTTAGACACTAAAATTCCGTGAGCTATACACAGTTTGCCTTCCCCTGCTTTTTTTTTTTTTTTAATGGAAAGCAATGCTGTTCAGGTAAATGCAGTGCATGGGTCAGGTAAAAATAGTGTTTGACCCTCATCAGGGACAATGCACAGCAGTGACCGAGGGGATTCCTCTGCCACTGCCCAGAGTCCAGACTCTGGGTCTTGGCTGAACACGGCAAAGTTCCCGAGTTTGTACAGGGTCAGGGGCTGCCCCCCAGGAGTGCGGGCTCGGCGCAGAAGCGAGCAGGCAACGGACAAACGGATACGGGGACAAACGGCCCCAGGTGCTTCAGTTGAAGCAGCACCAGCAGCAGCAGCAGCACCGGCAGCAGCGGCAGCGAAAGCAGGAAAAACAGTGAAAGAAGCAACTTGTCGACTCCCTCTCGCTTCTCCTCTCCCTCTCCCGCAGTCCCGCACCCTCTCCCGCTCTCCCTTTCCCGGTGTCCCCTCCTCTCCCAGTCTATCTCTCCCCATGTCCGGGCGGGCCATGACCCCCGCCCATTCGCGGCCCTGGGCGGGGCTGCCCCATGCCCGGCCCCGGCCGTCCCGCCGCGGTCGCGCCTCTGGCCGGCTCTGGCCGTGCTGGCGGTGGCGCTGCCGGGCGGGCATCAGTGCCTGGGGCTGGAGCGGCATCGCCTCCCTTTGACTCCGCCTGGCCCGAGCCCGGCCCCGGCCCCGGCCCCGGCTCCTCCCGGGGCCCGCGGATGACACAGGCGGCGCGGCCGCTCCCGCCGCCTCTGCTGCGGCTTCCCAAGCCCGAGCTCCGCCGCTCGGCAGCGCGGCCGCCGGCCCCGAGCCGCCGCTGTCCCGTTCCCAGGAGAGAACGCCTGGGCATGGCCGGCCTGGGGCGGGTGAGGGGCGCTCGGGGGCCGTTGCTAGCCCCGGGCCGAGCGCTGACAGCTGCGTCCCGCCCGCAGGGAAGGCGCAGGAGGCCCTGCAGGAGCGGTACCGGCTGGGCTCGCTGCTGGGGCGCGGCAGCTTCGGCAGCGTCTTCGCGGCCACGCGGCTCTCGGACGGCGCCCCGGTGAGCGGCGGGGCCGGCGGCAGCCGCAGGAGGAGGGGGCAAGAGGAGGAGGAGGGCGGAGGATGGGGCTGGGCAGGGCGGAGGATGGGGCTGGGCAGGGCTGGCGGCGAGCTGAGACTGCTGCTGCCCTTGGCTTGCAGGTGGCCACCAAAAGGGTGCCACGGAAGGGCGTCCGGCACTGGGGCGAGCTGATGAGTGAGCGGGGCCAGTGGCAGAAGCCGGGTCGTGCCGGGCGGCGATGAGCCGAGGCCCGGCAGGGTGGAAGCCACCAGGATGCCCCGAGGGAGAGTGGGCGTGGGGCCAGCACAGGGCGCAGAGCATCCCTGTCTGGCTGAAGGCTCCCGGAGCCCCGGCACGGCATCAGCCCCACCGATGGCATTGTGCTCCTCCCGCAGCCCGACGGCACCAGTGCACCCCTCGAGATCGTGCTGCTGACCAAGGTGTCCACTGGCTTCCCTGGTGTGGTCCAGCTGCTGGAGTGGCTTGAGCTCCCCAAGGACATCTTGATGGTGCTGGAGCACCCGGAGCGCTCTCAGGACCTACAGCATTTCATTGGGGCACGGGAGTTCCTGCCCGAGGAGGTGGCGCAGGAGCTGTTCCGCCAGGTGCTGGAGGCCGTGCGGCACTGCACCAGCTGCGGGGTCCTGCACAGGGACATCAAACCAGAGAGCATCCTGCTTGACCTAGACACCGGGCAGGCCAAACTGATCGACTTTGGCTGTGGCACCTACCTTCAAGAGACAGCCTACACTCACTTTGCAGGTGAGCCCATGCAGGGGTGTGCTTCTGGTCCCGGCATCTCATGGCACTGAGCTCTCACAGTCCAAGCTGGGTGTGGCAGCAGGGATTCTCTCTTTTGCTGCCCTTCACAGCGCTGAGATTTCAGCTGAGTTTCTTTTGAGCAGGGCTGAGTGTGGAGCCAGCTTCCAGCTGTGGTGGCAGCCTTTGCCCACCACTCTACCCAGGACTGGGGCTGGGGCTGGAGCAGCCAGCCCAACAAAAACACCTGTGGGTGGGGGTAGCAGAGAGGGAAGATCAGAACCTTTGCCCCAGCCGGTTTGGTGGGCTTGGACTGCTCCACTTACCTGGTTTGCTTGTGTTTCATAATTTTTTTCGGGCAATTAAGGCAGGGAGGTTGAAGGCATTGTTATAAATGATGTTCAATTTGTGTTGAATTGGGGCTGGGTTGGGAATTGTTGTTTTGGGGTGAGTTGATGGGTGTTTGTTGTGGGTCCTGGGGAGGTCCAGGATTTGGTGGGGGCGTTAGTCGAAGGGGGGCAGGAGGTGATTGGACAGGGGACTTGACCAATCATTCAACGCACGGAGAAAATGATAGGTCCAGAATGAATATCGATAAGGACCGATGAGAACTCCAGAAAATGACCAATCAAGAGGCGGATCAAAAACCCACCAATCCTGGACCTGAGAGGAGCTATAAAAAGAGGTTTTCGGTGGGGCTGAGGTTCTTCTCCTTCTGAGGGATGTACTATATGGGGGAGAACCCAGCGTGTTTGGGACGCGTTGTTATCTTTGGGTTGTTGCGTGGGAGTTTGGGCTTGACTCATACTCCTCGTCCTCTGTAGTTATTTTTAATAAACGAGAGCCTCCTTCCTTCTCAAAATCTGGCCTCGTTCGAATTCATAACAGCATGGTTTTTCACCAGCACTGAGTAGGTTTTTCCTTGTCGTGGTTGGGCCTTGCAAGGGTTTCCACTGCCCACTTCCAATACCAGTGGCTTTTTTCCCAACCCCAAGTCTGTACACAAGTCCCAGGTCCTGGCAAGAGGGCAGTGGGTCACCCTGTGTGCCACTGAGGCAGCCCCCACATGCCCAGGGATGCTGGGGCCAGGCTCTGGGAGCAGCAGCATCCCCCTGATGAACTCCATCTGTATTCCATAGGAACACGGTCATACAGCCCCCCGGAATGGACCCACTTTGGCTGGTACTATGGCAAGCCAGCTACCATCTGGTCCCTGGGCATCCTGCTGCACCAGATGGTCTGCAGGGAGCACCCTTTCAGGAGGGGCCAGAACCTCAGCTGGGGGCAGCTCCCACTGCCACAAAGGCTCTCTCAAGGTGGATCCTCTTCTCTGGGCACGGGGGGAATCCCAGTGCTGGGAGACAGCAGCGGGCTCATGGGCATCCTGTACTGGCAGCTGCTGAGGAAGTGGCACATGTCCTGCTCTCCTCCAAAACAGGGAGTTGACGGGAAAGTTCAGGCCCAGCTTTGAGCACATCCAGCATGGCCTGGGCATGGGAATGGTGGGGCAAAGCCAATAGGAGCCTTCTCCAACTGCCCGGCAGTTTCTGGTTTCTCTGCCCAGAGTGCCAAGATCTGATCAGGTGGTGTTTATCCATGCTGGACTTGGAAAGGCCCTCATTAAAGGAGCTGCTATGTCATCCTTGAGTGCAGGATATTCCTCTGCCATAGAAGAAGGGAGAGAGCCACAGGCACACTTTGATCCAGGGCCCTGGTAAGTTCCAGCTCCACACATGCCTTGGCAGTCAGAAACAAAGGAACCCAGAGCTTTTTGTGCTGCCTGTGTCACTGCACCGGGGTCATGCGATGGGAACACGCAGCCCTTGTGCTGGAGCTGACCTGCTCTTCCCAGCACTGGTGGCCGCCATCCCAGCTGGTTTTGCTTGTCCTGGTTCCCTGACAGCTGGAGCCCTGGGCAGAGCCCTGAGACCCTGGTCTCCCCCCAGGGAAGGAGAAGCACCCCCTGGAGAAGCTGTACCGGGTGGGGATGCTGCTGCTGCTGCTGCTGCTGCTGGAGACAGTGAGGGTGACATCAAGGATGACAAGCTCTTCCTCAGCCTGGCCAGCTGAAGATGATGGACTTTGATTCTGGCTCCTTCTTCAAAGCCAGGCTCCACAGTGAATTTGCAGATGAGTCCACATGCAGAGGGATGCTCTCAGATTTGGGCATTGCCCAGCCTGGCTGGGAACCAAAGGCTCCCCCTTTGCTGGGGCAGATGCAACTCATTCTTCAGTGGCTGCCCAGCTGCTTTTGGCAGGGCTGGGAGGAAGGGCTGGGGTGGGTACGAAATGGGAGTGGGCTCCTGGCCCTGCCAACAGCCCCCAGCACCCACCATGTCCCGGGCTGGGGCTGGGGCAGCCAGCCCGACACAAACAAACCCCCATGGTGGGAGCAGAGGTGGGACTCCAGAACCTGTGCACAGCTGCTTTGCTGTGCAGGCAAGGATGGGCTTGGGCTGCTCCACTGCCCTTGTTTGCTTTGGGGTCACCGTGATTTTGGGGGGCAGTGCAGGGGGGAAGAGAGAAAGTGTGGGCTTCCCTCACCCATGGATTGGTTTTTCCCTAGCATGTGGGGGTTGGGCCTTCCTCAAGGCCCTGACAGAGATAAGAGTTTTTACCGTTTTTCTTGTTTTCCCTTTTTGCATCTAGTCTCTTTTCAAGAATGTGTTGGTTTTTTTTCCAGAGGAAGCATTCCAGGTGGTCCAGTGTGGATGGGGAAGTGCTGGGGAGCAGCTGTGGCGTGGATGGGCCGTGCCCTTGGAGAAGGCTGAGGACATGGTTTGGGAGCAGCTTTTCTTCCAGCCATGGCTGGCATGAGGTGGGTCCCTGTGTGCTTGGCAGGGTGGGATCAGAGCTTTTGGGAGATGGCAGCGAGCACAGGAGCATCCTACTCTGGGCAGCTGCTGAGGGCTGGATGTGCCGTGGCTGGCTGCAGGCTGGGCACATGTCTTGCCCTCCTGCTCTGCTGCCAAAGGCAGCAGGGATGGGCAGCTCTGGGCACAGCTCTGGGCACAGCCAGCATGGCCTGGGCACCGCAGGCCTTGGCACAAGGGCACAGGAGCCCTCAGATGACGGGTGGTTTCTGCTTTCTCTCCTTGTAGCCGGGCTCTGCAGGTGCTGAGGCTGCTCTGGGCTCTGCCAGGGCTCTGCTGGGCTCAGCCCTGGGCCCAGCTGGGCTGGCTCTACCCTCACATTGCTCTCACAGCTTTGCATCAGACGAGCCCGTTGCGAGCACAGCGCCTGAGCTTTGGGCTTTGGCAGGTGAGTGAGACTCTGCTGCAGGCCCAGAGATTGCAGCTGGGGACACACATCCAACTGGCAAGGACCCAAACTCTCCACAGTCCCAGCTTAACACCTGGGTCTGTACAGGGTGTTTTGTCTGTCCCATTCTTCCTTCTTTATTGGCTGGAATTGTGCAATTGCACATTCTTCCTCCTCTAGAAGTGCCACGAGTGGGCCAAAGCTAGCGAGTGGGCCGTGTTCCTGAGGCAGTGCAGTCTGGAGCTGGTGGATGGAGAATTGCCCTTCTGCACCACCAAAACACAGCAAAAAGCCATAAGTGGGACTTTGTGTCTCTAAGAAATCTCTGACAGTTTGAAAGGGAATGTGCAGCTCATTTGCAGGGTGAGAAGGAAGGTCATATTGTAAAGGATTTGGACTTTGACAGGGTTTCCATTCCCAGTCCTGCTTGGAGCTGGAAGGGCACAAAGAAATTTCCTCTTGCTTTGACTGCAATTTAAAATAACAATATTGGAAACAATCCCCAAAATCTTTTTATAAAGACTGCTGATGTCAGTAAGATGGATCCATGCCATCAGCACATTTACAAAATAAATAACTGAGTTCTCTTTCAAATGATCAGTTACCTCTTAATTAAAAGTTAGAGAAGATTTTTCACTGCACACTTGGGTTTTTTTTTTTATCTTTCACATTTTATACAGTTTTTTATTACTTTTTCCTTTTTTTTCCTTTCAATAGAAAACATGTCCTATAAAAGGAGTGTCCTTTGCTCCTGGTTCCCATGTGGAGCAGCTCCCTCCCTGCTGGCTGAGCTGCTCAGGCAGAGCCCGGCAGCTCCTGGCCCTGCAGGGCTGAGGCTTTTCCCTGTTGCTGGGCACAGACTGATGGAGCAGCACTGCCGAACTCGGGCACACAGAGTGACCAGCAGCTGCTGCCTTTGGCCACCTGAGGCTCCAAGGCCCAAACTCTGAGCAGCCAGGGCTGGAAGAGACTGGCAGGACATGATCCCTGACTCTGGGCCAGGGCTGCACAAATGACACCACAGCAGCAGAAGCAGCAGCAGCAGCAGCACATGGAGCTGACTTTGAGCACAGCCCCTGCCCCTCTTCCCTCCTGTGTGCAGCGGGGTCACAGCAGCCTGAGGCACCTGGGAGCCCCCAGTGCCAGCAGGGACTGGAGATGGCAGCACTGGGCTCCTGGAGGCTGTGCAAGGAACAGAGCTGGGCACTCCCTGTCCATGGGGAGCTTCCAGATGGAAAAGGCTGCTGTGCCCAGGCAGCTCCAAGGGCACAGAAAGGAGGCTCTGGAGCACTTGATCTGTGCCAGTGCCACAGTCCTGGGCAGCAGCCAGCGAGCCCTGGGAGAACAGAGAGCACAGCAAGAGGGACAGAACCAGGCAAGGTGAGAGACTGGAGAGAGCCAGGCCTGGGAGCAGGAACAGCTGCTCCATTGCACTCTTGGAGAAGGCTCTTGGCTGGTTCAAAGCAGTGAAAGGCGTGAAGGGCAGAGAGGAGGCCACAGCAAACAATGCTCCTGTTTGCACAGCCTCCCCTCTCCGTGTCCCAGAAGGAATTGCATGGACTGTGTTCTTCTCTCTGAGCCGTCTCAGTCAGCATGAGCAGCTCAGCACCAGGAGCTGAAGGAGCTGAAGCCTCAGGCCACAGGAGCTGGGCAAGAGGGAACTTCTGGAGCAAAGTAATGCTGCTAAAATAGCCCCAGCTGAATGCAGTGGATAGAATCATGGAATCACAGAATCCTTTCTGTTGGAAAAGCCCTCTCAGCTTACCCAGTGCAGCCGCTCACCCAGCAGTGCCAAGCCCAGCACTAAACCACATCCCTGGAGTGCCAAGGCCTGGACACCAGCCATGAGGGAGGCCTGGACAGCAGGCCCTGAGCCAAAGGTGGCCTCTGGATGAACCTTCCAAGCAAAGGTTATCTTTGTATCTGCTCCCTGATGAAATATGCATGGTCATTAGCCCTGTGATAGATGTAGCCACTCCTTAGTGAAACATGTATTGACCTTTGTGTATTTAGAAGCCAGACAAGGCCATGAAATCTGACATCTGGCCTTGTTTGGGGCTGAAGGATCAAAGTCAGCTCCCTTGGTTCCTCCTTGAGCCCTGGCCAGGCTTTGGGAGGGACCCAAGAGGAGGATGAAAGCAGATGTTTCCACACTAGCGGTGCTGTCAGTTTGTTCGTTCAGCACTGTCAGAGCTGGGCCCTCTCCCAGCAAGGTTGGAGCCTCACCTGGGGCTGGAGGCACCTGCAGGAATTCCCAGTGCCCAGGAGTGGCTCTGCAGCCCTTGGCTGTGACAGCTTCCCCAGCTGCTGTGTGGGTCTGGGGGATGGTAAAGGCTGAGGGTAAATGCTGCTGGATCTTTCTTAATCACTGCAGGCAATCTTTGATGGGGATGGTTGGGTGCATTGCTTAGCTGCTCCTTTTGTGATTCTTTGCTGCTCTGAGCTGCAGGAAATGACACTGATTCCTTCAATTGGAGTCTGTGGCTTGGTGCTGACCCTGCCCACTGGTAAAACCAAACTGGCACAGTCTGGCCAGGTCCCAACAAAATTTCACTTGTTCAATGTAAATGTGAGGAATCAGTCCCATCAGAAATTCCCAGCTGGGAAGCCCTTCCCTGGAGTTCCCTGGCTCTGGAGTGGGCTGAGATGGGAGCCCTGTGGGAGCAGGGGGGCAGTCGGGTAAAAGAAGCTGCACCCCTGGATGTCTTCAAATGCATCCAAAAATTGCACATGGAAAAGGAAAAGACCTTGTGGGTTTGGGCAGACAAAGATGAATTTGTTGAGAGTACATAGGAAACAGCACCTTCAGAAGGAGCAATTATTGTTGGAATGCTCCCACATGGAGCAACAGAAGAAGGTTTTAATCTTGAGCTCAGATGGACTTGTGAAATATCAATATAATAAATACCTATATACAGATTTATAGTATGATAAGACCTTAATATATGTTTATATATTTATATATATGGCTATATCTACATATCTATATCTATATTTCTATATCAATATGTACATATAAAATAATAATAATGTGAAATAGTTCTGACAATGCTAATTTGGTAGCTTGGGCTGCTCAGGGATGTAACACTAAATACCCTACAGAACAGGACTGACCATGACCCTAATGTCAGTGGTCAACTTTGTGAGATTGTATACAATGGAAAAACGAGGAAGGGATGAAATTGGCAATTTTTACAGGGTGTGCTGATACTGTGATGCAGAGTGCTTTGTCTGTTCCTGTGAAAAATACAGGGATTTTGCCTGCAGGGTTTTTCATGTACCAGACTATGCACAAGCTGCAGGATTGGTTGAAAGGGTGAAGGGGTTGTTAAAAGAGCAGTTGGAAAAATGAGGAGATGGGAACCTTTGCCCATGGAGAACCCATCTCCCAGATGTGCTCCATGCCCTTAACAATGGCCCACTGGGGAAATGGAAACCCCCTGGCTGTGCACGGCTGACCCCAATTTGCAAATCCAACCATGGGCAGTGAGACTTGGGCTGCCTGGGAAATTGTTCTGGCTGTGATGGCCTCTGGCAGGGCCAGCCCAGAGGCTGCAGGGCTGGGCCTTCATGCATTGGAATTCATTAGGATAAATTCAAAGCCAATGAGAGCTATCAGTACTGAAACAGGAATTCAGATTCCTCCAGGACACTTTGCTTTGGTAACTGCTCCCTTGGAGCTTGGCCTTGCAAAGTGTTCCTGTCATGGCAGGAGGAAATGATGCAGAATATCCAGGAGAAATTACAGTAATTGTGTTAAACAATAGTGACCAGGATTGGATTATTCAACCCCATGGCAGGGTAGCACAATTATCGATATTGCAGTTTTAAGAACAATTGTGAAAACAGGAGATCCACCTCCAGTCACCACCGTTTGTGGAGATAAAGGGTTTGGATCCAGCAGCCCTAATAATGGAGTCAGAGTGTGGGTCCGGAGTCCAAAAGGCCCTCCCGAGGCAGCTGAAGGAGCAGCTCCTAGGAAAGACAACTCTGTGTCCTGAACCCTGGGCGGGAACAATGGGAATGTGTCCCTGCAGCCAAGGATTCTGTGTGAGAACAAGTAGAGCCCTCCTACCTCCATCCTCCATCAGATCCAAACTCACACCCAGTTTGGTGTCATCTACAGATTTGCTGATGTTGGACACAATCCCCTCATCCAGACCATTCCATGCAGACATTGAAATCCACGCTGGCTGGCTCTGACCCCTCGGCCATCCTGTGGGCGCCCTGTTGATGGCACTCAAGGTGATCTGTTCCATACCCTTGCTGGGCACCCAGGTCAGGCTGACA